>NC_143149.1:26690833-26994166 GCF_059928025.1 Delphinapterus leucas
ACAATAATATCAAATTGTTGTTTATTTCAATAATATTCTCTCTAATCTTGACCTATGGATAATTAAGCATTCCATTTCAAAAGTGTTACATGGCAAACACTACTGCCCTTCCCTTCTAAACTGTGTACATACACAGACCCATTAATGTGATTTGTGTTCTTATTTACATACATTATTGTAATAATATTCTGAGTTGAGAGCTTCTTGGAAATTCTCAGCAAAATAGGTCAGACATTACCATCTGTTATTCTCATGCTGGAACCAATCTGAATAAGAGTTTGAATCTCGGCAATGTTGAGATTTTTAGTGCCATGAAAAGAAATGAAAGGAGGAAGGAATGGAGGAAGGGAGAAATGAAGGGAGGAAGGAAGGGAGGAAGGAAGGAAAGAAGGAAGGAAGGAAGGAAGGGCTGGGAAGGGAGGGGAAGGAGGGAGTAAAAGGCTTGCTCGCTGTAATAGTTGCTCTCATTTGTACATTTCAGAGGGGAAATTCCCTGCACTCTTACTCTATACTTAAAGATAATGGATCTCTAATTTCTTATATCATCACCACTGAAAAGATGGGTAAAATAGGCACCGATTAATAAAACAAACACATGTGACCATGATTTATCTTTCATTTAGTTGTTTCTTATTTTAGAGAACTTTAAACCATAAAAAAATAAGAAAATGAGCAACAATAACAGAAACTCTGTAATTCCATACCCAGGTGACCTAACTTCAAATCCACAATCCTCCACTTAATTATTGGGTGACTTTGGGTGGATCATATATTTTCTCACTATGCGTTTTCTCATCTTTACAATGCAAATAACATACTTATATCTCAAAATTGCTGAGAAGGTTAAATGAGATAATAAACCTCAGCACAAAAGTGGACACATAGTAAGAGCTATTAAATATTAGTTTACATGTAAATTAGCAGATCACCAAGACTGATCCTCTCAATGAGCTGCTACAAAATTGGCAACAGCATTGTCACTATGAAATCTTCTCAAATGATTGAAAAGCACTCTTACACAGGTTTTACAGCTTTGGGAAAAACATAGGATGAAGCACAGTTGAACTAAGTGGTTGGTGTGAAAATCTTCTGGCTTTCAGTGAAAAAAGGCACTAAGAATGAATATGAGAGGTGTGGGCATCTCTGTGATCAATCCCATCGTTTAATTTTTTGAACTTTCAAAGCGGTATTGAGGTGATGAATAGACATTGCCTTAGGGACCCATAACTTATGGAAAGTCAACAACATTTACAGATGGGAAACTTAGGTATTGTTGTGGTACATAGGTTTTTTCCAATCCCTTGGTCCCAGATACAGTCCCGTTACTTAAGGTAAATATTACAAACAGTGAATCCATTTCTCACAAGGAAAAAAAGGAAGAGAGATGAGCAGCTCCTAAAACACTGCTGCTAACCAGAACTTGTGCTTTCTAGATCTGGTTCATCTACTTATCCACTCAGTAGGTGGTATTTTATGATAAGGCAGGGATGGAAATGATATTCTAACTTTCTATTTTCAGATGCTTCAGATTGATACCAATCTCAGAAACACAGAAATCAATTGCAATGGAGACTGAGATCGCATTAAGTAAAGATTTGGTCCTTAGCGAAAGTAGCCCCATTGGTGTCAGATGTTCAGTATCTCTCAAGATTTGAACAGATTGTAATTAATCTACAGTAATTTGAATAAAAGCTCTTTTTGATTTTGTATTTGATTCTGAGGAGTCACCGCCCAGCTTATGAGTTTGTCTCCATCATGGTGTCCTTCATAAAACTTAGCTTTGGAAAGAAAAAAATGGAAAGAATAAAGCAATTTTGATTTCCTATTTGGATTCTACTTTTTTAAGTCATAGCATTTTATTTTCTAAATTGAAGTGATTCCGATTTTATACGAAAACAGGAGGAATGGGTATCATCATATTCATTATCTAGATTTAGGCTTTTTGTTTCTTTAGAAAATGTAACTAGGGCTTCCCTGGTGGCTCAGTGGTTAAGAATCCGCCAGCCAATGAAGGGGACACGGGCTCGAGCCCTGGTCCAGGAAAATCCCACATGCCGCGGAGCAGCTAAGCCCGTGTGCCACAACTACTGAGCCTGCACTCTAGAGCCCGTGAGCCACAACTACTGAGCCTGCACGCCTAAAGCCCGTGCTCCGCAACCAGAGAAGCCACTGCAATGAGAAGCCTGCACACCACAACCAGAGAAAAGCCCTCGCGCAGCAACGAAGACCCAACGCAGTCAAAAATAAAATTAATTAATTAAATTAAATTAATAATTTTTTTTAAAAAGCATCTTTAAAAAAATATAACTAGATAGAATGTCATAGGTGCAGACCTTGAATCTAAGAAAATATGAAAGCAGAACAAACAAACAAACAAAAAATAGAAAAGAAGGTAAAAGTCCATACCAGTTCCATAGCTATCCCCAAGATGTAATTCTGTCAGAGTTACAATAATTCTGGAGGAGTGGAAATTTTGTGTGCTTAAAAGGGCTTGAAGAATAACCATAAGGAAATCAGTTTACTTAATTACATTTTAGAAGAATAATCGTAGTCAGTGCATCCATCTATAGACATAAGGAAGCAATTATTCTTTCTTATTTTAATATATATATTCCCTCCTGTACACCCCCACACACACATACATTCTTTCTTTTTTGCCCCGCAAAAGTTTGTCTTGTCTCCTCCACTATCATCCACAAGAAACTGGCACTGGTGACCAACTCACGCAGACTGAGAATCAGAGCCGGTGAGGCTCCATTGTTGCCGATCAATATGACTTGCTTTTGGAATCCGTCTCTAGTAGGGCAGCAGATAGGAACTGGGAATAGAGACTGGATGTGAGAGGTGAGGGCTATTTGGGATCATTTCCATTATTTTCATGTAAACCCTACCACCTGCAGTCCGAAGTCCCAAACCTTCTCAAATTTGTGATGGCTCTCTGTCTAGCAATTGTATGTATTTTGTCAGGAAAAGACTTCTGAACCCTTAGGATGAATGTATTTAATGATTTTAATCAAAACCTGAGCCAACAGTGGAATGAGTACATATATTGTTAGGATTGGTTTGCTGGAGACTTAGAGCTTAGGTAGTTCAGCTACAGCCTAGGCTGCCTAGAACCTCAAACAAAAAATTACCTGTACTAATGTTTTCCACTCTGTGGCTGTCACAGCAGAGTCAAAATACTGCTAAGACTGAGCAGGGGGCAAGATTCTTAGCTTTCTCTTTCCTGCTTATGTGCAGGGGCAACACGTGGGCATTGTAACCTCTACCTATAGCTGTCGGTTGGCTCGTACTACAGCAGGATGCGTGCAGACCTAACTGGTGGTTCTGGCAATGGAGTTCCTCTGTTTCTAGGCAACAAGGACCCCAGATCAAAACACATGAATCTTTATAGTTTATTTTATTTTATTTTATTTTGGTATACTGCTAATAAAGAACTAGCAATTATGGATTAAAAATAAGGCAAAGAGATCTTTGCCTTGAAACATTTCTATGATGAAATAGCGAAGGATAGATTGGTTATGCATGGTGAAAGGGTAAAGTTTAAAGGTTAGAACAAAAGCCATTTGTCAAATATCAACAAAGCACATTCAATTATTTTTTGGGAAATGAGCTGAATTTCCAGAATAAGACAGAGAAAACAGTCCATTAAGTTCTTAATACCAGTCTTTAAATTGGTGTAATTGAATTCTCATTGACTACAAGAATGATATTTCTATCAGCTTATGCAACAAGAGGAGTGAACAGGAAACGAGGGATGATTTCCTTTGGTGTAAATAATAGTAGATGACAGGAGAATTTACAAGCCGATCTTAATCAGCTGAATGAAACTTCTTTATGGTCAAATATGGTTGTACAAATACAATGCTGGGCTTGGAGTAGGAAAATTATTGTTTCAATTCAATAGATAATGGGAAAAGCTATTATTCTGGAACATCAGCCAACAAGATAAGATTTTCTTCTCTTATTGGATTTTTGCAGTAGAAATCACAATGATTGAAAGACAGGGACAGTTTGTGGAGAAGCTAGAGATCTGAAAGAAAGAAAGGAAGCAAATTTTTAAAATCAATAATTATAGTTACATAAATATTAGCCCAGGAGCCAAGACACCTATATTTACCCTAGATTTTGCTATTCCTGCTATTCCCCTTCTCTGAACTTTAGTTTCTCCATATTTAAAAATAGAATATTGTATACATGATGTCTAAATTTTCTCCCAGCTCTAAAATACTTTAGTCTTATAAATAATTCTGAAATAAATTTCACTTTAGCACTGACATCTCAGGTTCCACCTGGAAAACCCTCACAGTATTTTGTGGATTTGTCTGTTTGTTTTCATGTGTTTTGGTTATTTTATTGTTTGGGGGAAGAAAGGCATGCATTCCTAATGGTAAATTCAAAAAACAAGTTTGAAAAAAGAATTCAAATTGTGGATGGAATAAGGAGAATTAGAGTAACACAAGACACTGAACAAACATTTATGCCAAGGGATGTTGCCATTTTCACATAATTGTTGAAAGCCATATTGCATTCAGAGCATTAGTTAAATATCATGTGTGTTGTCTCAGGTGGTATAGTTAGAATAGGCTCAAAGTCTAAAAACAATCAGTTTACAGTATTGAAAGAGAGAAGAAGAAGAAAGAGGAGGGAGAAGAGGAGGGGAAAGGAGAGGGGGAGGGGGAAAGGAAGGGGAAAGAGAAGGAGAAAGGGAAAAAGAAGAAGAAAGGGAAGAAGGGAGAAAAGAAGTGGGGCATCTTTTTGCAAAAGTCCAGTGAGCACCATTTGTACAGACAACAGTAAGGGGAGTGTCCCTCCCATTCTGCAGTGAAGATGCTCTGCTTTGGCAGAGCCACCATTATCCATGGACAAAACTTGGACCACAGCTTTCTAAATTTTCTCCTCACTATTCCACTTAACTCTCTCACTCCCCCATTCTTGTTCCATGAAGAAATTAGAAGTAATTTTCCTAAAATGAAAGACTGCTTTAGTTTTCCTGCTTAAAAATCTGAGTAGACTTTTCATTGAATTTGGAATAAAATCCCCTAACTTCCCTTTGTTGACCAAGGCTCTGGACGGTCCAAGTCCTACCTGTTTCTTCAGTATGATCTTGTGCCCAGTTCCAGCCACACTGGCCTTAAAGTTCTTCCAACACAACCAGGCTATGCCCTGGACAGGGTCTTCACACACACTGTGCTCTTGGTCTGCAAAGTTCCTGCTCACCTTCCCATCTTCACCTGGATCGTTTCTTTGGTTTCTGCTTGAATATTATTTCTCACAAACCTTTTTCTTGACCTTTCCTCTTTGTCTTGCATCCCATATGGCAAAAAAAATTATCCTACTCTACATGTTGATTATATTTCATAATACTTTCCTCAATTTGCAATTATATAATTTTATCATTACTTGTTTCATTTTTATCTCTTCCACTAGCAAATAAACTTCATACTTATTTTGGCCAGCTGTATATCCCATTGACATAGAACAATGCCTAACACATAGTTGGCACTCATATTATTTGTTGAATGAATGAATGAGACCTATTCTCAAGTTATAGAGAAAGTGAAATATTGAACTGTCCAGGTTTTTTTTTATTGGGACCAAAACCTCCGATTATGAAAAATCTGCAGAAAAGGAGAACAGGGAATGGCAGGTGTGACATGAAACCTTTGGGTAATAACAGGGCTAGAGAGAGATTGCCCCATAAGGGACTGACTTGTTAATTTAGCAGAATACTGAAGGGCTTTCTCTGATCCTGTGTTTGTAAAGTAATAAACACTACATAATAAAAGTACTCCAGGGCTAGAGAAGAAAGCAAGTCCCCTTAACCTAAAACAGAAAAACTAAAGATGAGGGAGGAAATGGCCAAGGAAAAACAATACTAATCTAAGGGAGCATAACTGAATTAAAGCAAGAATTTGCAGGCCACAGTATTAGATGAAGGATGAGGAAATGAACAGTGGAATTAGCACAAAATAGGAACTAAATCATTGAGTGGTACAGATATAAGAGTTGGAGACTGGAGGAATTCCTAGAAAAGACAGCAGGTTAGAGTCAAAAAACACTGGATTCAGAGTCAGGACACTGTTCCTAGATCAGCTCCAGATCCTGCATGTGACTTTGGTAGATAGATGGTGGCATCTCACGTTTATAGATACAATGAGTATGGAAGTGAGGCTTGGAGTTAGACAGCAATTTTGGCATTTCCAGCTCAAATAGTCTAAAGAAAATCAAGAAAGTCAAATTCCTATTTCAATACAAAAACCAGGGTGTTTTGGGTAAATATGAAGAGAGGATCTCAGCTAGTAAACCTCAAGGTGAAACACAAAACCCCAGACCCACTTCCTCACCTTGATGATGCTCTCTGTTTATTGACATGTCACATCAGTGCTCAGACTCTCAGATGTGGGGAGCCTGATGGAAAGTTTGTAGGACTAATAAAAATATGTGTATTCAAATACATTTCTAGCTTTCTAGAGAGCTGTATTATTTTTATTATTGCTGTTAAGAATTTCTATGGGGCTTCCCTGGTGGCACAGTGGTTGAGAGTCCACCTGCCGATGCAGGGGACACGGGTTCGTGCCCCGGTCCGGGAGGATCCCACATGCCGTGGAGCGGCTGGGCCCGTGAGCCATGGCTGCTGAGCCTGCGCGTCCGGAGCCTGTGCTCCACAACGGGAGAGGCCACGACAGTGAGAGGCCCACGTACCGCAAAAAAAAAAAAAAAAAAAATCCTATGGAGTCCCACTCAGCACCTGGCTAAGGATGGTTTTTATTGCCCATCACGGTAATTCTAGGATGCAGCCTGAGGTTGTTACCCATATTTTTCTTTTTACTAGGGTGCTTTGCTGTACCAAAATTAATACTGCTATTTTCAAATGAATGGCAACTGTGGCGAAAGGGCACAAAAGGGTTATTGGACCTTTACAGCAACTCTCTGCAGGTTAGATGGTCACACATCTTAACCTTTATTCTCCTCTGTATCCACCCTGCCTACTTTCGAACCCGTCTCTTGATCGGGTTATTTTAGCAGCATTCTAGCTGTTCTTCCTCTGTGCCCCCTCCCCCCAAATCCAGCATGCCCTTTGCCACCAGAGTGAATTTTCTAAAATAATCAGGTTGTATCGCTCTCGTGCTTAAAAATTCTGAAGAATGAGGCTCAAATTCTCTGCATGACATGGACATACCTTCACAACCAGGGGCCAGTCTCCTTTCCAGTCTCTTCACGACAAACCAGATTATTCTTTTCTCCCACATGTGCCATTTCATGTCTCTTCACCTTTGCTCATGCTTTTTCTTTGCCTGGACAGGTGTTTCTGCCTAATAAATACTGACTTACCTTTCAAACTCTAAGTCAGCTGTATCTTCCCCTCTGTAACGTTCTCTGATATTATGCTTCTCATAGCCACACACCAACATTAGTTGTTTTCCTTCTGTGCTCCTAAAACCTTTCATTCGTAGTGCTATGAGCTGTTTTAGCACATTGCAGGATTTACTGTAATAGAAGGTATTTCTAGAAGACGTATATGTTTGAACCTCTGATGTTTTGTATAGTGTCTGATATAACTGGCATGCAACAAATGGTGATTGAATTTTTCTGAACACAAATAAATTGAATTGAGCTAAACAATAACAGATAGTCATGACTATTGAGTATAAGAGATCAGGAGATCTCTTTTAACATCAGGAGAATGATAGTAATGTGCCCTTTTGAGTCTACAGGGGAATGGAGCATCACTTGTTCTCTCCTCTGGGGCAAACATTCTGTCTTCTGCAGCCAACTCAGCTATCAAGAGAGGCACATCCTTTCAGAGACAAAATGATTTGGATCTACCAAAGGAAGGTGAGTGGGTAAGATAAATAGGAAAGCATCCATGAATAGAGCAAGATATTTTCTATCAATCTTATTTTTTTCACATGCCCCTTGGTAGAAACAATGGTTTAGAAAACCTTGAAGGTAAAGTTATTTTGTGCTGAAATTTTTATGACACTGCATAAATAAGGAAATTAAGAAAAGCAAGGGGCATAAAAATACACAAGTATAGATATGTATGTAAGACATCCAGTGTCAAGCTGCCAACTGTCCTTTCTTAAGAAGGACTATCCTTCATTCCAAGATTAAATCCTTTCTGACTTTTTCCTATCAGTATTTCTGGCTTACAAGAAATGATGGTGACAGTGGTGGTGTGTTTGTTCTTTGTTTTTTATTTTGTTTTTGTTGTTAGTTTTTTGTTTCTTTTAAAAGATTGCTACTTGGACAAATTAGAATGTAGTAATACTTCGAATGAACTTATTTACAAAACTGAAGTAGAGTCACGAACATAGAAAACAAACATATGGTTACCAGGGGATGGGGGGGAGGGATAAATTGGGAGATTGAGATTGACATATACACACTACGATACATAAAACAGATAACTAATAAGGACCTACTGTATAGCACAGGGAACTCTACACAGTACTCTGTAATGGCCTATATGGGAAAAGAATAAAAAAATTTAAAAAAGAGTGGATATATAGGAAAAAAAGGATGCAGTAATACTTTGGTGGAAATTTAAAGGATTTTTGAAATTTAACTGATCCACAAAAGGCAAAGTCTGGGAACAAGAGAGTTCTCAAGAACCCAGTGTGCCACTGTTGATAGATAATGGAAGAACAATGAACTGGGGGTCAAGAGGCCAGGATTTAAGCCCAGATTCTGTCACTATTTGAATATGTAGTCATCTGCATGTTGCTTTATGTAACTATGGGGAACCCATGTTTCTACAGTTATGAACGAGCATGCTGAAGTAGTTCAATTTTTTCAAGATCTGTGATAAAGGGTGCTGAGATGGTACAGAGTTACATCTAGAGCCATAGAAGTGGGAGGTGGGTATGCAGCACAGAGAGAGCATTTATCCACTATTTCTCCACTCATTCTCTCACTTTAACCCTACCCATTTCTCTTTCATATTAAATAAAACAAAACAAAACCTTGTGCATTGGCATCTCTACATAGATGTTGAATGGATAATCAAGTCCAAACCCAAACTCCAGTCTTCATCTTAATATGTTCCATCCACAGCCTTCTGCATCCCAGCTGACGGCAGCTCCACATGTCTGGTTACTCAGACAGAAAACCTGAGAAGTCATCCTGATGCCTCTCTTTTTCTCACAACCTACATCATGTTTTCCTGAATATCTTGTCTGTATCTTCAAAATGCATCCAGAATCACACCACTTGTCCTCACCTCCTTGGAAGCTGCCACTATCATCTCTCACCTGGACCACAGCAATGGCATCCTCCCCTGACCTTACCTTTGAGCTCAAACGTCCATTCTTCCCACGGCAGCCAGATAAATATAAGTAAAATGTTAGTCAAACTACACCATTCTTTTGTTCAGAACTCTCCAGTGTTTCCTTATCTCACTCAGAATAAAAGATAAAATGATGAAGTAAGTCAGACAGAGAAGGACAAATATCGTATGATATCGCTTGTATGTGGACTCTAAAAAAATTGGTACAAATGAACTTATTTACAAAACAGAAATAGAGTCACGGATGTAGAAAACACTCTTAAGGTAACCGGGGGGGAAAGGGAGGTGAGGAGGGATAAATTGGGAGATTGGGATAGATATATACACACTACTGTATATAAAACAGATAACTAATAAGGACCTACTGTATAGCATAGGGAGCTCTATTCAGTACTCTGTAATGACCTATAGGGGAAAAGAATCTAAAAGAGAGTGGATATATGTACATGTATGACTGATTCACTTTGCTGTACAGCAGAAACTAACACAACACTGTAAATCAACTATCCTCCAATAAAAGTTTTTTAAAAAATGAATACCCTGAGATAAAAAATTCTAATGACCTGTGCTGCCGTTAGATGGGGGGCTTGTCACTAACGCTTTTTCTCTCACTTCTCCCATCCATCACTCAGTTCCTGCCACACTGGCCTCTGTGCTGTTCCTCCAGCAAGCTGAATTTTCTCCTGCCTCAGGGTCTCTTTGCTACCTGGACTGCTCTTCTCCCACATATCAAATGATGAAAACTTCACCTCTTTAAAGTAATTGGTAACCTTGCCTTTGCTAACATTTCATTTTTTCAATGAGACCTACCTCGACCACCTTATTATTCAACCCATAACCTTCTCAGGCATGTCCTATCCCTCTTACCCTACACTACTTTTTTCTTTCTTCATCATTCATGTTTTATTTTACATACTTTACTTATTGTCTCTTACCTATTACCCACATACTTTTTTTTTTTTTTTTTTTGCAGTACGCGAGCCTCTCACTGATGTGGCCTCTCCCGTTGCGGAGCACAGGCTCTGGACGCGCACGCTCCGAGGCCATGGCTCACGGGCCCAGCCACTCCGCGGCACGTGGGATCTTCCCGGACCGGGGCACGAACCCGTGTCCCCTGCATCGGCAGGCGGACTCTCAACCACTGCGCCACCAGGGAAGCCCCAAACCATCTTACACACAACTGGCAGATGATCTACTCCCCATCCTCTCACCAGCGTCACTCGGAGAGTGACTTTGAAACTCCCCCGTCTTTCTATCTTGCTTCTGGCTGCCGTAAGTTTCAGCCACTGGGAGACATTACTTAAAATGTTGCTTTGTTGCCATATTTAGACCTGCCAACCAACCACTGGCCAAAGAGGAGTGATGATTTAGCAGAATGGATGCCTCATCTAGCAGGTGGTCTCCAGCGCTGGTCCTCCGAACGTGAGCGCAGCTGAGGCTTAAACAAGCTCTTACGGCTTCAGAGCAATCAGCTCGGCAGGGGCTTGAAAGGTGGGAATTGCTCCCACTGGGTTGACCCAGGAGGAACCTTTCTTCAAAAGAAATATGTTCTGCTCACTTTGTACGGGCTATTTCTCCATTGCCTTCTTACATTATTAAATCCATACCTAGGAAAGATCTCTAAGTGGCCTCAGCAAGGACGAGCTGCTAACCAAGGCTGTTAAGGAAGCAAGATGTTTAAATACGTGCTCCCCTTTCCTCCTCCCTCACAGACGAATTCTTCATTTATTCCAACAGTTGACTCCCTTGTACATTTTCCTTTTTTAAATGAAGGAAACTGTAGAGGTACATTTCACAAAGTTCTTCTGTGGGTAAGAAAATAGGTGATACGATTAGAAAAAAATGATGGGTGCGACAGCATAAATTTTTTGTGAAAACACCTAAAAGGAATTGTTCCTGTTTTTGTTTGTTTTTGCCTTTTTTCTTTCTCTCTTTCCTTTTTTTATTTTTTAAATGACTTCAGTTTTTGTTGCATTCTCTTTTCCTCATGATTTTTATCACACTATGGAGGAAAAGACTTGGAATCAAAAAAGCAAGAATAAAGTATCTTAAGATTTTTCTTTAATTGACTGAGTGATAATGAGAAGTTACTCAACTTGAGTTAGTCTTTATTTTCTTATCTTCAAATTGTGGATAATAAGAGTACTGATTAACCAGGTTTGAGTAAAGATGAAACAAGATAAAGTAATGTGCTTCATTGCAGATATGTGAATATGTATGTACATATATATGTATGTATACAGGTATACAATCAATCACTTGGCCAGATGATTAATACCTGGGACAAGGCATTTTCCTTTTTCTTTTTTTTCTTTTTTTTTGGTTATTGTTCCCCATACCCTTCCCCACTGGTATGAAGCTCCAAGATTTAAAGGGTTTGTCCTATTTGATACTCTAGCCTAAATGCCTAAGAGAATGTTAACAGCCCAGTGTAGGGGTCTGAAAATTTTGAAGAATTAATCAATGAATGAATGGTCTTCTAGGAATTTCTTTCTCTTTAGATTGTCTTGTGAATTTGGTTAGGGATGGAATTTTTCAAAAATCCTAAGGGGACTTTTGAGAAACATTTGACAATTAATTTATAACCCTTCCGGGATTTTGTCCCTCTGTCATTTCCCTTTTCTTTATCTCCCAATAGATTTGTAGATGTAATTACTATGCCACATTGCTAAAGAAGAAATGACACAAGCTTAGAACTGTGTAGAATTTTTTCCCAACATACTAATGTGGCATCTATGTCAGTTTTGTTTTACTTTCAGGGCTCAGGATAGGAATGCTAAAGAGGCAAGGGTCAAAGTCAGGCAGAAGAGGGCGGAATTACATCAGCCAAAGGACATTTGATCATGTGGATGAATGGAAATCTCTACAATTTTTCTTTTCTAACCTTGGGAAGGCAGGAGGGTATTCACCAAATACTGGAAAATGCTCCCGTTCTTCAGGTGGTGACAAAGAGAATTCAGTTGACTTTTTGAAAGAGTAGCAGGCCTTCCCTGGTGGCTCAGTGGTTAAGAATCTGCCTGCCAATGCAGGGGACATGGGCTCAAGCCCTGGTCCGAGAAGATCCCGCATACCGCCGAGCAACTAAGCCCGTGCCCCACAACTACTGAGGCTGTGCTCTAGAGCCTGCGAGCCACAACTACTGAAGGCCGTGTGCCACAGCTACTGAAGCCCACACACCTAGAGCCCGAGCTCTGCAACAAGAGAAGCCACCGCAGTGAGAAGCCCGCCCACCGCATCGAAGAGTAGCCCCGGCTCACCGCAACTACAGAAAGCCTGCGCGCGGCAACAAAGACCCAACGTAGCCAAAAATAAATAAATTAAGTAATTAATTTTTTAAAAAGAAAGAAAAGAGTAGTGAAGTGATGACTACTTGAGATGAATTTCTTGTTACAACCTCAAAATTTAGTATAGTTGTGAGCACATAATACAAAAGCACACAATCTTAAAGCATGACTGTACGAACTGATTTTTGAGGGACATTCAAGCACTCTGAAAGGCATTTGGAGAGTATACTGGAAGTTTTTGCTTACTTGAATTCAACTGAAGAGAAAAGGAAAAGCTTTCAGATGGTGTCAGTCAGGTCAACCTTTCTGGGCACCTTTTGCCTGATTATCAGCTCTGGGTAGGCAGGATGTATGGAAACAGAAAAGTCAGATTACATCCAGAGGTCTGTCTTACTGTGTTTACCCTCCTTACAACTCTCTCTCAGTGCCCTTTTGTCTCTGTGTCTGGAAGTGAAAATGGCACATCAATCTCACAGAATTACTGGCAATAAGTTGGATGACGCACTAGGCAGACGTCTAAGGTGACCCCCGATGATCTCTGCTCCCTGGTAATGAGTGTGGGCTGGACTAAGTAACCTTCTTCTAACAAATACAGTACAACAGAAGTGGCAAAAGCGACTTCTGAGATTAGGTTGTAAGAGCCTGTTACTTCCGGACTTCCCTGGTGGCGCAGTGGTTGAGAGTCCACCTGCCGATGCAGGCGATACGGGTTCGTGTCCCGGTCCGGGAAGATCCCACATGCGGCGGAGCGGTGAGGCCCGTGATCCATGGCCGCTGAGCCTGTGCGTCCGGAGCCTGTGCTCCATTAACGGGAGAGGCCGCAACAGTGAGAGGCCCGCGTACCGCAAAAAAAAAACAACCCTGTTACTTCCATTTGCTTACTCTCTCCGGCTCTTCTCGCTTGCTCTGATGAAGAAAGCTGCGGTCTCGTGAGCTGCCCTATGGAGGGGTCCACTTGGGAGGGACCTGAGACTGGTCTCCAGGCAACAGCCAGTGAAAACAGAGTCTGTAGTCCAACTGCAACAACCATATGAAGGAGCATGGACCCTCCCCAGTTGATCTTCGCAGTGACCGCTCAACCAGATGTCATCTTGATCACGGCCTGTAAAGTCCCTGAACGGAGGACCCACCTAAGCTATGTTGGAGTCCTGACCCATAGAAACTATAACAAAATAAAGGTTGTTGTTTTAAGCCACTGAGTTTTAGGATAATGTGCTACTTGTATGGACTTTGCCTTAGGTGATTAATGAGCTTCCTCCAATTAGTTTGTACATCTCTTTTTGGAAACTGAAGTAGGCACAACACAGTCCTTAGGTGTGAAAGATGCTTTTGCCAGCCTTCCACAAGGCATTTGCTAAGGAGAGGATGTGGAAGAAGTATTTGTCTTTAGTTTCCACCTCTACTACTGGGCATGATGGGAAATATATATGTGGTTTTTGTCTCAGGTTCCTGGCAAATAACTCCTAATCCTAAAACACATACACACAATGGAATGTTCCTCAGCCATAAAAAGAAACGAAATTGAGCTATTTGTAAAGAGGTGGATGGACCCAGAGTCTGTCCTACAGAGTGAAGTAAGGCAGAAAGAGAAAGACAAATACCGTATGCTAACACATGTATATGGAATCTAAGAAAAAAAAATGTCATGAAGAACCTAGGGGTAAGACGGGAATAAAGACACAGACCTACTAGAGAATGGACTTGAGGATATGGGGAGGGGGAAGGATAAGCTGTGACAAAGCGAGAGAGCGGCATGGACATATATACACTACCAGACGTAAGGTAGATAGCTAGTGGGAAGCAGCCGCATAGCACAGGGAGATCAGCTCGGTGCTTTGTGACCGCCTGGAGGGGTGGGATAGGGAGGGTGGGAGGGAGGGAGACGCAAGAGGGAAGAGATATGGGAACATATGTGTATGTATAACTGATTCACTTTGTTATAAAGCAGAAACTAACACACCATTGTAAAGCAATTATACTCCAATAAAGATGTAAAACAAACAAACAAACAAAAAAAAAAAACCTTTGGAATTTCCTCAGTCATAGGAGGGATAGAAGCAACTTTTGTTATTCACAACAAACAACTTTCAACCATACCAGAGTTTATGCTAATGAGATGACTCTTACCAGGGTCCCAAGATAGCTTCAGGATGGAGCAGGTCACCAGAAAAAAACCAACCCTGATTAAAAGAACTTTCAGCCCCACCGCCTGACCTCTGAGAAGGAAAGAGTAGCTGAAGACTGAGTTCAATCACCAATGGCCACTAATGTAATCAATCATGCCTACATAATGAAACCTCCATAAAACCCCTTAAATGACCGGGTTCAGAAAGCCTTCGGGTTGGTGAGCACAGTGGGGTGCCTGGAGGGTGGCACAGCCAGAGAGGACAGGGAAGCACCCTTCCCTCACCCCCAACTCCCCATCTTGCCTGATGCATTTCTTTCATTTGGCTGTTTTTGAGTTGTATTGTAGCCTTTATAATAAACTAGTATTAATAATTAAAGTTCTTTCTTGAGTTCTATGAATTCCACAACAAAGACAAGTCACCACAATGAGAAGCCCGCAGACCACAACGAAGTACAGCCCCTGCTCACCGCAACTAGAGAAAGCTCGTGTGCAGCAACAAACACCCAATGCGGCCAAAAATTGATTAATTAATTAAAAACAAAAAAGGGGAAAAAAATCTTTAAAAAAAAAAGAATTTACCCACCCCTATATAAACTGACAACCCCATACCCTGGGGCTGCTCTCACCTTCTGAGATGGCCCACACTCTGCCTGTGGAGTGTGTTTCTCTCTAAATAAATCCACTTCTTACTTATCAATTAGTCTCTCACTGAATTCTTTCTGTCATGAGACATCAAGAACCTGAGCTTCATTAAGTCCTGAGAACAGGTGTGTGATCTCAGTTAAAAGACCGTGGGTTCAAGGCCCAATCTGAGTTGCACAATTTCAATGGGAAACCCCACATTTGTAGTCAGCTGAGCAGAAGTGTGGGGTAGCCTGGGCAACCCATTTGTGGCTGGTATCTGAAGTAGGGCAGCCTGGTGGGACAGAGGGGTATGAGGTAACTCTGATAGTATCAGAGTTGAATTGAATTTTTGGATACCTAGATGAGGCCAGAGAATTGGAGAATTGGCTGTTGATGTTGGAAAAGACACCAAGGAGGATACAAACTTCAAAACTGCCTACTGTGTGGAACTGGGCAAACCACAAAATTGTGCTTAATCTCAGTTTCCTCATTTATGAGCTGTGCATAGTTAAAGTTCTTTCCTGAGTTCTGTGAATCCTTTGCAAGGTTATTGTACAACTCAGAAAAATTATATAGCAACCTCAAATAAACCTTGACTTTCATACATAGTCAATAAATTGTAGCTGTAATTTTTTTTTTATCATTTTCGCTATTCTCATTTTCAAGTGTGTGTTTTCCAGTTTCTTTTATTTACTGAGGGATTTTGTGTTATTACCACTAAAATAAGTATATCATGAGAAAATATTTCTAAAATCCCTTCACACTATTTTTCTTTATTTGGATAAATGATTTAGTGCACGATAATTAAATGTCAGGAAATGAATTATACACGAGTTACCAATGTTTGATAGTGTTTTGTAAATAAGGTAAATGAGTCCAGGGAGAGGTAGAGACTATTGATGTTTCCATAAAATTTCCATAGGGTCTCTGGGAGGTGACTATATTATTCGCTGAAAATTCATGAGCATAAATAGTGACTGTGGAAGACTTCCCAGACTCTCCAGTATAAAGAGGTATAACAACATCTGCCTCATTTTCTATCCTAATACTTAGGTTTATTTTCTTATAATTAGCATTGTTTAATATTATTTGCTTATCTTTTTATTTCTTCGCTTAATGTCTATTTCCTCACTATTAGTATGTAAGTTTTACAAAAGCATGCATGCTATCTTTTATGTCTATCACTCTGGAAGTACCACCCAGAGCAATGTCCAGGTGACATTTCTAAATCCAGTGGTCTAGACAAGAGTGAGGCTGAGAAATGCAGCCAGCCTGATCACGCTAAATCCAAAGCCCATGCTTTGCCCACTGTTCTAAAGCCACTTAGTGACTGCTTATCAGAAAGGGGAACAGAAACAACTCTGCTACCCAAATCCAAGACACCCCAAGTTTTGCCTCTGCAACCACTTCTGTATCTGCCACCAGATAATTCCTAAAGTGTCCCATTATTATCCACTGAAAGCGGGCACTACATTTTTTTCAAGTTTTTCTTTTTTAGTGAGTATTGGTGTAATTTCATATTTATGCCTTCTTTACCAACTATATTAAATTTAACACAGTTACTGTACATTTTTACTCCTTCTCTAGATCTGGTTGAGACAGAAGGGTTTTCTCTAATTACTTTATATATTAGAGTTTATGTTTCATTCTGGAACTGCCTGGAGATTCACTGGTGCTTAGGTACAATATAAATGTTAGTCGTTATCATGATAAAACCTCAATAAACACTTAAGCAATGTAACGTTATGATTTGGGGAGTTTATGAAAGAATCTGAAATAATTCAAATCATGAAAGATTCCATTAGTAGAGGTTGCTGGGCTGGTATCAGTAATACATAGTGCTTCATTCATTTTTACCCTAGCTGTCCTGCCACGTAACTCTATTTTACAGGCAAAAGCAATTAAAGTCACTGTTTTGGAACTTAGTTCATCTTCTTCGCCATTCCTCCTTCTGATCTTCTCTCTCATCCAATCTGTCATTAGCACACACAGTGTTCCGGCCTTGAGCTGGCCTCAGCAGAGCTGAAGAAAGAGAAAAATAATTTCTAGGAAAGAGGAAGACGTATCACGGAGTGTGAAGGGCTTCTCATGAGGATTCAAGGGCCCTAGAGGCTGCCTGTGCTTTCTGGTACTTGATGGTGTGTGTAGCAGCAAATTAACCACAAGTGCAAGTGTGCATATCCTCGTAAGGGCCAAGATCAACAGAGAAGTAGAAATCTGGCCAGTGGTCAAAGGAGGGAACCTTATGAAATGCTGGAAAAGACTACTTCCAGCTCTCAATAAATGCTGACAGCCTGGGCACAGGCAAATGGAAAGGAAGGTCTTTCAAGGCTATATCGTGGCTTTTTCTCAAGTATACAGAGTGATATGTTGCACACACACACAGAGATAGGCTTCTACAGCAAGAACCCTGTAATGCTGAAGTGATCATTGGAGGGGAGAACTTGGTATAACTCATTTGAGCCCCAGAATCTTAACTCTAATAGGTAAGTTCTAATAAGTCAAGCTAACTAGCTATACATTCAATACCTAGAGGGAGTGATCTTGTTTAAAATTTATTCTCGGGGGGGACTTTCAAGATAGCAGAGTAGTAAGACGTGGAGAACACCTTCCTCCCCACAAAAAACTGCTACAGAACACCTACTGAACACTGGCAGAAGACCTCAGACTTCCCAAAAGGCAAGAAACTCCCCACATACCTGGGTAGGGCAAAGGAAGAAAGGAAAAACAGAGACAAAAGAATAGGGATGGGACCTGCACTTCTGGGAGGGAGCTGTGAAGGAGGAAAAGTTTCCACACACTAGGAAGCCCCTTCGCAGGCGGAGACTGCGGGTTGGCGGGGGGTGGGGTGGGTGGAAGCTTCGGGGCCACAGAGGAGAGCGCAGCAACAGGGGTGTGGAAGGCAAAGTGGAGAGATTGCCGCATGGAGGATCGGTGCCAACCAGCACTCACCAGCCTGAGAGGCTTGTCTCCTCACCCGCCGGGGCGGGTGGGGGCTGGGAGCTGAGACTCGGGCTTCGGAGGTCAGATCCCAGGGAGAGGACGGGGATCGGCTGCATGAACACAGCCTGAAGGGGGCTAGTGCATCACAGCTAGCCGGGAGGGAGTCCAGGGAAAAGTCTGGAAGTGCCTAAGAGGCAAGAGACCATTGTTTCAGGGTGTGCAAGGAGAGGGGATTCAGAGCACCTCCTAAACAGGCTCCAGAGACAGGCGCGAGCTGCAGCTATCAGCGGGGACCCCAGAGCTGGGCCTGAGACACTAAGGCTGCTGCTGCAGCCACCAAGAAGCCTGTGTGCTACCACCGGTCACTATCCACACCTCCCCTCCCAGGAGCCTGTGCAGCCCGCCACTGCCAGGGTCCTGTGATCCAGGGACAACTTCCCCAGGAGAACACACGGCGCCCCTCAGGCTGTTGCAACATCATGCCAGCCTCTGCCGCCGCAGGCCCGCCCCGCATTCCGTACCCCTCCCTCCCCCCGGCCTGAGTGAGACCAAGCCCCCTAATCAGCTGTTCCTTTAACCCCGTCCTCTCTGGGCGGGAGCAGACGCCCTCAGGTGACCTACACGCAGAGGCGGGGCCAGCTCCAAAGCTGAACCCCAGGAGCTGTGTTAACAAAGAAGAGAAAGGGAAATCTCTCCCAGCAGCCTCAGGAGCAGCAGAGTAAAAATCCACAATCAACTTGATGTACCCTGCATCTGTGGAATACCTGAATAGACAACGAATCATCCCAAAATTGAGGTGGTGGACTTTGGGAGCAACTGTAGACTTGGGGTTTGCTTTCTGCATCTAATTTATTTCTGGTTTTATGTTTATCTTAGGTTAGTATTTAGAGCTTATTATCATTGGTAGATTTGTTTATTGATTTTGTTGCTCTCTTCCTATATATATATATACATATTTTTTCCTTTTTCTCTTTTTGTGACTGTGTATGTGTATGCTTCCTTGTGTGATTTTGTCTTTAGAGCTTTGCTTTTACCATTTGTCCTAGGGCTCTATCAATCTGTTTTTGTTTTGTTTTGTTTTGTTTAGTATAGTTTTTAGTGCTTGTTATCATTGGTGGATTTGTTTTTTGGTTTGGTTGCTCTCTTTCTTTCTTTCTATTTTTTATTACTTTTTAATTTTTTTGTTTTTAATAACATTTTTTATTTTAATAACTTTATTTTATTTTATTCTTTCTCTCATTTATTTTTTTTCACACTTTTCTTCTGAGCCGTGTGGCTGACAGGGTCTTGGTGCTCTGTCCGGGTGTCAGGCCTGAGCCTCTTAGGTGGGAGATCCAAGTTCAGGACACTGGACCACCAGAGACCTCCCAGCCCCATGTAATATCAAATGGCGAGAGCTCTCCCAGAGATCTCCATCTCAACGCTAAGACTCAGCTCCACTCAATGACCAGCAAGCTACAGTTCTGGACACCCTATGCCAAACAACTAGCAAGACAGGAACGCAATGCCACCCATTAGCAGAGAGGCTGCCTAAAATCATAATAAGTTCACACACATCCCAAAACACTCCACCGGACGTGGTCCTGCCCACCAGAAAGACAAGATAAAGCCTCATCCACCAGAACACAGGCACCAGTCCCCTCCACCAGGAAACCTACACAACCCACTGAACCAACTTTACCCACTGGGGACAGACACCAAAAATAACAGGAACTACAAAGGTGCAGCCTGCAAAAAGGAGACTCCAAACGCAGTAAGTAGGGCAAAATGAGAAGACAGAGAAACACACAGCAGATGAAGGAGCAAGGTAAAACCCCACTAGACCAAACAAATGAAGAGGAAATAGGCAGTCTACCTGAAAAAGAATTCAGAGTAATGATAATAAAGATGATCCAAAATCTTGGAAATAGAATGGAGGAAATACAAGAAATGTTTAACAAGGACCTAGAAGAATGAAAGATCAAACAAACAATGATGAACAACACAATAAATGAAATTTAAAATTCTCTAGAAGGAATCAATAGCAGAATAACTGAAGCAGAAGATCGGATAAGTGACCTGGAAGATAAAATAGTGGAAATAACTACCTCAGAGCAGAAGAATGATAAAAGAATGAAAAGAATTGAAGACAGTCTCAGAGACCTCTGGGACAACATTAAATGCACCAACATTCAAATTATAGGGATCCCAGAAGAAGAAGAGAAAAAAAAGGAATTGAGAAAATATTTGAAGAGATTATAGTTGAAAACGTCCCTAATATGGGAAAGGAAATAGTCAATCAAGTCCAGGAAGAGCAGAGACTCCCATACAGGATAAATCCAAGCAGAAACATGCCAAGACACATATTAATCAAACTATCAAAAATTAAATACAAAGAAAAAATATTAAAAGCAACAAGGCAAAGGAAGCAAATAATATACAAGGAATCCCCATAAGCTTAACAGCTGATCTTTCAGCAGAAACTCTGCAAGCCAGAAGGGAGTGGCAGGACATATTTAAAGTGATGAAAGGGTAAAACCTACAACCAAGACTACTCTACCCAGCAAGGATCTCATTCAGATTCAATGGAGAAATTAAAACCTTTACAGACAAGCAAAAGCTATGAGAATTCAGCACCACCAAACCAGCTTTACAACAAATGCTAAAGGAACTTCTCTAGGCAGGAAACACAAGACAAGGAAAAGACTTACAACAACAAACCAAAATCAATTAAGAAAATGGTAATAGGAATATACATATCAACAATTACCTTAAAAGTAAATGGATTAAATGCTCCAAACAAATGACATAGACTCACTGAATGGATACAAAAACAAGACCCATATATATACTGTCTACAAGAGAATCACTTCAGACCTAGGGACACATACAGACTGAAAGCGAGGGGATGGAAAAAGATATTCCATGCAAATGGAAATCAAAAGAAAGCTGGAGTAGCAGGTCTTATATCAAACAAAATAAACTTTAAAATAATGGCTATGACAAGAGACAAAGAAGGACATTATATAATGATCAAGGGTTTAATCCAAGAAGAAGATATAACAATTGTAAATATTTATGCACCCAACATAGGAGCACCTCAATACATAAGGCAAATGCTAACAGCCATAAAAGGGGAAATTGATAGTAACACAGTAATAGTAGGGGAATTTAACACCTACTATCACCAATGGACAGATCATCCAAAATGAAAATAAATAAGGAAACACAAGCTTTAAATGATACATTAAGCAAGATGGACTTAATTGATATTTATAGGACATTCCATCCAAAAACAACAGAATACACTTTCTTCTCAAGTGCTCATGGAACATTCTCCAGGATAGATCATATCTTGGTCACAACAAGCCTTGGTAAATTAAAGAAAATTGAAATCATATCAACTATCTTTTCCAACCACAACGCTATGAGACTAGATATCCATTACAAGGAAAAATCTGTAAAAAATACAAACACATGGAGGCTAAACAATACACTACTAAATAACCAAGAGATCACTGAAGAAATCAAAGAGGAAATCAAAAAATACCCAGAAACAAATGACAATGAAAACAAGATGACCCAAAACCTATGGGGTGCAGCAAAAGCAGTTCTAATAGGGAAGTTTATAACAATAGAATCCTACCTCAAGAAACAAGAAACATCTTAAATAAACAACCTAACCTTACACCTAAAGCAATTAGAGAAAGAAGAACAAAAATAACCTAAAGTTAGCAGAAGGAAAGAAATCATAAAGATCAGATCAGAAATAAATGAAAAAGAAATGAAGGAAACGATAGCAAAGATCAAAAAAACTGAAAGCTGGTTCTTTGAGAAGATAAACAAAATTGAAATACCATTAGCCAGCCTCATCAAGAAAAAGAGGGAGAAGACTCAAATCAATAGAATTAGAAATGAAAAAGGAGAAGTAACAACTGACACTGCAGATATACAAAGGATCATGAGAGATTACTACAAGCAACTCTATGCC
This sequence comes from Delphinapterus leucas, assembly GCF_059928025.1. NCBI lineage: Eukaryota > Metazoa > Chordata > Mammalia > Artiodactyla > Monodontidae > Delphinapterus > Delphinapterus leucas. Next base: position 26,713,075 of record NC_143149.1, read on the forward strand.
AATAAAATGGACAACCTGGAAGAAATGGACAAATTCTTAGAAATGCACAACCTTCTGAGACTGAACCAGGAAGAAATAGAAAATATAAACAGACCAATCACAAGCACTGAAATTGAAACTGTGATTAAACATCTTCCAAAAAAAAAAAAAATCTTCCAACAGGGCTTCCGTGGTGTCTCAGTGGTTGAGAGTCCGCCTGCCGATGCAGGGGACACGGGTTCGTGCCCTGGTCCAGGAGGATCCCACATGCCACGGAGCAGCTGGGCCCATGAACCATGGCCGCAAAGCATGCGCATCCAGAGCCTGTGCTCCACAACAGGAGAGGCCACAGCAGTGAGAGACCCGCGTACCGCAAAAAAAAAAAAAAAAATCTTCCAACAAACAAAAGCCCAGGACCAGATGGCTTCACAGGTGAATTCTATCAAACATTTAGAGAAGAGCTAACACCTATCCCTCTCAAACTCTTCCAAAATATAGCAGAGGGAGGAACACTCCCAAACTCATTCTACGAGACCACCATCACCCTAATACAAAAGCGAGACAAAGGTGTCACAAAAAAAGAAAACTACAGGCCAATGTCACTGATGAACATAGACGCAAAAATCCTCAACAAAATACTAGCAAACAGAATCCAACAGCACATTAAAAGGATCATACACCATGATCAAGCGGGCTTTATTCCAGGAATGCAAGGATTCTTCAATATATGCAAATCAATCAATGTGATACACCACGTTAACAAATCGAAGGAGAAAAACCATATGATAATCTCAATAGATGCAGAAAAACCTTTTGACAAAATTCAACACCAATTATGATAAAAACTCTCTAGAAAGTAGGCATAGAGGGAACTTACATCAACATAATAAAGGCCATATATGACAAACCCACAGCCAACATTGTTCTCAATGGTGAAAAACTGAAACCATTTCCACTAAGATCAGGAGCAAGAAAAGGTTGCCCACTCTCACCACTTCTATTCAACATAGTTTTGGAAGTTTTAGCCACAGCAGTCAGAGAAGAAAAAGAAATAAAAGGAATCTGAATCAGAAGAGAAGAAGTAAAGCTGTCACTGTTTGCAGATGACATGATACTATACATAGAGAATCCTAAAGATGCTACCAGAAAACTAGAGCTAATCTATGAATTTGGTAAAGTAGCAGGATACAAAATTAATGCACAGAAATCTCTTGCTTTGCTATACACTAATGATGAAAAATCTGAAGGAGAAATTAAGGAAACACTCCCATTTACCACTGCAACAAAAAGAATAAAATACCTAGGAATAAACCTACCTAAGGAGACAAAAGACCTGTATGCAGAAAACTATAAGACACTGATAAAAGAAATTAAAGATGATACAAACAGATGGAGAGATATGCCATGTTCTTGGATTGGAAGAATCAACATTGTGAAAATGGCTATACTACCCAAAGCAATCTACAGATTCAATGCAATCCCTATCAAACTATCTATGGTATTTTTCACAGAACTAGAACAAAAAATTTCACAATTTGTATGGAAACACAAAAGACCCCAAATAGCCAAAGCAATCTTGAGAAAGAAAAACAGATCTGGAGGAATCAAGTTCCCTGACTTCAGACTATACTACAAAGCTACAGCATATGTGTGGCCATACGGTATTTGTTTTTCTCTTTCTGACTTAATTCACTCTGTATGACAGAATCTAGGTCCATCCACCTCACTACAAATAACTTAATTTCGTTTCTTTTTATGGCTGAGTAATATTCCATTGTATATATGTGCCATATCTTCTTTATCCATTCATCTGTCGATGGACACTTAGGTTGCTTCCATGTCCTGGCTATTGTAAATAGAGCTGCAATGAACATTGTGGTACATGTCTCTTTTTGAATTATGGTTTTCTCTAATCCATAACCATAATACTTGGCATCTTTCTCTGTGTTCCTTGTGACCATCACATTCTTTTTGTAGGGCCAACATTCTCAGTGCTTCCTATATGCTGAGTGGCATTTTAAACCTCTTTTTTCAGGTAGTATCACTTCCTGCTTGGATTCTTCATTTTCAGTGCTGAAAGACACCCTCTGTGCTACCATTAAACACCGTTCCCACAGCAGCAACTTCCATTGTGATAAGGTGGTTATTGAATGGAAATACCTTGTGCACTCAAGGAGAGAAGGAAGGAAGGAAGGAAGGAAGGAAGGAAGGAAGGAAGGAAGGAAGGAAGGAAGGAAGGAAGGAAGGAAGGAAAGAAGAAATACAGAAAAAGTAAAAGATATGATAATGGAAGACAGATTGGAAATGGCCATAAGCAAGAGGGAAGAGTCGGAAATGACTTCAAAGTTTCTCAGGGAGAGACTGGGCAATAATGGCCCTTTCATAAGACTGTACATACATAGGTATATAGAGAGCGTCAGACTTATGGGAAGACAATCATTTCAAATTTATTCTTCTTGAAGCTGAGTTTCCAGATGGAGATGTCAAATATCCAGACCCCAGGATATCAGGTTAAAGGTAACAGCTGGCATTTGTCTCATTTAGTATCTAAATTTTAGATAGTAGGACATGGGAGTAGATGATATGACTGAGGAAGACAGTGTAGAATAAGAGGAAAGTGGACACAAAGTACATTAACTACGAAATAATGACATTTGAGATGTGAAAAGAAGATGCCCACTCATCTCAGAGTATTTGATGGGAAGGTGTTTGTTTCGTGTGTGTGTGTACGTGCCTGTGTGTAATGACTACATTGTTTACCTAATGGTGGGATTGGAGACCTTATACACCCCCCAAACCATATAGCCTTTTGGTGGTGAGCCAAAATCTGTTGTCTCACTTATACCTCATTTACATGCTGTCTACTTTCCCACCTGGGGACCGGCACAAGTTGTTTCTGAAAGTGTCCCTGAACTAGTTCATTGTCTGCTCTGCATTACTCATCTCTGATCTTTGGGATGTGATATTCCTCCTAAGTGTGGCTGGAGTAGATTCTGATTCTAGGATTTCTCTCTTACCCACGTTTCTCTCACATTTTCCATCTTCCATAGTGAAAAAAGAAAAAGAAAATCCACCCCCATTTTAGCTATGTTAAACTCTGAACATACTTTTACTAGATTACAGACGATTCTTCTGTTGGATTCTATTTTCTTAGAGTTAGAATCTCTCGATTGCCGTGTGAAGATTAGTATAAAACAATCAACTTTGTCTAAGGGTTAACTGTTGATGACAATATCAAAACTGAAACTAAAAACAGATATTCTTAATCTTCTTTTCAGCCCTTCTAATTATTCCAGATATAAATTAGGTAACTGAACTTGGAGTGTCTTTGAGATTCTCAACTGGTGACCTTACACTGAGCATAAAGCTTCCCGGATGACTGCAGTCACATTGATCTCTCTGTGGTTTAACTCATTTTGTATTTATTGGCAGCATTGCACACCTGCCAGGTTATTATATGTTGGTCTATTCTTTAATTGTTCTGTAATGTTATTGTCTGATACTGCTTTCTTTAATAACTCATTCATTGTTCTATGTGTGTATACCTTCTTCCACAACAGTTAGCATAAAGTCTTCTTTGGGGGAGGAAGCATGTTTTATACTTGTCTTGAATTCCACGGTTTGGGGCATAATGCTGATAGAGGGAAGTATTCAATAAAGCTTTTTGATTTATCAACTGATGCTTTGAATCTTTACTACCACTATTATAAGAGCATGGTAGGTCATATTGAAATACTGGTGATGTCTTTGCCTGCCTCATATGGCATCCTGAGGATCAAATCAGGTATTAGAAGGGAAATTACTCCAATGATACACTACTGTTATGGACGTGTATTACATTATTACAAAGAATTCAGTTGAAATTGTTCTTTATACCATAGGCTATGCTTTTTTGCCTCCTGCTTTGAAATATTATCAAAACAAAGAAAACAAATTGTGAATATGCACTGAATGGTTTGCATCTAACTAGATGACTTTGGAGGTTTTTTCCAGATCTGAGCTAAATCCAGTCCTGAAGACAACCCTGCAGGCTCATTAGGAAATTGTTATGCAACTTAAAAGACAGAAACAAGAAAGAGTTTTTTTGCATAAAATATTTTACTATAGCAGGGAAATAGTTTTGATTTTATTTTGAAGGTTTAAACTCTTCCCCTTTATTACCATGAATAAAGATAATCCTCTAAGGTCAGAACAAAAACTTTGAACTGTGGATTCCAAACCCTGTGCCAAGGTGCCCCACAAATACTACAGTGGGATATTTAAAATTTTCAAGTTAAACTTGATAACAGTTGACATTTATTGGACCCTGCGTTAACTACTAGTTGGAGAGAGTTCACAGTTTCAACACTAAATCTTGCTGTTCTCCTTTCAGTGGCATAAATCATTTATCTTTTTTCTTGGGAGCTGTGATAAAAAAACAAATATGGTGTGAAAATTGACGTGGAACAGGAAATGATAATTGCAATATACAATCTGATTCCAAGGTTTGGGAATTTGTGCAGTGCCCAAGAGGTGCACACATCCCATTAGTCAGTATTGGAGTTAAGAATTAAATAAGCATATGTTTTATCATTTATTTTATGTGTGTGATTTTAAGACAACTAATAAGTTGTTAAGACATAAATACTTACAAAGTTGTTTGGATCTATCTTCTTTATATACAACTGTTAGGTGTTTCTTTTTGCCCAAGAGTGCCATGAAAAATTACTGAGCCATTAAGGGCACTGAAAACCAAGAAAAACTGGGAGACTCTGGCCTAATATAATAAAATATCTTTGATTTTCCCATGTAGCTAAGTACTCCACAGTTGATTCATTGTTCTGTTAAAATTCCTTTGTTTCTTTATGAAGGTTTCAAGAAATTATTTTTTACCCATTCTAAATGTAATAAAATCTTTTACATGTGCTCCTTGTAGACAACCCTCAGAGGGGGATTCTTATGTGTTAGTGTCACCTTGGGATTAAGATAGGCACATCACCACTGTTGACCTTGATCTCCCCACCTGTGAGAAAAGCATGGATTCTATGATATCCTCAGGTCCTTTCTAATCTAGCATTATGTGGTGCTAGAAAATTGAAAGATTCTTGAAATCTAATGATGGGGTCATCCAGGTGGTAGGATGAGGAGAAACCCCACTACCACCCACCACGGTTTGGGTGGAAGAGAATTTGTCTTCTGTCTAGAAGCAATGACCTACAGGTTTTTTTGTTTTGTTTTGTTTTGTTTGTTTGTTTTTTGCGGTACACGGGCCTCTCACTGTTGTGGCCTCTCCCGTTGCGGAGCACAGGCTCCAGAGGCGCAGGCTCAGCGGCCATGGCTCACGGGCCCAGCCACTCAGCGGCACGTGGGATCTTCCTGGACCAGGGCACAAACCCGTGTCCCCTGCATCGGAAGGCGGGCTCTCAACCACTGGGCCACCAGGGAATCCCCATGACCTACAGTTTTGATATGTGTATGAAGGTTGTGTATTCCTAGGTACCTAGGATTACCTAGATGCTGTGGAGTAGAGATTCTTCTTCTATTTTATTTTTGCTTGGGTCTTAGAGTTGGAGGAAGGGTACAGAAAAAGAAAATCCCCACATTGTTGAGAGGCATATACTTAGAACTCACTCCTGTTTTTCCAAATGTCCTGAAATTCATGTCATATGTATGAAGAAAAAGTTCGATACCATTTTCCTTTGATACTTAAATGTAAAATCCTGAGATACTGCCTTCAGGGCAATAGAAAACAGTTAAGTTTTATGTGCAGACAGTCAGAGTTGGAGCTCTAGATATTTACAGAGATATAAAGGGTCCATGACTTTACTTTTCTAATATTGCAGTTGCTGACTTTATGCATGAATAAACTCTTAATTACAGTTTTGAAAATACTTTTATCATCTTGTCAATGCTATTTAAAGCAGTGAAAGCTTTCTCAGTAAATTTTTTTTTTTAAAAGCTCTGCCTGTGTGCTGCATGCATTTCTTTTCACGCCTGTGTCTGTCACCTACCTTCCCTCTTTCATGCTTTGAATAGTTCTCTCTCTCTCGTACCTTCTGTGTATTGTATTAATATCTGTCACTTACTCGCCTCTTTTATCCTTTTTATCTCCATCTTCTCGGTTCCTCTGTGGGCTGAACTTTAAATTATTTTTCCTCTTTTATTTTCCTCACTCTGCTGTGTCTGTCTGACGCTTTCCTCTCACAGTGCGGTAATGTATCTATTGTTCCTTGCAGAACCCTTCTTGTTGCCATGTTCCTTTATTTTCCAATAATCTTTATTAGATCTATTACTTGGTAATTTTTTTCAATTCTTTTTAATCCCCTTTTATGCAAATTCTTTTCTATTTAACATCCTTAGTTTGCCTGTCTCTGATCTTCCTTTGACAATTTTATTACAGTTTCCTCTCATCTTTCCTTTTTTTTCTTGATGTCTCAGAAATAGGATCTCCCTACTTTCTTTTTACTGTTCTTATGATTCTACCCCTCTGTCCCATCCCCCATTCTTGACCTTAGAGTTTTAAATAATTTATTCTCTTAGCTAATTTCTGTCTCTTCTACCTTCCTGGGGGTTTTTAATGGTTTTTTGTTTTGGTGTTTTTGGAATCCATCCCTCCAAAAGAATTGGTTCCCCAGAATGGCTCTCTTAGTTATTTAAAGGAGGATCAAACTGATACCCCTCAGCACCTAAAGCAACAATCGAGGCCTGAGAGACAACAAATTGAGAGACAGAGCTGGGGGCCACCTATGCGTTGAAAGAAGTTCAAGTTAGGTTAAGGTATAGGATTTTATAGGTCACTTGTACTGTATACATTCAATGTTTTTCTGTGTTGGCCCAAGAAAATATAGCTGCCTGGTAGGTTCCTGGTGTCTTTTACTTTCTCTCTCTCCACTAGAAATTAAAGTCCAAGTTTCTGAGTTAGACATAAGGCCTGTACTTAAAATGAAGACAGTCTTTTCTTTGACCTCTGTATGAGCTAACTTGGGATGGGGAAAAAAAAAGATAGGAGTAGACAAGTTGTTACATTCTGGCTTTTTCATCTATCCTTTTAAGGGTTGGCTGCTGCTTCTGTGTGATGTAAAATAAATATAAAGACAACTCATCCCCTCCTGTGACAGAATGCTCCCTGAATAATGCATAACTGTTCCATAGTAGTTGATGAGTGAGTATCCTGCAAGCAAAGTATTTACCGTTTTCCTCACCACTTCTCAATGGAAAGTATTAATGTACTTTAGAACGGAATGCCCAGGAAAGGGCACCACCCCTGGGTCCTAGGGGCCAGGAAGCTGATCCAGCTGCTGTTAGATATGAGTGTTGGATAGAAACGACAGGAAAGCTTTATTGTTGATGGTAAGGTAGCTCCTAAGCCTCCGCGCAGGGCTCTTGCCACTTCAAGCGGAGCAGCCTGTTTTGAGTCTGATAACCTGAGTTTCTGCCTGAATTATGAACCAGGGACTCTTGGGTGACACCTGTCATTTCTCTCTTCTAAGTTTTCTCATCTATAAGATGAACTGGTTGCACTCCGTGAAATCTAAAATCCCTTTTAGCTCTTCTCCCTGTCATAATGTTTCAGATTCCACCATTAAACATTGCTTTCTTTTGGTTTTTAAGGCTTTCAGGTTTTTAAGGATTGCCATTAAAGTGCATACCTTGGGGCAGGAATAACACGTTAGAGTGTTTTTAGCCCATATATTTGAGGTGGTTTGCTTGATATCCTAAGGGGAGGGTCATTTGGGAATATGCCATGCATTGATCCACCAGAAAAAAGGGGGGCTACTAGAATCAGGTAGAGGCACAAATGGGGTGACAGAGCACCAATGACACACAAAAAGAATAACCAAATGCTAGTTTATTTTACATATATTTCTTAATTTCTACAGAGAATCTGGGAAGTAGTCATTACCAAACCCATTTTTCTTATGAAAACAACTGAAGTTCAAAGATATGCAATGATTTACCTACAGTCACATGGGGAAGAAGGAAAGCATGGGACCCAAGGTTCTAGGTCACCAGAGTCCATGCCCACATTTTTCCCACCAAAGTGCGTTGCTTTTTGTTTTGCTGCTTATTTTTCACAATGTTACCTAAAATGAGTTCTAAAAAAATAAAAGTACTACACATGGATTATCACATTTAGCCCTAACTAGTAGATCTCTTTATTTTCCCCAATTTTTGATGAAGATCCGGAAGTTTAAATATTTAGTTGTCTGACTAACAACTCATAAGGGAGAGATAAAGTGGGAACATATGCATACATGGAAAGTATGCTTTGTTTATTTATCTTTGGCTGTGTTGGGTCTTCGTTGCTGCCCGCGGGCTTTCTGTAGTTGCGGAGAGCAGGGGCTACTCTTCGTTGTGGTGCTCGGGTTTCTCATTGTGGTGGCTTCTCTTGTTGCGGAACACGGGCTGTAGGCGCATGGGCTTCAGTAGCTGTGGCGCGCGGGCTTCATTAGTTGTGGCACACGGGCTTAGCTGCTCTGCAGTATGTGGGATCTCCCAGGACCAGGGATGGAACCTGTGTCCCCTGCATTGGCAGGTGGATTCTTAACCACTGAGCCACCAGGGAAGCCTGGAAAGTATCTTTTGGAGCTTATAACAAAGACCCTAGTTTAGTACCACACTGAATCACCACTGCCAAAAATGCTTTCCTTCCATCTCTACCAATTTTATATCGCATTACTAATTTTTAATCCTCCAAATTTAATAAATTAATTGTGTTAATTGTTCTTCTTGTGTAGAATGGTACAAATAATTTATCTCCTTCCCCATCCTTTTTTTTTTTAATCAACAAACTAATTCCTTGTGGGCCTCTCACTATTGTGGCCTCTCCCGTTGAGGAGCACAGGCTCCGGACGCGCAGGCTCAGCGGCCATGGCTCATGGGCCCAGCCGCTTCGCAGCACGTGGGATCTTCCCAGACCAGGGTACGAACCCGCGTCGCCTGCTTTGGCAGGCAGACTCTCAACCACTGCGCCACCAGGGAAGCCCTGTGCCTCTTTTACTTCAAACTGCTCTAGTCTTTGATCTGAAAGTCAGGTTACGCATACTGATTTGTTCATTTTGAATTTTATCAATTTAAAATTTAAACAGATACTTTTTCAAGTGTCACACATTAAATTTCAATTCTTCTAATACTTGTTGATGAATACCTGATCCGTCTCTGGAGCCAAAATTTTTATAAAATTTGTTTGCTTTTAATACCACCAGATGTAGTACACCTAAAACTAACATGACATTATAGTATGTCAACTACATTTCGATAAAAATATCTACAACTAGATAGTATGCAAAAAACTATGTCGTCTTTCTGAGACCTATTTTCTGTGACTATAAGACAGAGGAGTTGTGCTAGATAGTCTTTAAGATGCTCTCCAGCTCCAAAATGGCATGCTTCTTACCAAGCCAAAGCTACCATTAGTTTATTTATTTGAAAGATATTCATTGAGAGCCTATGGTATGCCAAATACTGTATAAGGCATTTTAAACACAGTCATTAATTAGCTCTTGCGTTCAGGAACTGAGAATCTGCTGGAGAGCTCATTGCTGTAGAATAACAATCTATTTATGTTTGTATGTTTCTTTACATGTTTTTAATGTACCTTTTCTACGTCCCCTCCCTTGCCTCTCACATTATTCATCCCATAGGATAAGGCATCCCTGCTGTTCTTCTTTCCTATCATCAATGGATTTTAAATCTGTCCAGCTTTCAGAGTTTTCCAACTCTTCCATTCCATACATGAAACTATAGTTAGAGGTAGACTTAATCACAAATTGAGTAGGTACCTGACTTCCTAATACGATTTGAGGGGCTTTCTGCTTGAATTTTATTTGTATTATTTTTAAAGTGCTTAAAGAAATATAGAGATAACAGAGGTTTCAGTTTGAGAGAAGATAAGCTAGGGGAAAAGTAATAGATAAGAGTTGTAGTGATGAATGAGGTGTTCTGGTATGACAGACATGCCCATTCAAGGTCTTTGGTTTATCCCAATTATTTCTAAGCGCATCACGCTTTTGAGTTAAGTCTGATAGCCATAATAAATTTGGATGTAGTTGTCTGTTAGCTTAGAAATCTATTAATGCCTTGCACAAGAAAGGGGAGAGTCCTGTTCTACCATGATCATTATGTTCACATTGGGGCACCAATTTTTTAGCGTGATAAAAAATAGAGGCCATTTAAAATAGAAGATCCAAATACTGGACAAGTTCAAAGCAACACATATGAGATGCAATAGTTGGAATAAATTGTAGTTGTGTCATTTTTAAGGATTATTATTTTAAAAAATACATTTCTGTATAGTCTTAAATATTAGAACAAAATATTAATGGGGATCTGTATTAACTCTTTCTCCCATTTTAAAATATATATTTTTCTTTTTTTAACAGCTTTATTCATATGCAATCAATAGAATTCACTCATATAAAAAAATGGGAGTAAACGTAGGCAAATTATGTATTGAATAAGGGGTTAATATCTAAATATATAAAGAATTCATACAAGTCAATAGAAAAACATCCAGTTACAAAATGGGCAGAGGATCTGAATAGACATTTTTCCAAAGATGACATACAAATGGTCAGCATATATATGAAACATCACTAATCATCAGGGAAATGCAAATCAAAACCACAATGAAATATCACCTTACACCTATTAGGATAGTAAATTGTCAAATTCTCCATTTTTGTAAAGCTTTTGCTTCATGTATTTTGATGCTTTGTTATTTGGTGCCAACCTGTTTGTAATTGTTCTATCTTTCCGGGTTGATCCTTTTATTATTATAAATATCCCTATTTATCTCGAGTTACAGTCTTTGTTTTAAAGTCTATTTCATGCTAGTATAACCACTTCTTTCTGTGGTAACTGTTTGCATGGTATAATTTTTCTGCCTTTTTACATTCATCTACTTTTATCTTTGAATCTAAAGTATGATAACATATAGTTGGATTATTTTTTAGTCCAGTCTGAAAAACTCTGACTTTTGAATGAAATTTGTTTAATTCATTCAAACTTCATGTTATTTTTGATATAAAATTGACCCTTGAACAACACAGGGGTGAGGGGTGCTAACCCCTCAACACAGTTGAAAATTCATGTATGTCTTTTGACGCCCTCGAAACTTAACTACTAACGGACTACTATTGACCAGAATCTTTACCAATACCATAAACAGTTGATTAACACATTTTGTATGTTATATGTATACTGTATTCTTACAATAAAGTAAACTAAAAAAAAAAGGAAAATGTTAAGAAAATCATAAGGAAGAGAAAATACATTTACAGTACTGTACTGTATTTAACAATACCATAAGTTTACATATTCCATTTATAGGATTTACAATATTGTCTTACACAGTACAAAACACTGTGGATGTTGTATGTACTATTAATATTAGACACCAAAAATGAAAAAATAATTTGAAAAAGAAATTCATATATATTTACAGCTATAATAACTCATGCATTGGTAATAAAGGAGCAGTGATATGATTGCTTCATGGTAACCTAGTATTATTAATACAACTGACATGATCGTTTCATGGTAACCTAATGAATGAATCATTATAAAATTTTTATGGCATACAGTATTATAATCATATTTATAATACAGTACTAGAAACACTGTTATCTTGTTTCTAAAAGCCACTTACCTGTGGTTATAGGCTGATACACAGTTTCTCCAATTATAAGAGAGAAAGGCATACTGTACAGTAATGTAATTCTTTGAAAGCAAAATTATAAAGCAGTAAGAAAACTAACAAATTATTAATTTTATCTGAAATATGACTCATTCCCATTTAAGGATAGAATATCCACTTCAATACAATTCTTGCACGTAATGTTCTACATTACGAACACGCAGGTAACGATGATGGTGACACAAAAATGTCCCATACAGTTCTTGCCATACAGTTATTAGGTTTTCACAGGAAAACACACACATACACAACAGACAAGTTTCTTAACTGTATGGCATGATTGTTATTTACTATCTATTTAAGTGGAACTGGATCGTCCAAAAGGTCTTCACTGTCATCACCTTCACCTTAAGTAGGCTCAGGAGAAAGAGGAGGAGGAGGGCTTGGTCTTGCTGTCAGAGGGGACAGAGGCAGAATAGCTGAACCAGGCGGTGGGAGGCAGGAGAGGTTGGCACACTCAGTACAACTTCAATGGAAATATATTGTAATTTCTTCCTGATGTTTTTGTCTTTTCATTTCCCTAAACATGTTTCTCTAGAGTACTAATCCTTCTTCCATCATTTGCTTTAGTTTCAGCCCATATCATAGAAGGGTCCTTGTTGTAAAAGAAATCGAAAGCAGTCTTGAATAACCGGAACGCTTTTGCTAGATTTTCTAATGTTAGTTTGTTTGCTGGCACTGCTTCTTCTATATCTTCTTCCTCATTGTCTGGCACTCACTTGGAAGCACTCAGTTTGATGCAGTCATATTCTGTTAATTCCTTGGGTGTGGTGTCTCTTAGTCCTTGAATTTCTCTAAGATCCATATCTTGAAACCCTTCACTCCCCATCTTTTTTGCCGTATCCACAATCTCTTTCATGATTTTCTTGATTGACGCTATCATAAATCCCGTGAAGTCATGCACAACATCTGGACACAGTTTTCTCCAGCAGGAATTTATTGTTTCAGGCTTGATGGCTTTCACGGCCTTTTCTTTAACAACAATGGCATCTTCAATGGTGTAATCCTTCTAGACTTTCACGACGTTCTCTCCATCAGGATTCTCTTCCATAACATCGACATTTCTTTCCACAGAGTACTGTGTATAATGAGTCTTAAAAGTCCTTATGATGCCCTGACCTAGAGGCTGAATTAAAAACGTTGTGTTTGGGGTAAGAATACCACTTTGGCGCCTTTGGTGTTGAACTCATGGGGTTCTGGGGAGCCAGGGGCATTGTTCAATATTGAAAGAACTTTAAAAGGCAGTCCTTTACCAACAAGGTGCTTCTGACTTCAGAGACAAAGCATCAGTGGAAACAATCCATCTTGTACAAACAAAAGACTGGCAGCTGCTGTTTATATTTTTCTCTTCAAGGCTCAGGGGTTAGCAGCTTTTTAGATAAGGACAGTCTTGATCGTAAACCCGACTGAATTTATACAAAACAGTAGAGTTAGTCTATCCCTTCCAGTCTTAAACCCTGGTGGTCGCTTCTCGTCCTTACTAATAAACGTTCTTTGTGGCATTTTTTTTTCCAGAATAGGGCACTTTCATCTGCATTAAAAACATGTTTAAGCAGATATCCTTTCTCTTCAAAGATTTTCTTAATGATATCTGTGAATTCCTCTGCTGTCTCTTGGCTGGCAGTAACTTCTTCTTCTGTTATCTTGACATTTTTTTTTAAGCCAAACCTCTGTCTAAAATTATCAAACCGTACTTTGCTGCCACTAAATTCTCTAGCTGTACACCCTTCACCTTTCCTTTGCTTTAAGTTGTCATACAGTGACTTCACTTTTTCTTGAATAATGTTGGAGTCTATAGGTATGCCTTTCTTATAGCAAACTTGCAGCCACATACAAGCCGCATTTTCAATATGAGATAAAAAAAAAAAGTCATCCACAAAAAGTGCCTTCTGGTGTAGCTGCAGGGACAGCTTCACAAATTTTCTCTTCTTTTTTTTTTTTTTTTACAATGTCTCATGCTGGATTTATCTTGAAATGGTGGGCAACAGCAACTGCAGACCTCAGTCCATGGTGCATATCAAGCCATTCTACTTTTTCTTGTAATGTCATGACTTTTCTCTGCTTCTTGGGAGCATTTTCAACATTACTAGTGGCACTCTGTATGAGTTCAGTGGATTTATTCAAGGTTTACCGTATTGCACTCAACGGAATAAAAAATACAGGAGAGCCATGAGAGATCACTTTTTGCTGTGATGCTGTTTACTGGAAAGATGAACTGCTCATGTTGAGAGTGCCATAGTGTCACATGGCACTGTACATGAATATTCAGAGCACTTGTGGTCACCCAATAGCAACCAGTGGCTATGAAATTATTTCAGTAGTGCAGTAGGTACTACAGTTAGTTTTACACAGTTATAATATAATACGGTACCTTCATGTTTGTTTACATTACCCCGGACTGTGATCTCTGTTTGTGTGTGTAAGTTTTGATATATTTTAACTTTTTATTATGGATTTGTGTATATTTTATGGTAGCAAGTGATACAATAGATGGGTATCTACATATAGTTTATGCATTCAGAACACACCTTTTTCTTAATTTTTAAACTTTTTTGATATTTCTAGGCTACATGATCTGTCTGTGAGTTTTTTCCAACTTCACAAACCTCCAAAAAATTTTTTCTGACATATTTATTGAAAAAGACCTGTGTATATGTGGACCTGTGTTGTTCCAGGGTCAACTGTACTTAGATTTATATCTGCCATTTCACTTTTTTCTTTATGCATGTCTCATGTCTATTTTGTTCCTCTCTTCCACCTTCTTATTTTCTTTGACATTAAGTAAATATTTTCTAGTGAAGCATTAAATTTCTGATTTTTTTGCACTTTTTTAATTTAGTTTTTTAGTGGTTACTTTACAGCTTGTAACATACATCATAACTAATCAGAATCAACTACAAGTTTATACTAGCTTAACTTCAGTAAGATATATAAACGCTACTCCTGTATAGCTCTATCATTTTCCCTCTCTTTGTGGTATGATTTTATGCATATCTCATCTACTAATGTTACAAATCCCAAAATACATTATTATAATTATTACTTCACATAGTTTTCTGTCTTTTAAAGCAGCTGAGAGAAGAAAAGAGATCAAGTATACGTTTATAGGTTTTGATGTATTAATCTTCTTTTTTAACATTTCTGATGGATTCAAGTTACTATCGTTGTCACTTCCTTCCAGCACAACTTTGCTTTTCTTCATTAATTACAGTTTTCTTTAGTTCTTTAAACATATTTATAACAGCTACCTTGAAGTCTTTTTCTCTGAAATCCAACATCTGGTCACTTTCACAGACCGTTTCTGTTGCATACTTTTTTCTTTCTTTTTCTTTTTTTCCTTATAAATGGGTCATACTTTCCTGTTTCTTTGCATGTGTCATTATTCTGTTGTTGGAAATTGGACATTTTAGATAAGAGAGTGTAGCAATTTGGGGTACTGTTTCCCCTTCTAGGGCTTGTTATTGTTACTTGTTTACTTATTTCTTTAGTTATTAGTTATATTACTTCAGTGACATATATTTCTTTCTTTCGGTGTTTAGCTTCTGATAGGGTACCCAGGGAGACTCAGCTTTGTATATGCACCAGGGCCTCCAGAGGCCACCTTAGCCAACACTTGCTTTCACCTTGGTGAGATCCTACGCTACAAACCCAGCCAAGCTCACTCAGACTTATCTATAGAACTGTGAGTTAGTAAAAGAGTTTTGTTTAAACTACTACATTTGTGGTAATTTGTTACACATTAATAGAAAACTAATACAATGGTTAACCAGTGTGCAATAGTTTCCCACTCTAATCCATTCTCCAGAGAATCTTTTCTAAAATGGAAATCAGATTGTCATTCTTCTTTGCTTCCCGGTAACTTCAGAAGAAAAGTTAAACTTAGCATAGTGTCCAAAGCTTTATCTAAATATATCTCCTGTGCTGAAATCAAACGGTGAATTTGTACCCCTTTAATAAGCTGGGCTCAGGCTTCCCTGGTGGCGCAGTGGTTGGGAGTCCGCCTGCCGATGCAGGGGACACGTGTTCGTGCCCCGGTCCGGGAAGATCCCACATGCCGCGGAGCGGCTGGGCCCGTGAGCCATGGCTGCTGAGCCTGCGGGTCCAGAGCCTGTGCTCCACAACGGGAGAGGCCACAACAGTGAGAGGCCCGCGTATCGCAAAAAAAAATAATAAGCTGGGCTCTCCTTCACAAAACACCCTGGTCCCTCACGCCCCATTTAAAATGAAATCTGAACTCTTTACTCCTGTCATTGTTTACCTACACAACCTGCTCCTCCTTTCTTTATTTCCCTGGTTTTATCTATAGTTAACACTGTCCTCTTGCTTACTACACTCCAGTCACATGTGTTCTCTTCATACATACAGCCTTTGGACTTTCTCTTTTCTCTGCCTTAAATGTTCTTTTCCGGCTCATTGCTTGGCTGGATAATTCTTATCATTCAGATCTTAGCTTAAATGTCACATCTTCAGAAATGCCCTTCCCAACCACTTATTCTAAAAGAGTCTACAAGTCACTCTCACAATACCCCATTTTATTTTAATCACACACATATCTATATCAATTCATCAGAAAGATAGAGCAATTACAAACATGAAGGCATCTAATATTTGTTATTGTTTGCATCAAAATATATGAAGCAAAAGTCTTAGAGAAGTGAAGGGAAGAAACTGACTATTTTCCATTCTAACAGGAGTAAGGTAATATCTCATTGTCATATATTTTCTTGGTTATTTATTTGCATTGCCGCTCCCCACATACACTAAAATACTGGTTCTATAAAGCAGATAACTAGATCACTTTTTTAACTGCATCTTAATTTTTTAGAAAAAGGCACACAATTAGCACTCAATGTTTGAATGAAATGATAACCTCATCAGTGTGGGTGCAAGGTCGTTAAATATGATTGCACAGTGCACAACTGGCTCAACCATCCACAGGAGGCAGCCACTGAGGGATAAAGCACAAAAAAACACATTATGCTATGATTTAATGTTCATAAGAGAGTTATAGAGTTATAAGGGGTAAGTGGGAAGTTTTTATTTAAACCAATTTCCCCCAGTACTCAAGATTACATGATGTATTACCTTGGCAAAAGTCTTGATCACTCTAATATCAGAACTGTGGCAAGTATTATATCTGCAGAAAGGCAGGTCAGGGGATAGCCGTTGATTTATTCAGTAGGAGAATATAATTACACTAATTATTGTTTTATAATAAATTAGCAGTGATCAAATTCTGTAATGAAGCTGTTCAGCACTTTTAGCCTGGGAACCAGCAGGCTGAAATTCACTGGGCAATTTATAAAATAGACCTATTAAGGAGTATATTTTTCTAAAACCTTACCTGGCCAAGTTGGCATAGGATTCTTTATTAAAACCAGTATGAATTAGTCAAATCATACAATGTGAACTCTAAAACAAATGAAATTCCAATAGTCATAGAATACTGATTGCCAAGAAAACCCATATTCAAAAGGAAAAGATATTTAATGAATCGGGAGTTTGAGATTCATTGGCAAAAGAATGAAAGATTTTCTATGGAAAATATTTTGGAGATATATGTCAGCAAAAATGTAACTAACCTCAATTGCCATTGAATAATATTTTCTAGAAGAAGGCATCTCGAGACCTGGTATTCAGCAATCATTGTTGCCTGCATAGTTTTGTATAAATCGATTAAATTCTACAAGCCTTAATTTTTACTGCTAAACAGAGATAAAATAGCAATAACAACAGCAATGTGCCTTTCCATCACATATGACAGTTTGGGGCTCAATTGCAAAAACTATATGATATAATTTCATAAACTGCAAGGCAATATTAAAAGTGAGCTATGCATTTTAGTAACAATGATACTAGATTTGCTAGGCATTGAATACTCAAATACATAGCAACACTCCAACTCACCTATTTTTTATTTTCACAGCACAAATTGCTATGACCATTGAACAAAAATTAAATAGAATAAGAGATACATTAACAATATGTTGAAGCTGCTGACTTTCTTCTTTTACACCCCAGGAACACTGAGGCCCTGGGATCAAAAAGGCCAATGTGAATTTCTATGGCTAGGTTCACATAGCAGATCTCAAGGTTGTAAACGTTCACACCCCCATGTTCAAATTTCAAGAGTGCTGTGTGACTTAAGACTTCCTTCCTGCCCCTGAAAGGGTCTCTAGTCATAAGCTTATATGCGTCCTGTGGCCTTGTGCTTTTCCTCTCTCCATGCCCCCTCCATATGGCATTTCTGTTGCTGCGTTAAGTCCCTGGGGGCCTCAGCATCAGCAGTCACAGCTGGCAGGAGCGATTTCTATAAAACATTTCAGGGTGAAAGGGGCTTCATCCCCCTACAGTGCTATCACTACCAGTCATCTCAGCAGAGTCAGAGTCGAGCCTCCTTCCAGTGTGACAGCAGCTGCAAACTGCTGATATCCTCTTGATATGGACTTCTTGACTGTTAACCTAGAATAAAATGTATATTGCTTTGTAAAAAATTCATGCAGAAAAGCTTCTTACTTGAAGGATTAAAAGTAAAATCGGTTTTTGTTCTAATTTCCTTCTGTTCTATTGGAACAGCAGAAGTACCGACTGATTTTGACTATCCTTCTGCTCAAGGCAATGGTATTTTTATATTAAACAAAAGAGGGGATTTACTGCAAATATCCAGGCCTAGACTCAGGAACCAGGGCTACAAGTCAGCTACAGGAAAATTGGATTTTGTTACGAGATGCAACTCTAGATATTTTTTCCTTAATTGACTCAGTGACTGCAGAAAAGTTCATTTACTGTAATCAATATTACTTTACATTGTGCCTCAATCAAAAACTACTTTCTGTGGTCAATAGCAATTAGACAGACGTTCAGAAGTAATGAAACTCAAGATTTATACCTGCCGTTCTTCTCAAAAAAAAAAAAAAAAAGCTAGGGAAACAGATAATTGCATTATATTGAATTCGCCACCTTGCAGGGAAGATCTAGAATGGGCTTTGGAAGAAAGTCAGAAATACCACAGGTCAGGAAGCTGAGATGAAAAATCTTGCTAAACTTTTATTTCTGATGTCTTTCTAAGTTAACTGAGATCTAATAAACAACAGGAAAAACTCTGAAGCAGAAAACCCACAAAGGACACAAGAGGGATATAAAGTGTTACCTCATAGGAATTTTCAAAGAAGCAGAATAATTTCACTGGAGAAGAAATTTATAGACAGTTGTCTTTGGTGTTAATGAAGAGCAATGGTTGGTGAACATTGGAAAGACAATAAGGATGAAAAGAAATCGGAGCGGGAGGCATACTAAACAGAAATGATGAGACATGAATGAGCACCTGTAAAGAACTGAATGGTTTGTCTGAATCAACTCACTTTGCCCCCAACAGGCTATTTTTTTTTTTAGACGGAAGTGGATAGCTGGGAGCAGAAGACAAACCCATGTGAGATCGGAATCCACAACAGGTAGTGAAAAGCCCACCAGACTCTGGGCTCGAACCAAAGACCCTGAGATCAAGGGTCTCATGCCTTACCGACTGAGCTAGCCAGGCAGCCACTACCTGAATGAACATAGGAAAGTATTTACCTCCTGCCAGAGTATGTTAACCCAACTCTTCTCATCATACAATAGCTGAAACATCTGCTACTTGGTTTTCTATTTTTTTGTTTTGATTTTTTTTTAACCTTATTAAATGGGTTGGACCAATATTTCCAGGAGGACAAAATTGCAGTGACACAGAAAGAAAGGTCACTAAGTGTGGTTTGAATCAAGATGGGATGAGTTAAGTCAAACTAGGGGTAGGACTGGCACTGGAAGCCAGGGAAGCTGTAGCAATGGTGCCTGTGTGGCTCTAGCAGAGAGAGGTAGAGGCTGAGGAAGAGGCTTCTTACAACAAAAGAAGCTACAGTGGGTGAAGGCAGTCAACAGGTACTACAAACTTCCACTTATAAGATAAATAAGTACCAGAGATGTAATGTACAACATGATGACTATAGTTAACCCTGCTCTATGTTATATATGAACGTTGTTGAGAGTAAATCCTAAGAGTTCTTATCACACAAAAGAATTATTTCTTTAATGTTGTATCTATATGAGATGATGGAGGTTCACTAAACTTACTGTGATAATCATTTCTTGATGTATGTAAGTCAAATCATTATGCTGTATACCTTAAACTTATACAGTGCTGTATGTCAATTATATCTAAATAAAAGTGGAAGAAAAAAAAGAAGCTACATTTAATAAAGCAAATTTAAAAATGAAACGATGTGATGAAATTTAAGGTACTGAAGGGGAACAGAATAGGCCAACCCAAAATGTGTCACTTTGGCCTGTGGATTGTTTTGAGCTGAAGGCAATCGAGACCCAGCAGACTCAGGAAGAACTTTTACCTCTCCCTTAACTCCCTAAAATAATTTAGATAGGGAGATAGGGGCCCTGGCTCAGAAAGAGGGCTGTTACCAGAGATAACCTTTTTATTTGAAAGACTTACCTGCATGGCAGGGCAAACATCTAATTACCAAACATTTGCTCTTCTTATCATCCCGTGAATTATCTTTCTCTCCTTTGAAGCTCCAGTTCCAATCCCATTCCTTAGCTCAGGATGGCATATAAACCCCAATTGCCTGACGTGCCCTTGAGTCCCATAGTTTTATGATTCTCCTAAACATATGAAATTAAACTTGTTTTTCTCCTATTAATGTCTTCCATAAATTTAATTATTAAACCAGACAAAGAACCTAGGAGGGTAGAAGGAATATTTTCTTCCCCTATAATACAAAGACACAGCAGTTAATAAAGTAGCAAGATCCTAGAACTGGAAATCTAGATGAAGTCTGATAGGAAGAATGCTTATAACCCAAGTTACTGCAGGACACCAAGCCTTGGGAAACACAAAAAGAGACATACTTGTACCACAACCATTGTAACTTCCTGATTTTTCTGGAGATTTCGCTCTCTCAAAAATAGCAATTTCTCCAGAAAAAAAAAAAAAATCTAGAAACACCAATCTCATATTTTTGCTTTCTGGTTTGAAGAAGTTATTGAACTGTATTACAGATGCCTACAAATATTCATGAACAGACTCTCCTTTCATTGCTCAGGTGACTCAACTTTCTTTGACCATCTTGTCTTTTGGCTTCTATCCTTGTCATCCCTCTTTATCCATTTTCCTCAAGACACTCAGAAGAATCTTTTGAAAAATGGAGTTAATTGAGTAATATCATTTTCCTAACTCAACCCTTTCAATAACTTCCTGTTATGCTCTGAATACATTCAAAACTTCTAATGGCCTGGAAGGACCTGCAAGATATGCCCCCCTCACCTCTATAGCTGTATCCTGTGCTACTCTCCCCAGCTGGTGATGGTCAGTACCCCAAGCACCTCTTCACCTGAGGAACCTAATATCTCTTTCTCCCTTCCTCTCCCTTCAGTTGAGAACTTTCCCTCATGCCTGAGGTTTTGAAACTGATTTTTCTTACCGGATGATGTATGGATGTTTGTCCTGGAGAGAGAGAGGGAATTAGCCAGAAGTCCTGATGATCTCCCATTATATTCTTTTATTATATTTAAAAGGGGGCTTCCCTGGTGGCGCAGTGGTTGAGAGTCCGCCTGCCGATGCAAGGGACACGGGTTCGTGCCCCAGTTCAGGAAGATCCCACATGCCGCGGAGCGGCTGGGCCCGGGAGCCATGGCCGCTGAGCCTGCGCATCCGGAGCCTGTGCTCGGCAATGGGAGAGGCCACAACAGTGAGAGGCCTGCGTACCGCAAAAAAAAAAAAAAAAAAAGGGCATTTCACCTTAATTCTTAGTGGTGTGGACTCAGGAATGCGCAACACAGGCAATTATAGGAAGACCTGAGGGGAAGGAAAGAAGGGAGACAGATGGAAAACCAACTATTAGATGAATAATGCTAAGTATAGAAAATTATCAGGGATTCAGGCTAAGGAAAGAGCCTGTTGTCTACAGGAGAAACCTAAGGAAAGAATAGATATGAAATTACAAAAGGAAAGTACCAATGGACCTAAAAAGTCAAATAGGAATTATTGAACATGATAAGAGTCACAGAGAGCCTGTCAATGTAAACAATGGAGTGAGAACGAATATTTAGAAATACAGTTTATATTTTGAGTTGATTTGTATAAGAATAGGAGAATGAGTAAAAAAATAAATTTGAATCTTTCAAAAATTATGATTCTTAAAATGTTGACCTGATATAAAATTAGCATAGAGGCCAAGATGTCATTGGTCCAAAACTCAGCTGCATTAACATTCTTCCTATATCCCAAAAGGGCTAAATAGACATTAGTACATCAGACAGATTTGCTTTCCTTCACTTGGTCTATTTACTTTCTGCAGTGCAGTGCCTTTTATGAATGATCTTTTGTCAAAAAATATGCTCTAGGTACAACGCACACACATGTTGTTGAAAACAGGACTGGGCTTTTACTGTTCTAGCTTCATTCAGGCATCTAGTACAAGTCTGCTGTTATCTTAAGCTGTACTGTGTCCCTACCTTCTCACTTAACAATGACACAAAGATCCAATTTATAACCATCAGATAGGAGGGGGTATTCATCTCTTGTGAGGACATACACAAGTGTAGGAGGCACAACTGGGTTTGCAGCACTTGTCACAGTCCGTTGGAAGTTGAATCAACAACAAAGAGGACATTTTAAATTATCATTTTGATTTCAATTTGCTGCTATACCCACAAGTAAAAGAGCAAATAAATGATCATTCTATAACAGGAAAAACCACCCATCCTTTACACCAACCAAAAGGGCTGTAATAATTACAGGGAACTTAAGTGGGGTGAAATTGTGAACTAAAAACCAGAATAAGCAGCAATAGTACTCTAAATCCAAAACTGAGCTCAGAAGACTTTTTATTTTGCTTTATTTTGCTTTATTCTGCTACTGAACCATGAACCAAACAAAAGTTTTGGGGTTTTGTTTCTTTGTTTTTAATGTTTTAGAGAAACAAGATGAACAAAATAGAATATATATATATGTGTACACTATATATAGTTTCTATGTATATAATATATAGTCATATATATAGTTTCTAAAATGATTCACTTTGAACAAAACTAGAATATTAAAATATTCTCTAAAGTAGCATAATATTTTCATTTCAATACTTCCAATTATATACTATATAATCAGGATATATATCCCTAAACATATATGTGTAGATGTCTGTGTGTGAATCGTGTGTACGTGTGTGTATACATACCACATGAATATTAGCTATTTGAGGATTAATTTGGGGGGAGTACAAATTGTCCATATTTTTCTCTTTTTACAACAACATAATAAATGCCATAACATGTATAAACAGCTTCTTTTTTTAATCAGATACTTCTTTTTATTTGGCTTTCATTCGTAGCATCTAATCTTCACATTTGGCACATGGAAGACACATCTACAGTGCAAAAGAGGCACATTTTATGGCTTCTTTCTGAACAGTTTTGCAGGGGCACAGTTAAAGAGCTGAGAGAACAAAAGCACTCTGAATTGATGGAGGTGGATTTGTTGTAACGCCAATTCTTGGTTCAGCCATTAAACTTGAGCTTAAAGTCAATGCCTCTTCCTTCTCCCCTGCCCCCATTCCCCCATGTAAGGCCAATTCGGCCTTAACCTTGTTTTAAAAGGGTTAAAAGCATTCCATCCATCCCAGAACAAGTAGGTTAATTTCACCGAGGAATAATTTTTCAGTGTTTTGTGTGGGTCAGTTTGCGTGGTGTGCTGAGTCAGCAAAACTCTTAAATGGAGAATAAAATGAGGTTTTAAACAAAACAAAAAAACTGGTAAGAGTGTAGAACTTTCTATCTGCTTTCATTCGCCACCTCTGCATTGAACAGCACAGCCTCTTAGAGGTGGCAAGGTGACAAAGGCCTTGGAGGACAGCAAAGAAAAGCCCAGCTTGCCATTCTTAGCTTTGGACTCCATGCCTTTGAACACAGTGTCACAAAAAACTAAAAAGAAAAGAAGGTCATTAGAGATTCTGCCCCCTTCTTCCTGTGTTTCCTTTTGATTATTTAACTGAATCTATCCAAGTAAAGCTGATCCAGGGAGATCTCCGCTCGCCAGCTCACCTGCATCCTCGCCCTCTGCACCGTATCGCTGCTGTGGTTGGCTGCGCCTCGTCCGCAAAGCCGCCCCGAGAACGGCTGGGTTTGGCCGCGCTCAGGCCTCCCGGCTTCCGTCACCGCAGGGAAGCGGCCCCTCCGACGCCCCGTAGAGCGCCGTCAGCTTCCGGTCCGTCCGGAAGTCTAAGTTCTGCTCGGAGTCTGACGTGGCCGACTTCGGGGAGCTCCGCGACCCGTCCGTAACGAACCACTCCACTCGAAAATGTAAGTGTGCAGACGGTCGAAGGGCGGGGCCTGCCGGTCCCAGGCGTCCTCATAGATGTTGGCCGGCTCGTAGCCGTGGAGGTGCTGTGGACGGACGTCTGAGGTAGCAGGAGAGGCTCTCGGTCTCGGGCCGCGTGTCCGGCCGCGTCTTGGGGGCGCCGCCTGCCTGCGCCTCCCTGGGCTTCCACGTGGCTGCAGTGTCGGTGGCCGCGGTGTCGAAGGCCTCGGTGTCCTCCTCGCCGCCGCCCTCGTCGTTGATTTCTCGGTGGATCTAAGTAGTTTCTTAAAGGGCCTGGTACATGTAGGTCCTGAATTCATGCTAGTTCTTTTCCCCTTTGTTTTTTTTAACCTTTTTTTTTTTTTTTACATAAGGTACTTGTTGTTATCCATTTTAAATATAGCAGTGTGTACGTGTCAATCCCAAACTCCCACTCTGTCCCTCCCCCCACCCATCCCGCCTGGTAACCAGTCTGTTTTTGTTTGGGAAACAAGTTCATTTGTAGCACTTTTTTTTTTTTTTTAGATTCTGCGTATAAGCAGTGTCATATGTTTGTTTTTGTCTGACTTACTTCACTTAGTGTAATAACCTCGAGGTCCCTTCATCAACAGATGAATGGACAAAGATGTGTACATATATACAAAGGAATATTACTCCGCCTTAAAAAGAATGAACTAATGCCATTTGCAGCAACGTGGATGGACCTGGAGATTCTTTTCCACTTTGGATAATGGTTAAGAAAGGAATCTTTTAAAAGATCACTTCTGCTAATTCTGTGGCCATAACAGTTTTGTCATGCTGGGTAATAGAAACCTCTAAGTAAAGCACTTCCTTGGCTCTTTACAACAAACCGGTTAAATTGGCAGAGTGTAATTCCTAATTTAGAAGAGAAAGAAGAAGGAAGACCTAGTAGAAATAAGTTGTCTGAATGCACACAGTTAAATAGCAGTGAAGGTGGTAGGGGTCAAAATTTCTACCCAGGGATTCTGACTCCTGTTATGGGTTGAATTGGGTCTTCCCCCAAAGTTTTGTTGAAGTCTACCGCCAGGACTTCAGGCTGTGACTCTCTCAAGAAATAGGGTGGTTGAAGATGTAATTGGTTAAGACGAAGTCATACTATAGTAGGATGAGCCTTCAACCCGGCGTGACTGGTGTCCTCAAAAAGAGGGTAGAGACACACAAGGACATAGTGTCTCTGTGACAAGATATTGGAATGATGCATCCTCAAGCAGGGAACTTCAGGGTTGGCAGGAAACACCAGAAGCCAGAAGCAGCAAAGATGGAGTTACCCTCTACAGGTTTCAGAGGAAGCAGGGAGCTCTCGACACCTTGATTTCAGAGTTTTGGCCTCCAGAACTGTGTGGTTTTCCAAAGGACATGATATTTAATTCAGAACCTTAAGAAAGAATAAGGATGTTCCAGGTGAAGTAAGTTTAAAGTCAGATTACTGTTTTATTTCTGTTGTTGGAAATGAAGTTGGTAGTGATGGTGGTGTTTGAATAGCAATAAGCTCAACAGGGTTACGTTAAATTATGGAGTGTATTCTAAGGATACATGTGAGAATAAGTAAACAAGGATCTCAGCCATATGACTGAGGCTGGAGAGAACCTAGGCAAAGCCAAATATCCAGGCAGAGGAGGAGCGGGAACCAAGCAAAACTAAGGCCCCTGAGCTTGGACAAGGGAGGTCATTTACAATTCACAGCAGATCTAGGAATCTTGGAAGCAAAACTTCTGAGGTTTCACTCTAGTTTTCTACCATTAATTCAAATCTGCCTCTGTGTCCACTTACTTTTCTGTTAATAATTTGCTAATTTCTCCCCATATTTTCTAGCACAAACTCCAAGAAGGGAATCAGATTGGCTCGCCTCATAATCATCATTTACATTTGGGCAGTATTTTTCCCACCAAGCCGTGTCATAGGCTACTGGTCATCCTGTTCCATCTTTCCAAGTCTGTCCCTCAGGAAGAGATAACAGGTGGGACAATCCTAGGAGAGGCTGTATAGGGACATTTGTAATAACAGTTGTGAAGGGCTTTCCAAAGGACATTTGTAATAACAGTGGTGAAGGGCTTTCCGTGTCTATCTAAGGAATTCTAATTTTATTATTTGGATTGTAATTAAAAGATGCTTTTACACAGGGAAGTGTCATGATTAACTTTGCTTTTTAGGAAGACCTTTTAGAAGAAAAGACAAATGCAGTGAGAGCAGTGGATAAGATGTTAGTGAGAGGCTTTGCAAGGGTCCAGGGTAGTTAAGGGCAGAGGTATAACTAGAACCCAGGGTTTTTCTACCTTCTGCTCCTTGGTGGTTTCACATAGAAAGCTGACTCAAATATCTTGCACACAGATCACTTGAGATAGTCTGCCTTGATCTTTGCTTTTTATCCAGCTTTATTTAGCAACAGTTCATCAGTAGAAGGGGTGTGTGGACTTAGGGTTCTGGACAGTGATATACCATGCCTCTACACTGGGGGAAAACCCACAAATCATGCTGTTCTACCCATGATTTTAACAGCTTGAGTTATATAAATGCTTTTTGCTTCAGAAAAGCAAAGCGTCAACCAGAACACCTTCCATGAAATGGCACTGTAAAAAGATTAAGGATGGAGAGATCCATTTTGCTTTAGGTAAAAGAAAACCTCACATACTTATTATTGCCATCCTCCTTCTGCTTTACTTTTCTTCTTTTAATTAAGTTACAACTTAGTTTGAGTTCCAAGGATTCTAATCACGTCATTATCAAGCCACTTTAGAGAGGGAGGGAGGTTTGACAGGAGTGTGTCTGAGTCCCCACATACAATAGACACAGAGCAGAAAACAAAGACTAATGTCACTCAGCCATCTTCTGTCTTACATTTCAAACGGTTGTTCTAAACCAAAAAAATATAAATATTCCTGAGCAGTGGGAAAAGCAAAGCAGGCTGTTGTTGTTGTTTGTTTCCACTTTGTATCTCTCAGTGAGTTTCCTAATAGTGCCTTTGACAAGTAATATGCTTTTCCACTTGTGAAAATCCTTAAAAATCAAAATCCTTAAAGAATAGGCAGCTCTTCTCTCCTTTATCAGCTTGCTCTATCACTGCTGCCCCAGGAGATTTTTTGTTTTTATTCCCAAATAAAATCATCTAGGACCACAACTGAAAGGAAGATGTTTTATAATGAGTAATTACACCAAGATCATTTCATTAACCCTTCATTGCCCTCAAATCTGATTTAACCTTCCCCAAAAAGAGCATAATTGGAAATACTGGAAATCTGTCACAGCAAATGACAGAGCTGGTGTGTGATGGAAAAATGCACCTTGAGGGGCACTGCCTGACCTTTTCAAGAAATCAGCAGTCGCAATTATGTACTGGAAACACACTGAGTTTCCAAAGGAGGAAGAGATGGGGATAGCATATTACAGTCCAATGCACTTCTCCATTTACATGGAACATGTTGTGTAGTTCGTAAGAGCAAGTCAGGTGGAAAGCCTGGATTCAGATTTTGCAAGTTGTCTACGCCATTCCAAGTTCTCCTGTGATAATGGAGGTTATGCTAGTTACTACTCCGTAAAGGATTGTGAAGATGTGATGCAGTAGTGTACATAAAACTGTAAGCAAAGGGGTTGGCACATGGTAGACCCCTAAGAAACATTAGCTTTTCAAGGTAAGATAGATAAGCCACTTCCCTTGAACTAAAGGAATTGGTCATCTAATGTAAAACATGAAGATTCTGGGAGATAATACTGGTTTTGATTAATTTGGTTAGTTGATTTTGATTCCAGGTAAATTTGGAAACAATTATTTCCTCAATCACTGTTCATTTGGTTGTAATATTACAGAACTATTCCTAGCCTCTGTTGTCCTCTGAAGTAGGAATACATTATTATTATTGTCCATTGCATGTTGGGACATGAGTAAAAGAGATGATGCTTGTCTCATTCAATTTTAGAATTCATCAACCATGGAAAGAAGTTTAGCATATTGGGAAAACCTGTTCATAGTAGTCAGATAGATTTTGGTCTAACATATTATTTGTTTAGTGATATTAACGTATGTACTTTCTATTTGTCTTTTTTTAATCCATTGTCAGATGGGTTTTTTAAATTTTTATTTATTTTTATTTTTTGGCTGCTCTGTGCGGCATGCAGGATCTAGTTCCCCGAGTGGGGATCTAACCTGCACCCCCTGTGGTGGAAGCGCAGTCTTAACCACTGGACCACCATGGACCACCAGGGAAGTCCCTGTCTCACTTTTTTTTTTTTTTTTCCCGGTACGCGGGCCTCTCACTGTTGTGGCCTTTCCTGTTGCGGAGCACAGGCTCTGGACGCACAGGCTCAGCGGCCATGGGACCTAGCTGCTCTGTGGCATGTGGGATCCTCCTGGACCGGGGCACGAACCCGTGTCCCCTGCATCGGCAGGCAGACTCTCAACCACTGCGCCACCAGGGAAGCCCCCCGTCTCACTTTCTTCATTCTTTCCTACAACAGTTATTAATGTGCTGAGTACCTAATGGTGATTTTTTTTCATTCCATTATTCCTGCTTTTTAGTTGGAATTTTACTATGAGGAAGAGCTGTTCTTTCTTCCTTATTTATTTATTCATTTATTTACTTACATCAGTATGGATTCATGTATCTTTAGTTTATTCTGTGGGTTATAATCCTTTACTACTATTATTTATTTTGTTGCTCAGATTGTCCAAGAGTTGGCCTTTGGGAGTACATCCTTAGCCCCTGTACTATTTGAACATGATCCTATCTTCTTTTGAACCTTAATTTACTTTCTGGCACCACAAAGAATTATCCCAAGCTCTGTTTGTATTTTCTGCCCCAGCCTTGGAATCAGCTATTTCTCCAAGGAGCCCTGGTTCCTTTTATTGAAGAATGGAATTTAGAAGTCAAGATCTGGATGCAAGGTGTGCTAATTGCTATCACAACATCATTGCTTCTAGATCCTCTCAGACAGGGCTAGGAAATTCTACCTATAAATTCCTACATTCACAGATCTACATTTTTATATCTATCCGTCTATATATATATCTAGAAAAACACAAATTCATGCTGATTCCTGTTGTTCTCTAAATTAGGAATTCTAATCCAGTACCACAGAGTTCATTCTAACATTCCTCCTTTCCTTATTCATAACTCCTTTTTCCAACAATGAGAAATGTGACTCTCGTTACTTACAATATATTTACTTATTTGTTCACTCTTTGTATGTGCACAAAGTTGTTTCAGAATTGCTTAACCATACTCCTGTGAAAACCAAACTTACGAAATGGAGGACCACGAAATAGAGGACAATACCTGTGGATAGTTCTTTTTGTCTTTTTGCCTTACAAAACATATAAACAAAAAGTTATATTCCAGTTATTTAAATTAGTTATTTTCTTCCCTCACTGATTTCAGTTGACTTATATCACTTATTGGTACTACAGTTGGATTCATTTGTTTCTATTCCCTTTTGGATTCCCCCAGCAATTCAGTTGATTTCATTGATTCATTCATTCTTTCATTTTAGGTAGAGTCTAAAGGTCAGAACTGTAACAAAAGCTATCCTCAGAGAAGTGTTCTCCTCCCTCATCTTATTATCTCATTCCCATTCTCACAGTCTTTTCACCCCAATCCCACTTTCCCCCTTTAAGTAACCAGTCTCATTCATTTCTAGTTTATCCTTCCCATATTTTTGCACAAATAACCAGACATATATAGTTTCTTATATCCCTTTTTTTTCCTTATATAAAAGTAGCAAACTGTAGACACTTGTATGTGCTTTTTTGTTTTCACTTAACAATATATCCAAGAAACTTCCCCGTATCACTTTATAGAGATCTTTCTCATTCTTTTTGGTAGCTGCATAGTTCTATATTGTGAGGATATACCATAGTTTATTCAGTCCCTCTTCTATGCATGGGCATTGGGGATATTTCCAATATTTTGCCTTTAATAAAGAATGCTGCAATTAATAACCTTGTGCAGATGTATATTTGTATGTTGAAGGTATTATATGTTTATAGTTTCTGGTGCATAGTAAATGTTAGTTACCAATCCTTCCAAGCATGAGAGGGCCTGAGCTACGTTCTAGGAGGTTATTATT
Source organism: Delphinapterus leucas (assembly GCF_059928025.1). Taxonomy (NCBI): domain Eukaryota; kingdom Metazoa; phylum Chordata; class Mammalia; order Artiodactyla; family Monodontidae; genus Delphinapterus; species Delphinapterus leucas. Next base: position 26,743,149 of record NC_143149.1, read on the forward strand.
GGCTGTTCATATCCGGTGTATAAAGAGGAAAAAAAGAAGTGTCCCAGGTTGAGGAAGCTTGGAAAACAGGAGACAGTACAAAAGACAAAATCTACTGGGGAGAAAGAGGAGAGTTAAACTTAATGTGACATAAAGAATCTGCAAATCTAGTTGAACCAAGGTGTTTGGGAAGAAGAAAATCAGAAGAAAGAGTCTGAGGCCACAGTGAGTGGAATCCTTTACAGGGAATGGAGAGCAAAGTATTGTTAAAGCCACAAAGGAAGTAAATGACTCATTGCAAAAGGCCTGGCAAGTGTGCTCTTTTTGGGGAGAAAAAAAATTCTCCAAGCTATTATTGATGGAAATGTAATAGAGGCTACAGGAAGTGAAATGACGATTTGTTCTCTTTCTGACATTTCTCGTAAATGAATCTAGGGCTTCCTGACCCACGTCCCTCCATTTGAGAATTCTCCCCTAAGACAATTCTCCAATTTTTATAACTTCAAATTGATGCATATTTTAAAAAATTAATTTCTGGCTCTGTGACTGTTCTTTTATCTTTATCCTGGTTTGCCTTAAGCCAAAAAGATATTACAAAGGAAAAGAGAAAATCGTTGAAGTTCTCATTTCTCCCACTAGGTGAAAGAGGTGTTTGAGGCACCAATAAATACATTCATCCTTATTGTCCAAATTCTAAAATAATTGAAAGAACAGTGTAGACATCAGAGAGATAGAAGGCAAAACAGCAGCTTTCATACAAACAAAACAAAAAACGAAGTAAACAAAAAAAATCAGATTGGAGAATGTGATTTAATATTTGTGATACAATGATCTTGTTAATGCTACGTCTACATCACAGGAGAAACAGGAAAGTCAAAGGCTTCCCTTGTGGGGGGGTCTGTCTAGCAGAAAATAGAAGCTTCCTGCCAACAGGTTCAGTCTGAAAGTGGAAAGCAGGAGGGGTGGAACTGGGCACATTCAAGTACACTTTCCAAATTCATCCATCAAATAAGTTATTTCTGTTTCCATGTGCAGACTGATTAAAGATGAGGGAAGAGGCTAGGGCCCCTCTCTATGCATAAATTAATAGTGAGGAATGGTTGTTCTTCTCTAATACTGCAGATGCATCCACACCACTGGAAAATAACTCCCAATATACACACTTGCAAAGGTGAGATAGCAGAGCTACTTTTATACTCCCGGTGCATTTTTCACAGCCACACTTTTGCCTTCTGATGTGGCCATATGTTAAGACTCTGGGTTTTATTATATATATTTTGGTGGATCAGCGCCCTGCTGGGCCCTGACCTTAGAGGAATGCTTGGTGGCAAAGCCCTTAGCAAGGGTCCTGAGGCTCCTAATCGATGATAATTAAATGCTCCAGACTCCTACTGCTTTTGTCTCTTATTTAGGGGGTTTTTATTTCTTTAAAAAATTTTTTTTAAAAGTCTGATGCTGCTTTTACATCTTGAACTAATTATTCTTCCAAAGCTCCTTGATTTGTTTGTCTCATGCAGGGAGAGATAGGTACGAGAGTTAATTAAATATCCTCTCATCAGACAGCTGATGAAATCTTCAGTGCCCCTGGTTCTGGTGTGTGTGTGTGGCTGTATGTGTTTATGTTCTTAACTTACTCTTCTGTGAGGAGACTGAAAGGCAGTATCGGTCTCCTTATTTATTCTAATAGCTGGGTGGACTTTGCTTTGGAAAAGATCGGACTACCGCGTCACAGAAGCAAGGTAGCAGCAGGAGTCTAAGTGGGTTATTTAGCTGACAGTGCTCGTAAGTAATTAGGGCTGTGTCATAGCCAAAACCTCTTTCCTTGGCTCTGCACTAGACACTGAACCCCCAGATCTATTTCATTGTGTCCTTTGTGCTGATAGGGATGGACACAGCCCATTGCCTGTAAGGATATAGGAGGCTGTTGGAGAGAATTGTGTTACTACGAGAAGAACAAGATTATTACAAGAGCAGATATCTGGGTGAGGGACAGGGAGTGAGTGATTGGGATACTGGCAGGGCTTAAATGTCATCTGGGAAGAGAGAGCACTTTTTTTTTTCAACTTTATGTGCAACAAAGAATCATTTCTAGGCTTTTTATATCTGTGGTCACAGATACTGTTTCTTTTAGTTAGTTTGTTTATTTTAAAATGAATACATATGTTGTCTTTGGGTAGAGGATAGGTGAGAGGAAGAAATATCAGATATAAGAGTCTTTGAAATTTATCTCTAATACTACTTAAGAGACAAGCTGGTTTCTGGGAAGTTAAGTCATGGTTTATCACAGATAGCCAGAAGATATATATAAGCTGTGTGCATTTATTATTTTTTTTAACAGAAGGAAATAATCTCTTTATTTTAAATAAATTTATTTATTTTATTTATTTATTTTTGGCTGCATTGGGTCTTCATTGCTGTGCGCGGGCTTTCTCTAGTTGTGGTGAGCGGGGGCTACTCTTCCTTGCGTTGTGGTGCGCGGGCTTCTCATTGTGATGGCTTCTCTTGTTGTGGAGCACGGGCTCTAGGCACACGGGCTTCTGTAGTTGTGGCTCGCAGGCTATAGAGCGCAGGCTCAGTAGTTGTGGCACACGGGCTCAGTTGCTCTGCAGCATGTGGGATCTTCCTGGACCAGGGCTGGAACCCATGACCCCTGCATTGGCAGGTGGATTTTTTTTTTTTGATACACAGGTTTTTTGGGGGGTTTTTTTGTTTTTGTTTTTTTTTGCAGTACGTGGGCCTCTCACTGTTGTGGCCTCTCCCATTGCGGAGCACAGGCTCCGCACGCGCAGGCTCAGCGGCCATGGCTTACAGGCCCAGCCGCTCCACGGCACGTGGGATCTTCCTGGACCGGGGCACGAACCCGTGTTCCCTGCATCAGCAGGCGGACTCTCAACCACTGCGCCACCAGGGAAGCCCCTAGATACACAGTTTTTAATCATAATTTTTACCCTTTTAACAGGATAGCATGAGTATAAATGCTTCAGAAACATCATTTTAATAGATTTACAATAGGCTCATATGCTATAAATTATTTAACCATTTCCCCTTTGGTGAGTATTTCTTTCTTTTTTTTTAATTTATTTTTTTATATAGCAGGTTCTTATTAGTTATCCATTTTATACATATCAGTGTATACATGTCAATCCCAATCTCCCAGTTCATCCCACCACAGAAGGATATAATTTCTTAAAATAAGTTATTTATTTCCCATTTTGAAATATCCAGAAAAAGTGCCACACATTTCTTCATTTGAATAATGAGGAAGATTTTTTTTCCACATAATAAAAAAAATAACGAAATCCTTGGAAGGGGCATGGCTGCCTTGTCTGGCGTCGCATCCCTAATTCATGCAAAGGTATTTTGGGTTCATCATCCACATGTCTTGAAAAATATCTACCTATACTTCCTCTCAAGGAGCGTATTTTGGGGGACTTCCCTGGTGGCGCAGTGCTTGCGAATCCGCCTGCCAATGCAGGGGACACGGGTTTGATCCTTGGTCTAGGAAGATCCCACATGCTGCAGAGCAACTAAGCCCGTGTGCCGCAACTACTGAGCCCCACATGCTGCAACTACTGAAGCCTGTGTGCCTAGAGCCTGTGCACTGCAACAAAGAATAGCCCCCGCTCACCGTAGCTAGAGAAAGCCTGTGTGCAGTAACAAAGACCCAATGCAACCAAAGATAGATAGATAAATAAATAAATAAATAAGGAACATATTTCTCTAAAACCAGATTTCAGACCTTTCATCAATTAACTAAAAGACCACTAGCATCACAGAGTTTTCCATATTCATTGCAGCTACAAGCCATCTTTTCTTGAACTCCTTTACTCTGTGGCCTCACCTCATTTATAATACTTTTCAGACATTGTCTTTAATAGCTATTTTGTTCTGCTCCCTATTTCTTTAGTACGTATATTTCTTACAAGACGGGACTGTGTCTTAAGTGGGTTGATGTATGAAGTCAGCATTCATTCAACAAGGCCCTGATCTCATGGAACTTATTTCTAATTGGAGATGGGGGTAGGGAAGATAGAAAAATTAACAAGTACATAACTGTATGAACACACAGTAATAATTTCTGAAAAAAATAAAACAGTAAGATGGTATAGAGTGAGCTGAGGAGGGGGGTTCTGTGCAAGCAGAAGTAGGCAGTAGGTAGGTTGAATAGTCAGGGAAGACCTCTCTGTTCTGCAAACTGAAAAGAAGCCTGAATGAAAAGACAGGACAGAAGATGCCAGTATCTGGGATCAGGTGGTTTTAGGGAAAAGAAATAGAATGAGCAAGACCCTTAGACAGTCATGAGCTTGGAATGCACAGCAAAGGGGAAAAAAAGCTGGTGTGTGTAGAAGGAGAGTGGAAAATGGAAGAAGTTGCAGGTGAAGTTGCAAGGGCCATCAGGATCAAATCCTGTAAGATCTTGTGGGCTCTGAAAAGGAGGATCTTAGGCCCAAGGGTTAAACAGACTGATTTTCATTATTAGAGATCATTCTAGATGCCGTGTAGGTCAGGACTGTGAGGGAGCCACAAAACAGGAGGAAGACCAGTTAGGAGGATAAAGCATTAGTCCAGGTGAGAATGGATGGGGCTTGGACTGGGGTGGACTGTAGCATTTAGTGCTGAGCTTTGTTGAGCAATAATAAGTTTATGGGTGATTAAATAAATGAATTGAAAAGGATGATTTTCCTGGAGTGAGAATATCTCCATTTTGGAAACCTCCTTTCAAAAATCAGAAAAATCTGAGGCAATTCTAACTCAAACCCTTACCCTAACCCTAACCCAAACCCTAATCCTAATACAAACTAAAGGGATTATACTGGGAAAAGCCTTATTCTCCTTTGGACATTTTGATATAGGTTTGATAAAATTGTACATTTTTAGAGATGGACCAAAGACTCGAATTTATTAGAGCAGAAAGCACAAACTCGGCATCTAAACTAGTACTCCCCCAATAAGGGGCTCTCCTCTCTTTTTGTCTGAGCAGAACTGAATCAGCTATTGGGAATCTAGGCATATGCAGTGCTAAATAAATTAGGCCAAAAATTATAGGAATCGAGAGAATTTATGTCTCATTATCCTATAGTGCCCCTAATTATATCAGTTGTAGACCCTTGAAATACCCACCTCAGTACTCTAGGAGGATTCTGTTAATCCTGTTTCCTTGAAATTTTGTGCCCCCTTGAAAATCATTTCTCTGTTTGCTCATGAATTTTGCCTCCACAAATCAAGTGAAACATTCAGAAAAGCATAGATGGAGCCTTATATTATCATTATACTCTCAGTGTCTATGAAGTCATGTATGTAGCTAGTGTTCAGTAAATGTTTGGGGTGCTACTAATGCGAAAATCATTCCACCACCCCTAAAATGACCTCTGTACTTTGACATGGGGGTGGGGGGGATTTACCTGATGAAGAAATTCTTACCAGGTAATCTCAAGTCACACCCAGGTGGGTAGTTCTCCCTAGAGGATTATGACAGTGCCCTCCTGCTCAGGAATCTTGACCCTGGCCCATTGATCTTATTTACATTGAGGTTTTTTTAAATTTTTTTTTTTGTTTATTTATTTTTGGCTGTGTTGGGTCTTCATTTCTGTGCGAGGGCTTTCTTTAGTTGCGGCGAGCTGGGGCCACTCTTCATCGCGGTGCGCGGGCCTCTCACTGTAGCTGCCTCTCTTGTTGCGGAGCACAGGCTCTAGACGCGCAAGCTCAGTAGTTGTGGCTCATGGGCCCAGTTGCCCCGTGGCATGTGGGATCTTCCCAGACCAGGGCTCGAACTCGTGTCCACTTCATTGGCAGGCAGATTCTCAACCACTGCACCACCAGGGAAACCCCTACATTGAGGTTTTTGACAATCCCTTCTCTGTCCAAGGGCAGTGACAAGCTGGTATGCTAATTGCTGGTTCTTTCTTGTGCCTGCAGTACTCTTCAATCTTAAGAAAAAAGATGCCATGTCAATAAAATACATTTTTATTTCTTTTGCATTATCCAGTGAGAATAAGATGAGCTAAGCCACTTAACTGCCTTGAGGCTGTGGCATTTTGCGGCTCTGACCACTCCCTTAGCCTGAACTAAATGTGCAGTGACCTCAAGGTGAAGATTTTCATTGGCCCTTCCTAAATCCCTAACACTCCATTCCTCCAGCATCTTAAATGTTTGCTTTGTGAATAGAAATGTCAGAAGGTTTATTTATAAATTTGTATCCCTAAAGTGACCCAGCAGAAAAATTTAGGCCAAAAAAAATTTATTTATTAAGGAATGGTTCATAAGCTCTGAATTAGCTGGAGGGGTGTGGGTAAAAGTAAAAGATGATCATGGTTTCCTAAAAGGTATTGCCCTCCACCCTCTGTGTCACCTTGTCAGACGTGCTGGCCCCTGCTTTGAGCTGGAGGATGAGCTGCCCGTTACTCTGCTTTGGGACAGTTTGATGAGAGTCAGCACAGGGATGGAGATTTTTAAACATGTTTTATTAATGTGTCCCTTGACTGTTCATTTGCTAAGGGTTTACAAATGCTTTGTCAATTATTAATGGTCTTGATACCTAGCTTTAAGAAAAAAAAATCCTTAAAGTTGGGAAGGATATGGGCATTGAATAATTCACACCCAGTGCCACTTCTACTAAACTAATGCCATTTAACAGGTAAGGCCAGAGTAATCTGGATTAAATTTGTTTATCTCTGGGTTTGTTACCTTTCCATTTCTTTAAATAGGGACTGTACCTTCAAAAACAAGGCATGTCATCTAGTTGTTAAAATTGGAACCTGGGAGCCAGGACTTTAATGGTTTCAAGCTTATGTTTCTCCTGACCTTGGGTAACAGTTGGAAAGTCATTTAATAGGTCTCTCTTCTTGACATTTTCAAATTTCTCTGGCTTTATTCTGCTACTTATTTCTAGATGAATTATTGAAGATGAATTTAACCAGCCACCATTAGTTTGCACTTTTCTCACTCTTCACATACCACTTTTGGCCTGTTTTTTTTTCTCCTTGCAAAGATTGAAAGCATGACTAGTTCCAAATTCTCTCAGTAGAGGCTTTTTCTGATTTCGCACTTCTTCACACTTCCATTTTGTTGCTTTTAACCAAATGCAGTCAGAAATCAAAGGGCATTTTGCATTCTGTGTGTGTGTGCATGTGTGTGTGTGTGTGTGCGTGTGTAAATGTATGGATTTTTCAAGGTCAAGAAGCACAATGCGTTTTCAGGTACATGACCTTCAAGATAGTAGGCATTTAGAGTGGGAAAGTATTTAGGATGAGCATCCTGCAGTGAATCAAGATGAAACCTCTTGGTCAGAGCCACTTCTGAGTTGTGGATATAAGCCTGGGAAAACTAACTTGGCTATAGAACTTGGTCTAGGCAAGCACGTCTGGGAAGCCGTGCTTATTTTTGTAAATAAAGTTTTATTGGAACACATTCAAGCCTATTTGTTTACATATTGTTTTTGGCTGCTTTCATAATATATTTCCAGATGGATAGTTGCAACAGAAGTCATGTGACCAGCAAAACTGAATATATATATTCTCTTGATTTTTATGGAAAAAGTTTGCTGACTTCTGCTATAAATTACTCTGCAAAAATAGAGCATGTAAAGTGCCCTGTATTGTGTGTAGGGGTAGTTGTGCTGAGAAAGAGGTAAGTAGTAGTTTTCTTGTGCTGAGAAAGGGGTAAGTGGTAGTTTTCTATCCCTAATCCCCTGTATGCCTTTCTAATATGTGCTTCTGTGACCCTTAAACAATGTTTGCTTTATAGTCAAATAAAGACATTACAATGGCTCAACCATGTTTGATTCCACTGTAGTTCTCTACTTTCTGTATCTGGACATCTTTTAATTAGTGAGTATGTTGAAAGATGACAATGGTAAGACAATATGGGATCTTTCAGAAGCCTATAAGAATCACAATGGAAATAATAATAGCAATAATAAAAAAACACCTACAAAATTACCTGTGTGCTGGGCTCTATCCTAAATGCTTTAACATAAAATAAATTGTTCAAAACTTAAAATAACATTATGAGTGGTTACTTTTATTATCATCACCGCCATTTTATAGATATAGACAGAGGGGTTAAGTAATGAGTCCAAGCTCAAGAAGCCAGTGAGAGACAGAGCTGGGATTTTTTTTTTTTTTTTATAAATTTATTATTTATTTTATTTTCAGTTGTGTTGAGTCTTCATTGCTGCACGCAGGCTTTCTCTAGTTGCAGCGAGCAGGGGCTGCTCTTTGTTGCAGTGCGTGGGCTTCTCATTGTGGTGACTTCTCTTGTTGCGGAGCACGGGCTCTAGGTGCACGGGCTACAGTAGTTGTGACACGTGGGCTCAGTAGTTGTGGCTCGCGGGCTCTAGAGCGCAGGCTCAGTAGTTGTGGCACATGGGCTTAGTTGCTCCGCGGCATGTGGGATCTTCCCGGACCAGGGCTCGAACCCGTGTCCCCTGCATTGGCAGGCGGACTCTCAACCACGGCGTCACCAGGGAAGCCCCAGAGCTGGGATTTAAATCCAGGTAGTCTGCCTCCGAAGGTTCTGTTCATATCCCCTATAAAATGTACTTAAGCGTTTGAAGTCTATGATATCCAGAAGTGTCACGAAATAGTATGTTCTAATGATGGACATGTTGTAGCTAATAGGAAGTAGAACATACCAAATGAGAATAACCATGCTAAACTATCTTTATGTCAATAATAGAATTAACCCCCAAACTCTACCAACTATCTAAACTAATGATTTAAAAGGTATATCTAGAGTTCACAGCTCTGAATTATAAAAATCAGCTGCTTACTTGGCAAAGAGTGAAGCCTTGGCTAATAGAAGGTTTCTAAGAAGAAAAACAAAGCCTTAAAATAGGGAACATGCTGAATGTTTTTTATCAAATTCCCTTAATACAGTTGGGAAGGAAATATATATGGACAGATGACTAAATGGCTGATTAGTTATGTGACATAAGATGGAGAAGGCTGTCCTGGAAATTTACAAGCATATCCCAAATCAAGGCATCGGGCTAGTTCATGACTTGGTTCTTGCAGTATTCTTGTCCAGTCTCTTTTTTTCTAGTCTTATTTACATTGAAACAAATGATGTACGTGCATCATTTTCCCTGAAGCCCTCTCAGAAATGTCTGTCACAAAGCAGTTGCCAAACTTTTCTTTCCAGTCTCTGATTTTAATTGGTTCACCTCTTGTCACTGAGAAATCACTTTGCTTGGAATTTTCAAGATACCTTTTATTCAGCTCACACAAATACATTAATGTGTTTTGTGCTATGGCGGCAACATAAAATAAAACTTTTTTCTTGCTGTTCTGAAATTACCAGCTTAGTACTGAGAATAATGATGTGCCTTTAAAATGCCTGCAGTTGAAAAAGGAAATGCTTTCTGAATGAATTGAATTCTTATTTGTTTTTACTCCTGTGATCTTTAGTGTCCCCCACTCCCATGTCATCACTGAATTATAAAAGCGTCAGAAATAATTCCCTAAGTACTGTTCCAGGCCCCTTCCTGCATTCAGAAAGCACTTCATGTAAACTGTTTTGGAGAGATCCATTCATTCTTTCAGTAGTTATTGAATGCTTACTGTGCACCAAAAACCTTCTCCAGCCCAGGTGACACAAAGATGAAAAGACAGTGCCTCTTCCCTTGATGAGCTCTCTGTCTGGAAGAGAAGACATATACAAAGAAAACAAAGACAGACGGTACATTATGATGAGTACTTGCCTAGATACTAGCTGGGGAAACTCTCAGAGGACACAGTAGTCTATTTTGCCTTAGGGAGGGAGAAGCACCTTCACCAGGGAGCTGATATTTAAAGATGCCCAAGTAAGGCCACTCACAAGTCTCTTTTAATTTAAAATGATAGATTTAAAATCAAATGAGGAAATAGTTAAAATTATTTTTAAATTTTAAAAATTAAAAATATACATTCAAGAAAAGGTTGGCTAAATTAATGACATCTACATCCTTGACGTTCACTGGAGAGTAGGCCCCATAATGAAGCAGATTCATTTTCACTAGCAAAGGACTTACATCTTTTTTAAAAAAAAAGTTACTTTGAAATCAGGGTTTTGTCCCAAATTAACTTTATATTCTCTCTCTCACATGGACTCTGAAAGATGTGAATTGGATCTCAGCTGTCCAGTCTGCTTATCCCTGGATTCACAACTCTTCTTTATTACTACAGCTTTAAAAAACAATCCTGGTATCTGGTAAGGCAAGAACGCTCCCCACTTCTTCAGAAGTTCCGGGCTCTTCTTGGCCCTTTGTTCTTCCAAATGAATTTCATGATCGTATTACGTTGTCCATATCAATTCCATAAGATACTTTGGGGAATTGGATTGAATGCGTAGGTAAACTTAGTTAGAATTTATGCTATCACAGTCTTCTCCATGAAAATGATATACATTTCCATTCATTTAGATCTTTTAAAATATCTCTTAATACAATTTGTACTTCTCTTCCTTCTTCTTTTCTCTTGCTGTCTCCTCTGTAGAATTCTCAAAGTAACCTCAAGACACCAGAGATATTGCAACCACATCAACACACCTGTTCTCCCAGGGCCCAGATTTCTAAAAATGTCTAAATCCAGTTTAAGTTCAATGCCTTATTATTTTCCTCTGAAGCCTTTGCTGGTAAATTTTATCCCACTGTGATCACTTTCTTGCTCTTTTTCCCTTCCACACATATTTTTGCTGGACTTCAGTCAGCAATTGTAATAAGGCCTTTTCACTGGTCTTTGGTTGTGTGTTCTTCTGTTGTTTTTTCCTCCTCATAAGAGCCTATGACTGCTCTACTTTGTCATTCCTCCACTGGATTTAGTAAAGGGCTTGACATGAGTTAGGCTGGCATTCAAAATTGTTTATTAAAGGAACAAAAAGCTTCAGCAAATGGTTCTTTTATCCAGAGTCTTTCATTTTTAGAGTCAGCCCCACTTGGTGATGGATCATGAGAAAAGAAAGCTTTCCCCTTGTCACTTTACTTCTTTCAGACTTCTCAACATGGCTTTCTTCACACTGAAGAAAAATAATGTATCACCTAGTATCAAACTATTTGCTTTTCAAATTGAATATCTTAGAATAATAAATCATAAGAGAAAGGCCATGAATCAAAAATGCCACCTGAACACATCCTGTGTTTTTTTTCCCTCAGTACAGCCCAAAGTGCCTGCTCCGTTAGAATGAATCATCAGATAATCAACACAAAAGACCTCATTTCAGTTCATTATTCACAGCGAAAGGCTGGCTTTGAGCCCTGATACACTTCAGAACTTTGGTTTACAGAGATAATAAAAACATTCAGAGATACGTGACGCCAACCTGAGTGTTTCCATCTCTGTATACACGGCATGAGTCCTAAGCGGGCCTTAGCCTCGAGGGGCAGCCTTCTCCTCAGCACACACCCTGTAAACAGCCTCCTTCCTTGGCAGTGTCTCCTGACCATGGTCATCCTGAGCCTTGGTTAAGCGGCAGCGCTCCCCACTCAGATGTTCTTTATTCACCCCTCTGTCAGGCCAAATAAACACTTTTTTAAAGATCCCAATCCCACTCTGAATAAAGGGGGCAGATTTATTTGGTCATATATTCATTTGGCAAACATTACTGAAGGTCCACTGTGTCTGGGACAGTGTGCTTGGTGTGGAGGGAAGAGGGGTGGACCAGACCAGATGTTCCCACAACTTATACTGAAGATGAAAAGTAAGAGGAAGGATATCTTTATGCGCATAGATGGTAAAATGCAGACACAAGAGATGTCACAAAGCAGTACAGAGGGTTGCTGCCTGAACAGACCCTCAGAGCAGTATGTACTCAGAGGGTAACAAAACGTGGAGAATAGGTTGGTGTTATTCGGGGTTGGGGTTGGGGAATGGGATTGATTGTAAAGGATGGAAATGTTCTATATCTTGATTGTAGTCGTGGTTACATGACAGTATACATTAGTCAAGTCTTAGATTTGTATGCTTAAAATAGGTTAATTTTATTGGATGTAAATTACACTTCAATAAAGCGAATTAAGCATTAAAAAAAAAGTGCTCTGAAAGCAAGGGGTTGGGAAGAAGGGCATTGTCTTCGTAGACAGGAGACCTCTATTCTATTACCTGCATATGTAACAATGTTCTTCAAGGCTTTGAGATCAAGACTGCCGCCATCCCATCAGAGTCAGAAGTCTACTGGCCTTTAAGCCCGGTGTCCATTCACATCAAAGTGACTGCAGAAATAGCGTGCGCCGTCCCCTCCTCCCTGTTTTTATAAGATATTCTCATTAACCCTCTTCCCAGTGATCATCTCCATATTTCTCTGAAGCCCTCCCCCATCCTGTCCTCCAGCAAACTTCCCAAACTCTCCCTCTGTGAAATTGCAGCTCATTGACCAACAAACTCTTCTCAATTTTTAAACTTCTTTTCTCATTACTTCAGCTGACACCTGCCAATCTTTTGAGGGTCCTACTTCCTTTGTACCCTCTGAGGTGGTGGCTGTTTATTTTCTCAAATCTCCTATCTTCAAACTAGAGATGGATCTAGAGTCATCCTTGCTACCTGTTGCTGCTTTCAGATCATTATCCTACCAGTATAATTTTAACGGCCTATCCCTTTGAGGCCCATGACATTCAGTTATGTCATCCTCTTCTGCTCTCCACTATTATCATTTATCATGCCTCAGATAACTCCTTGCCATTCATCAAAAACTTTGGTACCCTACTCCAAGGGCTGCTCTCAGTTGGAACAACATTAACATCCATTTCCCTGACTCATCCAAACATGCCTCTCACTTCCTCACCTCATTTCCAAGGACATTCTCCCCCCTGCCTTGGCTCTTTCATTATTGATAACTGCTCCACCTCCCAAACTTCAGTTTAAACATCTCTTGTCAACCACAGCCTTTTTCGTTATCCAGGTTGCTTCTTTTGTAACTATCACTACCACTCACTTTGAAAAATTATCTTTCTGGTTTAGTCTTAGAAAGATTTCTAGTTTCCTTCTACTGTCTAGGCTTCCCCTCTTCCTCGGTAATGGAAAACTTGTATGTTGTCTTGGTACATGGACATCTGGAGGAAATACCAAATTTAATCTTATTCTCTGACCAACCAACAGTCCCAAGAGGGGGTGGGCTGAATTTCTTTACCTTGATATGGAAAATGCCAGGAGTGGCCAGGCTGGGAAATCTTAGGATCTGAATTAAGATGTTGGAGAGTGAGCAGCAAACACCCAGTGTTCTCTCAGCACAATCTCAATCAGTCTAATATCAGGAGATATCCCAGCCCCTGCAGATGTCCTGGGAGTTCCAGACAGAGGATCCAGGATCATCCCTGTCTGTATTTGATCTGGAGTGAACAACCACTGTGTAGTGGAAAAGTGCAGCCAGGACTTGGAAAGATGTAGCTGGACCCTTGGAACTACCAGCATGATGGTTAGGTCATTTCCTTAACCTTGAAATAATGGCTCTCCCCATTTTGTACAATTGAAATTTTTGGACTCTGTGCATTGGATTATGGCAGAGTTTTCTGAAATCATGCTTTGTTTCCATTACCCTTTGACCCTCTGTAATCTGGTTTTACTCTCTCACTTCATTGAAACTGTTTTTGTCAAGGTAACTGATGTTAACCATAGTGCTAAATTGACTGTACAAATTATTTGTCTTTATTTTACTTGACCTGCATTCAGTATACCTGACCACATCCCCTTTTTTTCTAACACTCTCTTAACTTGGATTCCATGACAACATCCTCTATTTGCTTTTTCCCTTACCTTTAGGGCCATTCTTTCTCAAATTTCTTTGATGTCTTAGCTTCTTCCATTTGACCTCTTAACTACTGAAGCCCTTCAGGGCTCCATCCTAAATCATTCTCTGTGTCTAGACGATCTCATTCACTTCCATGGACTTAAGCAGCATATTGATGTTGATTATTCTCAAATTTATATTTCTACTGTACAGTTCTCTTTTGCATTTTAAGATTGCATATCCAATGGCCATCTGCGCCTGATTTTCTCAAATTTTATTAGAACAAAATTTTGTTATAATCAGTCTTGTTTTCCCACTCTTCCTACGTGACCCCAGAAATAACCCCCATTTCTAAATTTTCCATCTAAGCACTCTCGAAGGGTGCTATATTCAGAAACTAAGGAATCATCCTTGATTCTTTTCTCTCCCATTGCCCTCTCTTTAGTCCATTTTTATTTCCTGTTAATTATGTAAGTTATATTTCAGAGTCATCCGCTTCCTCTATTTCCAAAATTATGCCCTCAGACCACCACCATCTCTTACCTGGACTACTGCAGTCAACTACTACTCACTGGTCTCTCAGTGACTCCCATTTCCCTCCACCTCTTCTCCACATATTGGGAAAAGGGATCCTCTTAGGGGTAAATTAAATAATGTTTTCCTGCACGAAATCCCTCAGTGGCTTCCCTTTTAACTCAGAAGAAAACCCAATTTTTTAATCCATCCTTGCATGATATGGCCTCAGAACCAAACCACTGTCCCCATTTCTCACTGAAAGTTGTCTTGTCTAAGCTCCTCTGACGTGCAAGGCCTTTGTTATCTCAGAACTTTTGAATTTGCTGTTCTTCCTCTGAGATGATTTCCCTCTGTTCTCCTTTCTGTAGGTCTCAGCATAAATGCCACCTCGTCTCAAGGAAGACTTCCTTGATCATCCTAATTAAAATTGATCCCTCCGAGGATTTTTGTACCTCGGCCTTTCATGGGTTTCCTTATTAGCACTTGGTATCATATGGAAATGTTTATATTTGCTTATTTGAGTGCATGGACTTAACTGTTACCTGTCAGTATCCTTAACATTATCACAGTGCCTGGTACACAGTGGACATTCACTATGGGTACATAGACCTTTTCTAAAAAGGAGTTATCAGAAGGAGCATTCATAGAGGAAAAACTTATAATTTTACTTGGCAGTTTCTGGTATATGTTAAGGACTCAATAAATGTTAACTGTTAGCCACCGTTACTGTATTTGTAATTTAAGCCTCACTTATAAATTAATCTAGCTCTTCCCCAGGTGACAGATCCAGCCTCAGCTAAGGTCCAGACTGTCTCAACTCTCTCATTATCAAACCATAGAACTCTCAAGCTGTAGTATGCATCAGAATCACATGGGGAGACTGTTCAACATGCGCATTCCTGGGATGCATCCCCAGAGATTCCTTCATAGTAAGTCTGGGGAAAAACCCAGAAACATGTGCTTATAATGAACACTCCAGGCTATTATTTATGAAGATGGGGGTTCCAGGACCTCATTTGGGGATAAGTTGGCATGGGATCCATCTGTTTCTTCCTTGCAGATAAGCTAATCTTGTAGGATTGAGAAGAAATGTATTTTGCTGGTTGGATTTTTAGAACAAACAAACAGGAAGGAGGTTTGTTAAAGAGAAACTTTTAAAGAAATGTATTAAAAGAGGATTTGTCCTAGAGGGCCATGAGATAGGGAAACTCACTGGGAAAAGTCACTGAGCATCAGAGCCTTAGAGCTTTGTCAGAACAAACTAACACACGCCCTTACTCTCTCTCTCTCTCTCTCTCTCTGTTTCTGTTTCTATCTCTATCCCTCTATAATCTCTCTCCCAGTTTTTGGTCGCTCATGGATCTTTCTACTCATATTTGGGCTGGTGCAAAATAACTACATCAGTAACACCATCACCAAACACAGAAATCTATAAAGCTTTGAAAGATAGCTGAAGGGATCCTTAGTTCTTTTGTTGAGGCTAAGTCTGCTATATAGGGTTCTTAGTCCTGGTGGGAGCAGCAGCTATAGAAATCATGAATATGCTACATGGCAGATTGATCTTGCTAACGTCCAGAATGTCTGTTTAACTGTTCTATCAATGCAGTCTGTATTCTGCCAGTTACTTCTCTGCACTTCTGGTAAATAGAGCCAAGTAAATGACAATGGAGAAAAATAATTCTCATATTGATACATCAAAATATTTTCTTACAAACATATTTCTTACAAAAAGCTGTTTAAATCATACGTTTTGTTATGTGAATCAGTGCCTTTTCTCCTCAAGGTCATTTTCTTCTATTTATCCACAGACAAATTAAATTGAATAATTAGGGTTGAATGTCATTTTTCTGGATTGACTTTATTAAAAAAAAAAAAGATCAGATTTTTTGAGCATTTCTCCATGTGGTTGGGTGTCAAAATACTAAACCTTTAATTTGAAACCGGACTAATACAGGAAATCCTTTGTTCTCTAGGTCTTTCTTAAAAAAGGAGATGTACATGTTGATACACCTTTAATAATCACATTGCCTATTATCACAAAGGTGTTTGTGGGGGACAGTAGCAGCCCATCAAATTCTAACCTTACACTTTCAGTATGAATTTCTGCCATCTCTTGTGTGTGATAGTGATGAACGCTTTCATTTTAAATGCAATGGAATAAGCATCCTCAGTAAAGATCAGAGTTTCTTTGTTCTGTTTACATCAAATCTTCCCTCAATTGTTGCCATTTATCTGCCAGTGTAATTGCAGATGATACCCTGTGTCTGGATGCCACAGAATCAAAAATGATTTAGCAGAAGCAATTGCTACCTATCCTTACTTACCTTGCTAGAAAGTTGACAATAAATTGAGAAGAGGGCACTCAAGTGAAAGTACTTCAAAGAAGGTGTACTCTGAGGGGTGTCAACCTTTACTGCCTGCAGTAAGTACTGGAGGACTCGAGTCCCTCAACAATTTATCCTCAAATTATCTTCTTAATGTCCTCACTACTGACATTTCCCATAGATCTATGACTCAGAACACATCAGCCTAACCTGTCCCTGATGGTACTGAGCCACTGGGTCTGTTGCAGTACAGCTAACCAATGCTTTAATGGTGTAATTGTTTAGTTGATGAATATTTATTGGATCCATCATGTTCCAAGTATTATGCTAAGCACCGGAGATACAAGAATGAATAAGACATCTGTGATCACTACTGCATGAACTTTTCAGTCTAGTAGAAATGAGACAGTAATTAAACAATGAATTATAATAAATTCTGAAAACACTATGTAATGAGCATATAAGAAAGAATTAGAAAATGAAAAGGGCAATCTCCTTTATCTACTGGATTAGTATAGGCATTCTGAGGGGAGTGATGTGAAGTTTGAAGCTGGATTGGGGAATTGGGAAAAGAAAGAAGTATCAGAACCTTAGGAAGAGAAAACCACATATTCAAGTGACCTAAGATGAAAAGGATAGCACATTTGAATATCTAAAAGAAGCATAATATACGTAGAGCCTAGAATTTAAGAGAGCATGGAGCTTGATAAGAGAGTCTGGAGATGGTTGTGAGCTAAATGATGGAGGAATGACTCAAGAAGTTTGGGTTACATACCAAGAGCAATGGACAGTAGACGGTTTTTAAGCAGGAAAAGTGAAATCATTGTATCTTTGCTGTTAAAAGGTTCACTCTGAGAAGAACCTAGGGGATGACTAGGAAGAGAAAAACTAAAGAGGAGAGAGGAGAAGTATGCTTGATATGTGAAGCTTGGCAATTTAGAGTATGTTAGACATTTAATTTCCCAGGATAATGACAGGACTTGGCATGGAGGGAGAGAGACAGTGAACCAGCAACTAAATTCTTAATGGGTGAGATAGCAAATGATAGCAGTGAGGAGTAGCAGTAGAAGATTCAGTATATCGCCCATTCTTCTGAGCTGCCAGAATCACATTTTTTCACAGACATGGCAGAAGCACATGAGAGCTGTCTCTAATGCAGAAATACATTTCATGCCTTTGCTTGGATCATGATCATTAGCCAGATCAAGTCCATGGCACATCTCACCATCAATGATACAGGAAAGTATACTTCACCCACAGGGTGGGGTAGGACTATTTGCTGAATGCAAACCCCAATAGGGATTATATTCCTCAAATTAAGTCATGGTAACCTGCAGGACTCTGAGATTGCTTTGTGAGAACTGAGAAGGAAACTGCCTGGCATACATTGGCGTCCAGTAAATATTTGTTGAACTACTGAATTTTTTTCCTACCCTCACTGTATATACAACCTGTGATAGTTGGATTTTAGAGATTTGCTAGACTTTGATCCAGTTGAGATTTCCAGATTCTATATTCATTTCACTCTCTCATCTTAGGCAAGTTCAGAAATGCTTCTCCTCATTGATCTTGCAGTTAGGTTACAGATCGCAGACACATTATTTATTAGAGAATGTTTGGGGGTTCTGTGATATATATTATGTAAGCTATTCCAAATATTCAGTTTTAGCTTCTAATCAGACCCCAGCAATCATTGTGTGGAAAATATCACCTGTTAAATAACTAATTTTTGATTTTAAGTAAAAATCACTTTCCACTTCAGGGAGTACAATTAACTTTCCAACCTTTCAGGCATCAATTGTTGTAACACATGAGTCCCAAATTCAAAATCTTTGGCTTTGAAGCTTCATATTTTTTATAAATATAAAGAAGTTCTCGTGAAGTATTAGTGCATCCTCTCCAAGCCACAAGGAAAGAAAGGTCGTAATGAATAAATGAATGAATAAAGAGACTCAAAATATCTTTAAAACCATAGTGAAAGAGCACATTCTAAAAGCAATAATCAGAAAATTAAATTACTAGTAATACATCATATTGATAAATATTTGTTCACCGATTTACTCATATTTTTCACATTTGGGGGGTATATGTCTATATATTCTGTGCCAGGGAAAATAATAGTGAAGATTAATATTGTACTTAGTATGTATCAGACACTCTTCTAAATATGTTACGTATATTTTGTAACAACCTTAGGGGTCGATTCTATTATTATCCCCATTTTACAGATGAAAACATGGAGGCACAGAGGATAAGTACCTTACTGAAAGTCACAAAGCTAGTTAAGTGTCAGTGAGTGGGATTTGAACTCAGGCTTTCTAGGTCCCGCAGTCTATGCTCTTAACCATTAAGTGACCACATCAACTTGGAAGATGCACACTTCTTTAGGAAGGCATCATAGCATAGTGATTAAGGGTATTGGTTTTAGAACAAACAGGCTTCAATTAAAATCCCATTTCTACTCTTTATTAGCTCTGTACCTTCAGCAGTTTTCTCACATCTTTAAACCTCAGTTTTGTTTGTTTGTTTTTTGCGGTACACGGGCCTCTCACTGTTGCGGCCTCTCCAGTTGCGGAGCACAGGCTCCAGACGCACAGGCTCAGCGGCCACGGCTCACAGGCCTAGCTGCTCCGCGGCACGTGGGATCTTCCCGGACCGGGGCACGAACCCATGTCCCCTGCATCGGCAGGCGGACTCTCAACCACTGCGCCACCAGGGAAGCCCTAAACCTCAGTTTTTTCTGTGTGTCAATGAAGAGTATATTTACTTAGAAGGGTTATTAATGAGATAAGAAAGTATACTTAGAGTATTGGCATATAATAAACTAGGATTATTAATACTATTTTGTCTGAGTACCCAGGGAAATTAAATGGCTTGCCCAAGGTCATATATCTAGTTATGGAAAAGTAAAGTCTAATCTATGGATTTCTTGGTTCAAAGTCCAAAACCTTACACTCTGGCAATGGCCACTTCCCAGGGATTTCTTACATTACTTGATAAGGTGAGATGATCCAGAAAGGAAACATGTCCCCTAACAATGTGGTTACAAACTACACAGCGTGGCCAGGCTTTACAAACATGTTACATCACTTCCATCAGCCTGCATGCTATTGTCATCCTGTTTTCTTCAACAAATCAGAAACAGTAAGTAACAGGATATTCACAACAAAGCCAGTTTTCTTCATGAGGATTTTCCAATAAAAATTTGGGGATGCAGTTAAGTTTACATCATCAATATCTCCATCCCCATAGTAAGTGCTGCTCTATTTCTCACTCTACACCCTAACATTTATCATCACTCAGTTAAGAAGTTCACACATTTATAGATTTCTATACCTGAGCATTCAACTGCTAGTTTCTTGCTTAATATAAGGTTATGTCAAGAATGTTTAAAAATCTACTTGTTCCCAAATCATCAAGTTATCTTTTACCCTTCTAAGTCTAATAGGAGGAGATGTACATATAAGGGACATATTCTATTTGCCTGGTATTTTGGATGTTTTAAAGCTATTCATAGACATTGTAGCACATAAGCTGTTCTGTGCCCTTCATATATATTACATTAATAAAATTTTTAGGTTGCATTTAATTTCTAGGAATTCAATTAATGCAGTCACACTCAAAGTGGTTTTTTTTTTTTTTTTTTACTCAAAGTGGTTTTAAATGTCTTTGTGGTCTGCATAGCATTCTTCCAGGAAGGCCCTAAACGTTGTTCTTTCAAGTCATAGTTTTGATGACCCCCTGTGCTTTCTGCAGATACTTTCTTTACATTCTCCAAGTCTGATTTGATTTAGCCCCATAGCTTTATAACTGTCCCTGAAACGCATGGGGTATAACTATAATCGATGATTCAGCACATTTCCATCACGTAAAAATCAAATTTCCAGTGACACCACTTACTCTTTATTGTGCTGAGATCAGTAGTTGGAGGGACCCTTAACCCAGCCGTGTACCTGTCTACCCAACATGTACTCGTAATATCAGCCTATAAATTCAATAGAAATATTAGGTTACGGGGGCATTCATGCTCAGAATAGCAAGATTTCTTGAGTTTTCAGTGTGCTTCAGACAAATTGCGCTACTAACTAACCACGGTCTTCCAGAGTGAAAGTACACCACAGGGCAGGACTCTGAGCTGCTCAACTGTGTGTGGTGAGTAGCGGGGCAGAGTGAGTTCTAGGATATTTTTAGGATTTATAAGAAGTCAGTCCTTCCATCTACTTGGTTGATTATAAGAACTGACATCCTTGGATACGTTCATATTTCTTTTTTGCTGGACTTTTTCAAATAACTCGAGACCCTTCTTTTTCTGGGTCAGAGTGGGAGTTCTTAGCATCATTCCTCACTGAATACATATTCAAAGCTACTTATTCACCTAGTCCTGCTTTTCTTCTTGTTCATGCCTTTCTTTTATATTTAAAGTAAATGCAACTATACATCTTTTTAATGTCACACCTAAACTCTAATAAAATATTTAATTGGACAAGAGGCATTGACACAAGCTTTCAAAACACACAACGTTCAGAAGCACCTTTGAAACGATTCTTAAACCAAGAGTGAAGCACTTTTAAATAGGCTTCTCTAGTAGATTTTAATGCTTTCTAGTTTACATTGTTTTAAAAAGCATGAAATAAAACAGACACTGTTTTCTTATACTTTGCTCAAGCTAGCTCATCGGTAACTGATCTAAATATAAGCTGTTACCTCCTCCCGCACAAAAGTTGACTTTCAATGGGTTTTTTTTTTTGAGGTAAAAAACTTATAACAAAATATAATTAATTATATATTAGTAATTACATAATTATTGCAATTCTTATTTTTAATATAACTGACTAAGGGCTTAAGAAGATCCTCTTACCAGCTAGAAGAAAATTCACAGACTACTGTTCTTCTATCTTCATCTCTATATATATTTTTAAAAATTTATTATTTATTTATTTAGTTAGTTTCTGCTTTATAACAAAGTGAATCAGTTATACATATACATATGTTCCCATACCTCTTCCCTCTTGCGTCTCCCTCCCACCCTCCCTATCCCACCCCTCTAGGTGGTCACAAAGCACCGAGCTGGTCTCCCTGTGCTATGCGGCTGCTTCCCACTAGCTATCTATTTTACGTTTGGAAGTGTATATATGTCCATGCCACTCTCTCACTTTGTCACAGCTTACCCTTCCCCCTCCCCATATCCTCAAGTCCATTCTCTAGTAGGTCTGTGTCTTTATTCCCATCTTGTCCCTAGGTTCTTCATGACCTTTTTTTTTTTTTCCCTTAGATTCCGTATATATGTGTTAGCATACAACAAAAAATCTAGAAACAATAAATGCTGGAGAGGGTGTGGAGAAAATTCCCACTGTTGGTGGGAATGTAAATTGATACAGCCACTATGGAGAACAGTATGGAGGTTCCTTAAAAAACTACAACTAGAACTACCATACGACCCAGCAATCCCCACTACCGGGCATATACCCTGAGAAAACCATAATCTAAAAAGAGTCATGTACCAAAATGTTCATTGCAGCTCTATTTACAATAGCCAGGACATGGAAGCAACCTAAGTGTCCATCAACAGATGAATGGATAAAGAAGATGTGGCACATATATACAATGGAATATTACTCAGCCATAAAAAGAAACGAAATTGAGTTATTTGTAGTGAGGTGGATGGACCTAGAGTCTGTCATACAGAGTGAAGTAAGTCAGAAAGAGAAAAGCAAATACCATATGAGTGGGCTTTTGCTGAGTTGTATCCCAACTAAGATTCCACCGTAAGACTTTGCTATTTTAAGGCAGGAAAATTAATTTGAAAAGTGAGCTATCTTTTGTTTACCAAAAAGATTTGATGAGTTATTTTGCTGTTAGATTTCAGAGAATAGACAGGAGGAGTAAGACAAAGAGAAAGCTATATTGCTATGCATAATAAAATAAAGAAAACAATGGAGTTTCTAGGGGTAGCTTGGGAAGACAGGATGGGAGGGCCCAGGGATGGGGAGCAGAAAAGACATGAAAACAGTGACAGAGACCAGGGGTGGTCCTACAGCAGGAGACCTGGTATCTGAAGGGATAAAGCCGTCAGGAAATGATGGTAAAGATGCCTGAACATTTTATGAGAAGAGGCATGCTAATGTTCGGGTTCAAGTATTGATTCCACTGTGATTCTGTATAATCCCATTCACTCTCTTGATCTTTATCAAAAAGTCTGCTGCACACAACTGCTTTATGTGAGTGGCATTTTTTTTAAGTTAAGAAAACAGTATTTGTACCAAAGTGTGGCTTACAGAAGAGCTAAGGGGTGTGGAAGTATATTTATACTTCCATATCTTAATACATATAGAAATAGATACAGGTATGTATATATCTTAAAAATCTAGATTATTTGGTGTCTTCTAGCTTATTTTTTTAAGATTTGGAGATTTTTATGTGTCAAGCATTGAAATGAGTCTTTCCACATTGAAGGATCACTGCCTTGAGGTAGAACAGAAACAATTCAAGAAAGGCATGGCATGATGTTCCTAAGTGTCAGAGCAGGAGCGCAGTTCTCACTCCTCCACGGACACTGTATGATTATGAGATGGAAGAAGAATGTGATAGGGGTGACTTCATTTATATGAGCCCGTGGCTTGCCTTTGTTTCTTTTTGAGAAGTGATCAGTATCTTAACAAATTTCTCACAACAAATGTACACATCAACTGAAAAATGCTTCTATCAGGACATCCCTAAAGCAGAATCAGGGATGACCACCTAAATGAATATTGTGACCAGGAAGGTCGAATGGTACATTTTAGTTTATTTTAACTTCTGTTTGGAGAACCTACTGTTTAATCTTTCTCATGATCAACAAGACGTCTGTCCCCCACCTCCAGTAACATAAAACCTCAGACACACACTTTACATGCAGTAAGATATTTAGGAATGTGTGAAGGAGAACACGGATACCAAAGACGTTCCACCATTTCTTTATGGTGAAATTTGGGGAAAATCAGTTAACATATCTGAAACCTCCATTTCCCATCTGGAAAACAATAGAATAATCATACCCAAGAATGTTTTGTGAAGTGCATTTCAAGTCTCTGTTTAGGTTATGCTTGCTATTGTCCCATCAGCCAAAGTAAGTCACAAGGCCAGCCCAGAGTCAGGGCAGGAGGCCATATCGAAGGGCATGGACAGAGGGAGGCCATCTTTGCAAGATTACCACACTTTCTCTTAAGATTGGGAGAAGGAAGATGTCCTTCCTGGTTCCAGACGGCCTGACAACATTCTCAAAGAAAGAAAATCTTGTTGTTTCTCACCTCACATCTCGTGTTCGCTGAGTATTTGATTCAGTGCTATTCTTCCATTGCCAGTCTTCCACACAGCCTCCTTTTGACAAGGACTTGTATATCTCTGACTCCTGGCATAGTGCTGGGCAGGTAGCAAATTCTCAATAAATAGTTTTGAATGAAGAAAAGAATGTTTTGTGAGAGTTAAAGTGTAACATTTTAAAAGTGCTTTTTAACAAATAGGTAAAGGGCTTAGAATGCCTGTTAGTTTTTAGCCTTCTGGGCTACCTCTCGCAGGCTGCTGCCTCTTCTTCCCTTGCACACTGTGGCTTCTGCCGTTTGTAGTCATCAGCAAAGCCAAACTGCCTCATAGGCTAAATACATTTTTATTGCTCTAAGTCAGGAGTCTTGCTGGTGACTGCATTGAGAGAGATTTTTGGCCCTGCTTAACTGTAGCAATTACATTCAGAAGAATGGAAGGGCTGAAAGCCAGTGTGTCAGCCAAGCAAATGCTACAAATGCCTGTCTCTTTTAAAAAGAGTTAAAAGCTGTATTTTGAAAGGAAATGCACACACACACACACACACACACACACCCTAGTACAACACACCTCCACTACCACCACGAAAGCATTAGCCGTTTGCTTCCCAAAGCCAAAATAAACTATTTACATTTTACTCTCATTTTTGCTTTCTTGGGACATTTTTCTAGAGGAGGTAAATGTATCTAATTTCCTACCTAACCCATATAACTCATGATTCTCTCCTCCTCTTTAGTAACTGTCAAAGAATAGATAACTTCATTGAGAATTTTGCGTCTTGGCTGTGCCAACTCACAATTATTGTCCTCAATTTACAGCCCCAGAGAAATAGCTCCCTCAATGCTCTATGAGTGTTGAGTGCAAAATGCTGCTACAAGACTCATGAGTCCAGGAGATTAATCGTCATTTCACATTGCCTTCCAAGTTCTTCATTATTAACATTACACATATTAGTTATGCATATTAATACAGCTATACATATTAACATATTATTTATACATATTTTTAACCTTATTTAGTACACTGCTATGTGACAGGCAGTGTTCTTAGTTCTTTAGATATATCATTTAATTTGATCCTTTAAATCATACCATGAGGTTGGAAATGCTTTATTATTCCCAACTTACAGATGAGAAGACTGAAGCATGGATGGGGTGGTAGCTTGCTAAAGATCTGTCATGAAATTGGAGAGACAGGATGCACATTCAAACCTCTAATCCTGCACCCCACACCTCGTCCCTGGGGCCACACTCAGGATTGAGAACCACTGAAACGTGGTCACAGGCTACCTTTTCTTTCTTTTGTTTTAATTGAAGTATAGTTGATCTATAATATTATATAAGTTACTGGTATACAGTATAGTGATTCACAGTTTTTAAAGGTTATACTCCATTTGTAGTTACTATAAAATATTGGCTGTATTCTCTGTGTTGTATAATATATGCTTGTAGCTTATTTTATACTTAACAGTCTGTACCTCTTAATCCCCTATATTGCCTCTCCCTGCTTCCCTTTCCCCACTGGTAACCACTAGTTTAATCTCTGTATCTGTGAGTATGCTTCTTTTTTGTTATATTCACTAATCTGTTGTATTTTTTAGATTTCACATATAAGTGATATCATACTGTAATTGTCTTTCTCTCTCTGACTTTTATTTCACTTAGCATAACGCCGTTTCAACCCCATGCATGGTGCATTGTCACCCCACTAGACTGCCTGCTGTTTGGGATGTGTGCGTCCTCTGTGTTTCCCCAAGCGCTGGTTCCCAAACCTGGGATTTTCGTCTCCTTCCCTCTCCCTGTGCTCACCTGGAGAAACTCCATCCCCAAGGCGTCCAGTGTCAATTTCATCCTGTGGATTTCTGTGCCCACCTCCTGTCCCTAGACAACATTTAATTATCTCCACAGCACTATGATCTGTCTTCCATCATGCCAGAGTTTATATGTCACTGTTAACTGTTTACTGTTCTTTCTTTCCTTCTAGCTCTTTAAAGCAGGGATGGTATTGGAGGAGGTCATTGAGAGGCTGTGACTACAGGTTGACCCTTGAGCTGGACCTGGGCAGTTAGGTCTCCTCACCTGTCCTCTGTCCTTGGAATGTGCATCCCACCTACTGTTCCCACACTAGGAACCATGTTCAAGGACGCAGCTTTGAGAGAGCATGTGTTGTTGAGACCATCTGGACACTATATGTGACTTAACCCCTTTAAGGCCTCTACATAAACTCTCTAAGGTTCTGGAGGTCAGTGCAGAGACCTGCTCGTCTTGTGGTGCCCAAGCCAAGCCTTGTATGAAAATTCCCTTGCTTAGTAAACCTGCCGCCCACCAATCTGAGTGGCTTGCCTCTTTCTTTGATCTCTCCATGTTCTCCGAGTATGAGGACCAGTTTCAGATTTCACCCAGGGAAGCTCCCAGGTTTCAAACGAACAGATGGCATTTTATTGTTCTGCATTCTCTGTCTATCGAAGTAACTGGCCTATAGCAGGTACACATGCATTTAATTATATTTTGAATTGATTTGATACAACTGCTTTAGCTGTCCTTTTGATTCTGTACCCAGTAAGGATTAGAACTAAATAAAATCAGAGACCCTTTCACCTAATTTTGCTCTCATTGGACATTTTTAAGTGAGTCAATCAGAGGTTTAGTCCTTTTTCAGAATGTTTCAGTCTGATTTTTGTTTCTGTGAGGTAATTTTAGTCCAATAAAAATAGCTGTTAGATGTGTCAGGTCACTCTATGAATGTGGTGGCCAGGGTTTGCAGTTTGCTTTGTTTCTACCCTCTGACATTTCTCTAGCTCTCATTTCCTTTCCATTAATTGTTGGTTTACAGGCCTTTTATAAATTACTTTTAGCTATTAGTGAGATTTACCTGTTCTTCTTGAAAGTACCATGTGTTCAGATGAAGGCACCCATTTTAGAATCATCTTGTATAAAATCTTATGCTTTTTTGTATGATGCTAATATTAGTTTCTTCATGAGTTCTAAAATTTCTCTCTTAATATTGTTTCATTATAAGAAGTCAAGAGAGATCAAATATGATGTTTGATGTGATAAAATGTAACTTAATATACTAGTCCTGCAACAGTCTTTCAAGTTGATGTCCGAAGCTTTTCCAGGCCCCTTAAAGAATAGAGAGGGGAGGTGGGAAATGGGAGCCCTGACCTCTTCACAAGCACATACAAAGGCCAAGTGGAGCAGTAGTGCCCACCCTCTGGAATTTTGCCATAAGGCCATTGCTTGCAGGTCTTGGTTTTCTATTCTTTGATGCTCCCTACAGCATCTTGTGTCTCTCTGTTGGCTTGGCTTCCACCTCTGTGTCTACTCTCCGGGGATGATCAGCATCTGGTTATTGTTCTCAGTAGGCTGTGATTATACCTGCTGCTTCAACTCTCTTCCAGAGTCTTCCCTTATTTCTGTTACTCTGAATTTTGCCACCCCTACTATCCACCTCTAGTCCCATTCTTTCCCAGACTCACACAATTCACTCCCGTTTAGATCCTTTCACTCCCAGAGCTGCCCACATCTAGATTGTCTCACATGGTGCACAGGTCTTTACCTTTGTATTAATTTCTCATCCTCAGAGTACGGCAGTAGAGGAGAAATGACTATATTTATATTTTTTCCTTAGATGGCATAATAGAAATTTTTTTTAACATCTTTATTGGAGTATAATTGCTTTACAATGGTGTGTTAGTTTCTTCTGTATAACAAAGTGAATCAGCTGTACATATACATATATCTCCAGGCATAATAAAAATATTACTGAAATATATTATAACTTGTTTCTGGTCCAGTTTCTGTTCTTAGTGAGCTGTGTAACATTAGGCAAACAATCGATGAGGAGTCTGCATCAGAATAACCTGTACAACCTTTTCAATACACAAATTCTTGTGTTCAATCATGGACCTATTGAATCTGAATCTCAGGAATGTGCATATTTCAGATCTACACGATGGTCTTGATTTTGTTATCTCAGATTTCCATCCAGGAATAAAATTTTTGTATATCAAAACTGTTTAAGAATTCAGGAGAATGAGACAGAAATATTAAACACTTGAATTTATCTAAACACAAATAATTTTTTCTTTAATGTTTATTCTACTTAGCCTTGTTTTAGCATATAGTTTCAGGTGATTATCATGACCCAGGCTGCATTTTTAGTTTTTATTATTTTATTTTGTTTTATTTTATTTTTTTGAATTTTTGAATTTTATTTTACTTATTTTTTTATACAGCAGGTTCTTATTAGTTACCTATTTTACACATATTAGTGTTTATATGTCAATCCAAATCTCCTAATTCATCCCACTACCACCCCCACCCACTGCTGCTTTCCCCCCTTGGTGTCCATACGTTTGTTCTCTATGTCTTGTCTCAGTATCTGCCCTGTAAACCGGTTCATCTGTACCATTTGTCTAGGTTCCACATATATGCATTAGTATACGATATTTGTTTTTCTCTTTCTGACTTACTTCACTCTGTATGACAGTCTCTAGATCCATCCACGTCTCTACAAATGACCCAATTTCGTTCCTTTTTATGCCTGAGTAATATTCCATTGTATATATGTACCACAACTTCTTTATCCATTTGTCTGTCGATAGGCATTTAGGTTGCTTCCACGACCTGGCTATTGTAAACAGTGCTGCAGTGAACATTGGGGTGCATGTGTCTTTCTGAATTATGGTTTTCTCTGGGTATATGTGCAATAGTGGGATTGCTGGGTCATATGGTAATTCTGTTTTTAGTTTGTTAAGGAACCTCCATAGTGGCTGTATCAATTTACATTCCCACCAACAGTGCAAGAGAGTTCCCTTTTCTCCACACCCTCTCAAATATTTGTTGTTTGTAGATTTTTTTATGATACCCATTCTAACTAGTGTGAGGTGATACCTTATTGTAGTTTTGATTTGCATTTCTCTAATAGTGATTTTGAGCAGCTGTTCATGTGCCTCTTGGCCATCTGTATGTCTTCCTTGCAGAAATGTCTATTTAGGTCTTCTGCACATTTTTGGATTGGGTTGTTTGTTTTTTTAATATTGAGCTGCATGAGCTGTTTATATATTTTGGAGATTAATCCTTTGTCCATTGATTCATTTGCAAATACTTTCTCCCATTTTGAGGGTTGTCTTTTCATCTTGTTTATGGTTTCCTTTCCTGTGCAAAAGCTTTTAAGTTTCATTAGGTCCCATTTGTTTATTTTTGTTTTTATTTCCATTACTCTAGGAGGTGGATCAAAAAAGATCTTGCTGTGATTTATGTCAGAGTGTTCTGCCTATGTTTTCCTCTAAGAGTTTTATAGTGTCTGGCCTTACATTTAGGTCTCTAATCCATTTTGAGTTTATTTTTGTGTATGGTGTTAGGGAGTGTTCTAATTTCATTCTTTTACATGTAGCTGTCCAGTTCTCCCAGCACCACTTATTGAAGAGACTATCTTTTCTCCATTGTATATCCTTGCCTCCTTTGTCATAGATTAGTTGACCATAGATGCATGGGTTTATCTTTGGGCTTTCTACCTTGTTCCACTGATCTATATTTCTGTTTTTGTGCCAGTACCATATTGTCTTGATTACTGTAGCTTTGTAATATAGTGTGAAGTCAGGGAGCCTGATTCCTCCACCTCCGTTTTTTTCCCTCAAGACTGCGTTGGCTATTCAGGGTCTTTTTTGTGTCTCCATACAAATTTTAAGATTGCTTGTTCTAGTTCCGTGAAAAATGCTATTGGTAATTTGATAGGGATTGCATTGAATCTGTGGATTGCTTTGGGTAGTATAGTCATTTTCACAATGTTGATTCTTCCAATCCAAGAACATGGTATATCTCTCCATCTGTTGGTATCATCTTTAATTTCTTTCATCAGTGTCTTATAGTTTTCTGCATACAGGTCTTTTGTCTCCTTAGGTAGGTTTATTCCTAGGTATTTTATTATTTTTGTTGCAATGGTAAATGGCAGTGTTTCCTTAATTTCTCTTTCAGATTTTTCATTATTAGTGTATAGGAATGCAAGAGATTTCTGTGCATTAATTTTGTGTCCTGCAACTTTACCAAATTCATTGATTAGCTCTAGTAGTTTTCTGGTGGCATCTTTAGGATTCTCTATGTATAATATCATGTCATCTGCAAACAGTGACAGTTTTACTTCTTCTTTTCCAATTTATATTCCTTTTATTTCCTTTTCTTCTCTGATTGCCGTGGCTAGGACTTCCAAAACTATGTTGAATAATAGTGGTGAGAGTGGACATCCTTGTCTTGTTCCTGATCTTAGAGGAAGTGCTTTCAATTTTTCACCATTGAGACTGATGTTTGCTGTGGGTTTGTCGTATATGCCCTTTATTATGTTGAGGTAGAGTCCCTCTATGCCCACTTTCTGGAGAATTCTTATCATATAAGGGTGTTGAATTTTGTCATAAGCTTTTTCTGCATCTATTGAGATGATTATATGGTTTTTATTCTTCAGTTTGTTTATACGGTGTATCACATTGATTCATTTGTGTATATTGAAGAATCCTTGCATCCCTATGATAAATCCCATTTCATCATTGTGTATGATCCTTTTAATGTGTTGTTGGATTCTGTTTGCTAGTATTCTGTTGAGGATCTTTGCATCTATATTCATCAGTGATATTGGTCTGTAATTTTTTTTGTAGTATCTTTGTCTGATTTTGGTATCAGGGTGGTGGTGTCCTCATAGAATGAGTTTGGGAGTGTTCCTTTCTCTGCAGTTTTTTGGACGAGTTTGAGAAGGATGGGTGTTAGCTCTTCTCTAAATGTTTGATAAATTCACCTGTGAAGCCATCTGGTCCTGGACTTTTGTTTGTTGGAAGACTTATAATCACAGTTTCAATTTCATTACTTGTGGTTGGTCTGTTCATATTTTCTGTTTCCTCCTGGTTCAGTCTTGGAAAGTTATACCTTTCTAAGAATTTGTCCATTTCTTCCAGGTTGTCTATTTTATTGGCATAGAGTTGCTTGTAGTAGTCTCTTAGGATGCTTTGCATTTCTGTGGTGTCTGTTGTAACTTCTCCTTTTTCATTTCTAATTTTATTGATTTGAGTCCTCTCCCTCTTTTTCTTGATGAGTCTGGCTAATGGCTTATCAATTTTGTTTATCTTCTCAAAGAACCAGTTTTTAGTTTTATTGATCTTTGCTATTGTTTTCTTTGTTTCTATTTCATTTATTTCTGCTCTGATCTTTATGATTTCTTTCCTTCTGCTGACTTTGGGTTTTGTTTGTTCTTCTTTCTCTAGTTTCTTTAGGTGTAAGGTTAGATTGTTTATTTGAGATTTTTCTTGTTTCTTGAGGTAGGCTTGTATAGCTGTAAACTTCCCTCTTAGAACTGCTTTTGCTGCATCCCATAGGTTTTAGATCGTCGTGTTTTCATTGTCACTTGTCTCTAGGTAGTTTTTGATTTCCTCTTTGATTTCTTCAGTGATCTCTTGGTTATTTAGTAATGTATTGTTTAGCCTCTGTGTGTTTGTGTTTTTTACATTTTTTCCCTTGTAATTCATTTCTAATCTCATAGCGTTGTGGCCAGAAAAGATGCTTGATATGATTTCAGTTTTCTTAAATTTACTGAGGCTTGATTTGTGACCCAAGATGTGATCTATCCTGGAGCATGTTCCGTGTGCACTTGAGAAGAAAATGTAACCTGCTGTTTTTGGATGGAGTGTCCTGTAAATATCAATTAAATTTCTCTGGTCTGTTGTGTCATTTAAAGCTTGTGTTTCTTTAGTAATTTTCTGTTTGGATGATCTGTCCATTGGTGTAAGTGAGGTGTTCAAGTCCCCCAGTATTACTGTGTTACTGTCGATTTCCTCTTTTACAGCTGTTAGCAGTTGCCTTATGTATTGAGGTGCTCCTATGTTGGGTGCATATATATTTATAATTGTTATATCTTCTTGGATTGATCCCTTGATCATTAGGTAGTGTCCTTCCTTGTCTCTTGTAACATTTTTTATTTTAAAGTCTATTTTATCTGATATGAGTATTGCTACTCCAGCTTTCTTTTGATTTCCATTTGCATGGAATATCATTTTCCATCCCCTTACTTTCAGTCTGTATGTGTCCCTAGGTCTGAAGTGGGTCTGTTGTAGACAGCATATATATGGGTCTTGTTTTTGTATCCATTCAGCAAGTCTGTGTGTTTTGGCTGGAGAATTTTAATCCCATCACGTTTAAGGTAATTATCGATATGTATGTTCCTATTACTATTTTCTTAATTGTTTTGGGTTTGTTTTTGTAGGTCCTTTTCTTCTCTTGTGTTTCCCACTTAGAGAAGTTCCTTTAGCATTTGTTGTAGCTGGTTTGGTAGTGCTGAATTCTCATAGCTTTTGCTTGTCTGTAAAGCTTTTGATTTCTCAATCGAATCTGAATGAGATTCTTGCTGGGTAGAGTAATCTTGGTTGTAGCTTCTTCTCTTTCATCACTTTAAGTATATCATGCCACTCCCTTCTGGCTTGTAGCGTTTCTGCTGAGAAATCAGCTGTTAACCTTATGGGAGTTCCGTTGTATGTTATTTGTCATTTTTCCCTTGCTGCTTATAATAATTTTTCTTAGTCTTTAATTTTTGCCAGTTTGATTACTATGTGTCTCAGCGTGTTTCTCCTTGGGTTTATCCTGTATGGGACTCTGTGCACTTCCTGGACTTGGGTGGCTGTTTCCTTTCCCATGTTAGGGAAGTTTTCAACTATAATCTCTTCACATATTTTCTCGGGTCCTTTCTCTTCTCCTTCTGGGACCCCTGTAATGTTAATGTTGTTGCATTTAATGTTGTCCCAGAGGTCTCTTAGGCTGTCTTCATTTCTTTTCATTCGTTTTTCTTTATTCTGTTCTGCAGCAGTGAATTCCACCATTCTGTCTTCCACGTAACTTATCCGTTCTTCTGCCTCAGTTATTCTGCTATTTATTCCTTCTAGTGTATTTTTCATTTCAGTTATTGTATTGTTCATCTCTCTTTGTTTGTTCTTTAATTCTTCTAGGTCTTGGTTAAACATTTCTTGCATCTTCTCAATCTTTGCCTGCATTCTTTTTCTGAGGTCCTGGTTCATTTTCACTATCATTATTCTGAATTCTTCTTCTGGAAGGTTGCCTCTCTTCACTTCATTTAGTTGTTTTTCTTGGGTTTTATCTTGTTCCTTCATCTGGTACATAGCCCTCTGCCTTTTCATCTTGTGTATCTCTCTGTGAATGTGGTTTTTTTCCCATAGGCTGCAGGATTGTAGTTCTTGCTTCTGCTGTCTGCCCTCTGATGGGTGAGGCTATCTAAGAGGTTTGTGCAAGTTTTCTGATGGTAGGGACTGGTGGTGGGTAGAGCTGGCTGTTGTTCTGGTGTGCAGAGCTCAGTAAAACTTTAATCCGTTTGTGTGCTGATGGGTGGGGCTGGGTCCCCTCCCTCTTGGTTGTTTGGCCTGAGGTGACCCAACACTGGAGCCTACCTGGGCTCTTTGGTGGGGCTAATGGTGGACTTTGGGAGGGCTCACACCAAGAACTTCCCAGAAATGCTGTTGCTAGTGTCCTTGTCCTCACAGTGAGACAGAGCCACCCCCCGCCTCTGCAGGAGACCCTCCAACACTAGTAGGTAGGTCCTGGTTCAGTCTCTGTGAGGTCACTGCTACTCCTTCTGGGTCCCAGTGCACACACTACTTTGTGTGTGCCCTCCAAGAATGGAGTCCTTGTTTCCCCCAGTCCTGCCGAAGCCCTGCAGTCAAATCCCACTAGCCTTCAAAGTCTGATTCTCTAGGAATTCCTCCTCCCGTTGCCGGACCCCCAGGTTCAGAAGCCTGACTTGGGGCTCAGAACCTTCACTCCAGTGGGTGGACTTCTGTGGTATAAGTGTTCTCCAATTTGTGAGTCACTTACCCAGCAGTTACGGGATTTGATTTTATTGTGATTGCGCCCCTCCAACCGTCTCACTGTGGCTTCTCCTTTGTCTTTGGATGTAGGGTATCTTTTTTGGTGAGTTCCAATGTCTTCCTGTTGGTGATTGTTCCTCAGTTAGTTGATTCCGGTGTTCTCGCAAGAGGGAGTGAGAGCATGTCCTTGTACTCTGCCATCTTAAATCAATCCTCCATTTTTATTTTTTAAATAAAATGCACAGAATTTGAGTCATATGGAAGAGTAACCACAAATAATACTTTTAAAATTCTGAGTAGCTGTTGCACAGATTTCTCAAAATCTCTGAAAGTCATTGTTAATTGTCATTCATGATAATTAACGTCACATAATATGACTTCTGAGGAACTGATTTTCCCATAAAAGACCAATGGGATTGCACCTAACATCATGCCTTATACATGCAATAATTATTGTCCCGTGACAATATAGTCTGTACTTTGGAGCATGAAAATTCTAAATAGAAAAAAAATCACTGGTGCCAGTTGAGCTGCTTGCTGGAGGTGAAAAGATAGCATTAAAGGGAAAGGAGAAGAATTAATTTATAACATAGCAGGGGAAGTTGTATCAAGTCATTGGCTTCTGCTTAACAGGGTAGATTTTTTCACTTTATAGCCATGTTGAAAATCTTTTCTTCCTCCAAAAAGTCAGGGCAATTTACACAGTCTCTTCAACCACCACATCCAAAGGCAGAGCAGAGAAAGTTGTCATTTGAGGGTAACTGTTGACAGTCGCCTTGTAGTGAAGACTGAATGAAACAGAGCTTTTAACGTAAAATAGGAAATCAGAAGAGAGATAAATAGGGCTATGAATTTACAGCTGATGAAGAATATCTGTCTTGAAATCCTGGTATTTTTGCAGTTGTAGAGAGAGACTGAGAATTCTACTCATTTATTTTAAAAGCCACAATCATGAAAAAAGTCCATTTTGGCCAAGATTAAGAACAGCACAGACAATTAACAAATGGCATGGAATCAGAATATAAGGTCTGGAGTGTGCTAAAGCAAAGATAATTCATTACAGACATCCCTGACTGTAGATTTACTGTGTTCTTAGTAGGTAGGAGTCAACACCAACGTTGCACACTGTACATATAGTGTGCATTCACTTTCTCTCTCTGCATATTTAAGTTAATCGTTTGGTAAACTCCATGTTACTAATTTCATGATGTTTTTCAATCAGTTTTTTCAATCAATTTGGTTGTTGTCTGTATACAATTTGAGTAAGAGAAGCATTTAAAAGGTTGTTCTACTCAACTGGGTGGACCTAATTAGCAATTAAGTAGAACATAGAATTTAAAAGTTCCAACATTTGGGCTTCTCTGGTGGCGCAGTGGTTAAGAATCCACCTGCCAGTGCAGGAGGCATGGGTTCGAGCCCTGGTCCGGTAAAATCCCACATGCTGCGGAGCAGCTAAGCCCACATGCCACAACTACTGAGCCATGCGCCTAGAACCCGTGCTCCGAAACAAGAGAAGCCACCGCAAGGAGCAGTCTGTGCACTGCGACGGAGAGTAGCCCCTGCTTGCGGCAACTAGAGAAAGCCTGTGTGCAGCAACGAAGACTCATTGCAGCCCAAAAGAAAAATAAATGAATTTATTTTTAAAAAAAGTTCCAGCATTTACAGAAGGTGATTGAGCGTTGTCAAGCTTTGTATTGCTTTCTTTTGGGGAGGGTAAGTTCTCCAAGAAGGTGAAGTCTTTTTTTTTTTTTTTTTTTTTTTTAGCACATGGGCTCAGTAGTTGTGGCTCGCGGGCTCTAGAGCACAGGCTCAGTAGTTGTGGTGCACGGGCTTAGTTGCTCCATGGCATGTGGGATCTTCCCGGACCAGGGCTCAAACCTGTGTCCCCTGCATTGGCAGGCGGATTCTTAACCACTGCACCACCAGGAAAGCCCCCCGTGAAGTCTTAAATGAGAAAGTCAAGTTTCTTCCTATAAATCTGTTCCATCTTCTCTCATTTCCTGTTCCTGTTTCCCACTAATCACCTCACTTGCTTTCTTCCTCTCTTCCTTAATTCCTTCCTTCTCTTCTTCCCTTTTCACTTTCTATACCCTTCCATTCCTACCATAAACATATCTTGAGTAGCAAACACAGTGCATATTTTACTTTCCTTTATTTTCCTCTGTGCCTAATGAAAAATGCCCCAAAGGATCATTCTCACTGGGTTCATGCTACAGAGTCAAGTCTCACAGCCCTGAAATGATGCTCTCTGGTGCATAGCTTTGCTGAGTTGGGCACACACAGCAGCACTAAAATAACAGGATACTCAAACAATGCTGTCTTGTGAACTGAAGTGTGGCAGCTGCAAGTAAGAAGGGTGAAGAAACACTTTAAAGATGTACCAAAGCATGGAGATGAGCAATCTGGCATAGCAGGAGCTCCTAGGTAACAGCTGAAGCAGACAGAGAGAATGGCCTGGTATTTAGAAATTGAAAACTAAATTTTACCTGAATATGAGGATATAGCAACTGATACTGCGACTTCCTAGGATTGATGTTTTTCTTAAGGTGGAATGCTTTCTTAATTGTCGATATGTTTAGCCATACCAGGATTGCCATAAGTAGTGTCAATCTTGAAAAAAGTCCAGCAATTTGAAAGGTAGCTAAGTATATTACCCAAGTGACTTAATAAAAAGTATGAGCTACGGTGCTTTGGAAAATGGAGAAGCAGCTGACTAATGCTATGAAGAGTGCTTTCATTTTTTTATTTGTTACATAGGATACGCCAGGCTGTACCTGACCTTCAATTATTGACAGATTGATGACTGATCAATAGATCAAAAGATAGGTATGGGAGGAACATATGTAGAAAACTGGGGACTATAGCCAGGTATTCTGAAAATTCAGGCAGAGTGATGGGCTCTCCATTGCAATGTACTTGGAGGAAAGTTTTGTAGAGGATAAGAAAGTACACGGGGGCTTCCCTGGTGGAGCAGTGGTTAAGAATCTGCCTGCCAATGCAAGGGACTTGGGTTCCATTCCTGGTCCAGGAAGATCCCACATGCCGTGGAGGAGCTAAGCCCATGCGCCACAACTACTGAGCCAGCTCCCTAGAGTCCACAAGCCACAACTACTGAATCTGCATGCCACAAGTACTGAAGCCCGCATGCCTACAGCCCGTGCTCTGCAACAAGAGAAGCCACTGCAATGAGAAGCCCACACACTGCAACAAAGAGTAGCTCCCGCTCACAGCAACTAGAGAAAGCACACGTGCAGCAACGAAGACCCAACACGGCCAAAAATAAAAATAAATAAAATAAATAAATTTATTTATTTAAAAAAAAGAATTTAAATTATTTTTAAAAAAAGAAAGTACATGGAACTCAGGGTCAGCCAATGAATTTGTGTCATATCTAAGGGCAGACAACCTGGAGCATCATAGTATGTGGTATATGTTGACTTGCTTTATAAAGCACAGTTAGAGGAGTTTCAACAACTTCCTTGCAGCTTCTGTATCTCTGAAGAGGTGTGAAATATTATTGCCTTCACATGAGTGTTCCTTAGAGACAGTATTCTCTCTCTCCCTTATGTGTTTGAGTAGATGATGGATACCGAGAATTCTTTTTTCTTTAACTGTAGTATAGAACAAGAGTTTAAAACAACACGTTTTAAAGAACAAGGACGTTTACCATATCACCTCAATAACATGGTCACAGTGGATACAATTAGTAATCCCCTAACATTATCTCTATTCTGCCCATATTCAGATTCCTTTCATTGTTCACAAAATGTCTTTGCAGTCAGGTGTCCAAACCAGAATCAATCCAGGGCCAAACATCACATATGATTATACATCCTATCATTGTCTCTTGCTTTAGAAGAGAGTTTTTGTTTGTTTTCTTTCCTTCTTCATCAGCAGAGTCTTACTGAAAAAACAAAACATAACCAACAAAACCCTACTCTGTTATCCTGCAGAGGACTTTCTTTCTTTCTGGATTTGGCTCTTTATTTTCTCCTAGTGTCATTTTTTTCTCATTTCTCTGTTTTCTGAATTTCCAATATTTTGGAAATTAGCTCTAAACCTTGAGTTAAAATTAAGCATTAATAATTAGAATGTCCAGCACATTAAATAAATCACGTTTTGTATCATAACAACACTATGAGAAGGATCCTTATTGCCCCCTATTTTTAGCTGAGAAAAGTGTGGTTCAGATAAAGTAATTTGCCTATCTCCTATACTTAGGAATTGTACAATTTTATTGAGGTACAATGGAAATATAATAAAATATAAGGTACATATTAAAAGTGTACAATGTGATACATTTTAACATATGCCCACATTCATGATACCACCACCACAAGCAAAGTGACAAACATTTTCATAACCCCCCAAAGTTTCCTCATGCCTTTTTGTAATCCAGCCCTTCCTCACCACTGTTTCCAGGTAATCACTGGCCTTTCTGTCATTATGAACCTGTTTTTGTTTTAAAGAATATTCTATGAATAGAATAATACAGTAAGTAGTCTTCCTGACTGCTTTAATTTACTGAACATAATTTTTGAGAGTCATCTTTTTTTTTAATAACCATGATTTGTACCTCTTTTACTGCTGAGTAGTCTTCCACTGTATGAATACACCACAATTGGTTTAATCATTGCAGGTTTTGGCTGTAGATAAAGATGCTATAAGCATTTGTGTATAAGTCTTTTTGTGAAAAAATGCGTTCATTTCTCTTGGGTAAATACTTAAGAGTGGAATTATCTTGATCGTATGATAGGTTTGTGGTTTAACTTTTAAAGAAACAGTCAAACTGTCTTCCTAAGTGGTTGACCGTTTTACTTCCTCAGTAGTCATGTTGAAGAGTTTCAGTTATATCATACTCTTTTCAACACTTGATGTTCTGTCTTTTTAATTTTAGCTATTCTAATGGGAGTGTAGTAGAATATAATTGTGTTTCAATTTGCATTTTTTTTTTGCTAACTAAAGATGTTAAGCATTTTCCTGTGTGTTTATTACTCATTCGTATATCTTCTTTTGTTAAGCATCTGTTCAAATCTTTTGTCTATTTTTTATGCCTTTTTTTTTTTTTTCGGTACGCGGACCTCTCACTGTTGTGGCCTCTCCAGCTGCGGAGCACAGGCTCCGGACGCGCAGGCCCAGCGGCCACGGCTCACGGGCCCAGCCGCTCCACGGCATGTGGGATCCTCCCGGACCAGGGCACGAACCCGTGTCCCCTGCATCGGCAGGCGGACCCTCAACCAGCGTGCCACCAGGGAAGCCCTTTTTTTGCCTATTTTTAAAATGAGCTGTCTGTCTTACTGAATTCAAAGAGTTTTAAATATTATATATTATATATATATATATCTCCTTTATCTGACATATATGTGGTAAATGTTTTCTCCCAGTCTATGTCTTTTGTTTGGGTTTTTTAAATGATGTCTTTTAAATAGCAGACATTTCTAATTTTAATCCAAAATGTCAAGTTTTTCTTTTACGATTCATACTTCTTGTGTTTTATTTAATAATCTTTTTCTACCACAAGGCCATAACAGATTTTCTCTTATGTTTTCCTCCAGTAGTTTTATAGTTTTAGGTTTCTCATTTAGGCCTATGATCCATTTTAAATTCATCTTTGTGTATGACGTGGTATAAGGTATACTTTTTTTTCCGTATGGATATCAAATTGATCCAGCACCACTTACTGAAAACACTTTCCTTTCTCTCACTGAATCATGTTTGCAATTTGTCCAAAAATATGTTGACCATATACGTTTGGGTATGTTTCTGGAGTATCTATTGTTCATTGGATCTACGTGTCTATCTTTTTGCCAAAACCAAACTATCTTGATTATTTATTGTAGCTTTATGGTATAAGTGTTGAAATTAGGTAGAATGAGAATTCCAATTTTGTTATTCTTTTTAAAAATTCTTTGGCTATTCTAGGCCTTTTGCATTTTCTTATAAATATTAAGCTTGTCGATTTCTACAGAAGTGTCCACTAGGATTTGTTTGGGATTTGCATTGAAAAGTCCTGGCTTTTTAAGCAGTCCTAGCAATCCCTGACAGGTAAACAAGTTTCTTATACTTAAGTTTTGCATGAACTCCGACTTACACTGAGACATGGCTTTGAAAGCCTCTGGCAAATGCTGGCCCTAGCAGGTGGAGACACAGGCTTTAGCTGTCAGTGTTTAGCTGCAAACTCACTAAGATACATTTTCAACTACTTTGAAACCCTGGCAGTTAAAGTCACTTCTTTAAAGGAGAGAGTGATACATTGGAAGTTAAGATCATTATCACTGCACATTAATTTTTTTTTTTGGTATAAATCCACTTCTTCAAGACTTTAAGAACTCAGTTTTCATAATTATTCAATAAATATAAACTGAAAGAAATAATTCCACCAGAATCCCAGAAGTGGAAATAGCATTACAATGCTAATATAGTCAGTAGGAGGCCACAGTAATCCAGAGTATCATACATAACTGTCTCATGGAAACTAATTTGGCTTTTATTGTGCTGCTAAATGAAATTATTACATGATCTATAGATTATTGAGCCCTGCGGCAATGCTGGAAGATGAGGCACCGTGCTGCATCTTTTACTTTGATGGTTGCAAGGTTTTTAAAACACTTTACACATTGAGTGAGTAAAGAAGACTATAATGCTCAGAAACAACACAGTGACTAAATAAATTACTTGCCAGAAACCATAAGTATGGCAGAAATAATGTAGCAAACAGAGCATTTTCTCATTAACCATGTGCATCCAGGGAAGTCAAGGCTTTGAAAAGAACTTGCATTTGTTTTCTTTGCCTGCCTCTCTGATTACTCTCTTTATGCTTCATAGAAAATTCTTCTTCCTCTACCCAGGCATTGAATAATGTGTTGTCTTAAAGTTCAGAATCTCCCCTTCCTTTCACACTACAATACCACTTAGGAATTTTATCCTACCCCGTGCTTTTAAGTAGTATTAATATGCCAGTGACCTTCAGCCCAGGCCTCCCTTCTGAGCTCCAGAACCTTGTGTATAACTGCCTACCCAGGACCTCTACCTGGATACCTCAGATATACTTTACATACAACATAATCAAAACTGATTCTATGATGCACTGTCCATGTACAGGGGGAAAACATCTGGTTCTTGTTCAGTGCCTTTGATCTCAGTAGAATAGCATTATCATTCACCCAGTTATATAAACCAGACTCCTTGGGGCAAAACTTGACTCTCCCTCTTCACCAACCTACATTTCCCTTCATTGCCACGGTCCCTTCAGAGCCTTTTTTACTGTGAATATCTTTCAAATTCCATGCCTTCTTTCCATCTTAATGGTTGCTAACATAGCCCAAGCTACCATCTTCTCTCACCTGGAGTCCTATAATAGCCTATTACTGGGTCCTCCAAATCTATAATTTATTTTCCAAAATGAAGCTACATTGAGTATATGACTGTGTTCCCTCAAGCCATTCCTGTCAAAAACGTTAAGTGTTTCCCACTCCTCTAAGGATAAGGAAAACAGAAAGTCTTTATGGGACTGTGGCCCAGCTCCTGACCATCGTTGACTACTCTTTCTCCATATTCTTTGCCTCACTCTCTGGAATCTTGCCACACTAGCCCTTCTGAAATTCCTCCAATGTGCCACATTCCCTCTGTAACAGGAACTTGACTTGTGCAGGTCCCTATGTGTGCATACCCTTCCTTTGTTATTAAATAAATTCATAATCACCCCTGACCTCTACTCAGATACCACTTCCTGAGACAGGCTTTTCCTGACCCACAGGCTAAATTAGATTCCTTTTCTTCAAAGCACCCATCTCCTTTTCACATGTACACTTCGGTCTTCTCACATGTTACTTCGGTCTGTGCCTGTCTCATCTCCACCGCCTCACAAGGTCAGATTTTCCATGAAACTTGGACAGAGTCTGTTGGGAACTTCCCTTTAGTAAGAACTCAATATATATTTTTGTTGTTGTTGAATGGATGGAAGTGTGAATGGATGGATGGATGGATGGATGGATGGATGGATGGATAGGAAAACTTAAAGAGTATAACATCAGGTTCAAAATATGAACAATAAACTAGAACATACATTTTTTTATATTTTCTTTATTTTTCATGTTTCTTATTTCAATCAAGCAACATCTTTTAGTGACTTTTTGGTCTCAATTTTTTTCTAGTTAAGAAAAAAAGTGAACTTTTTGATTTTTTTTCTTTTACCTTAATCATTGGGCTTTTTATATAAATTCAGTATTCTGGAATAAACTTTCATCTCCCAAACCACCTACTTTTCAATTCAAAATTCATAATATCCCACAGCAGGGAAGAAACCTTATTATTTAGTCTAACGAGAATAGTTTCCTTTTACTCAAATCTTTGATGTTCAGTAATGGCCATGCTCTTGAAAAGGGAATTGTGATAATTTATTTTAATTCATTTTAATAAATATCACACGCCTACCATGTGTCACAGGGCTTGATTGTGAGAATATGGAAATGAACAGGACCAGATACTTGTTCTGGTATGAAGTTAACAGAAAAGCTGGTGGTCTAGAGATAACAGTTATGTTTGGAGTTATGATAATCATTTATTGTAACAGTTAATTACTTTGTTGCTTGAGTTTCCTGGCCTTTCAAAACACTTAATTCAATAAATAATATTGACCAAGAGTGGCCCCTTGTTAGGACCATTCACACTCCCAATAATGATTTTTTAATAAATTTGGGAGTCCTCAGAAACAGACAGATCGACGAATGGTTATACATGACTAGAGGAAGAGAAACATGACTTTAATTAATGAACATTTCTAGTAGTCAGTCACTCTTTATGATAAGTCTTTAACCTAAAGTCTGTATCACAGCCACAAAATCTTAAAAATAATAATAATTTATGTTACTATTATTATTATAAAGAACCCTGGGAGGGACAGAAAATATAAATAATATCCATAATACCCTAAGCATGAAACATAGTGTCTATCTGTATGTTCAAGCAAATTAAATTTTAGCAAGACTAGGAAATTAAAGAACAAATAGTTTAAAAATATCAGTATCGGAAAACTTGAAATACATTACCTATTGAATGTCTCTTTCTCCTAACATTTGCTTCTTGAACACCATATTCCTTAAAGCAGTGATTCCTATTTCTCCAGTTTTTACCCATTATTACTTTTAATATTGACGGAGACCTTAGTATATGCTAGAGAGACACTAGGCTAAGAACTTCTATAAACCATCTCATTTTAATATTGATTGAGACCTTGGTATATGCTAGAGAGACACTACACTAAGAACTTTCTATAAATCATCTCATTTAACTCTACAGAAAACTAATGAGCCAGACAGTTATTATCCCATTTCATTAATGAAGAAAATTGAGGTGCAGATAAATTTAAAAACTTTTCTAGATCATATAGCTAGTAAGCGATAGAGCCAAGATTTAAAACCATGCTATCTGACTCCAGTGCCCTTAGTCATTTTAGTATACTCTCCTCCAACAAAATGTTCTCAAACTGAATTAAAATTCAAAAAAGTGAATAAAAGCACGGATTTTAGAAGGAGGGAGACATGTGGCTTAAGAATCAAATGATAGATTTCAAAATCTAAAATGTTGGAGGAATCACTGCCTTCCTCCTTCCCCATGAAAAGCGAATGGCCATCTTGGTAAGATAAAAATGAACAGTGTCTATTTTAAATGGCTCAGTGGATCAGAAGCCTCCAACTGGGTTTTAGTACTTTTTCTTTTTCTTATGG
The DNA here is from genome assembly GCF_059928025.1 of Delphinapterus leucas. Taxonomy (NCBI): domain Eukaryota; kingdom Metazoa; phylum Chordata; class Mammalia; order Artiodactyla; family Monodontidae; genus Delphinapterus; species Delphinapterus leucas. The sequence continues at coordinate 26,786,537 of NC_143149.1, forward strand.
TTTTCTTTCCCAAAGATCTAACTGAATTTGTGGGGAGAATAAATCAAACTTTATGGGCCTTCCCTATTTCTTGGGAGGTTTTTTTTGGTTGTTTTTTTGTTGGTTTTTGTTTGCTTTATAAAAATGTTTGCTACCTTTAGCTACAAATCTAAAATTGAAATCTTGCAACGGAGTCAGAGGCAAGCGTCTTGAGTGGGTGGAGTTGCACAGGGCTGAAAACTATAAAATGGAGTAGATCACAGACCAGAGAGTGTGAACTTTAGCAGCTTGGTTGGGCCTGTATTCGAGGGCAGATGCACATGTCACGGAGAGTGTTTTCATCACTCAGAGAGGCGGTTCTGAAAAGGACAGCTTGCTAGAAATGAGGAGGGGTAGGTGAGGCCCAGGTCATCTGCTACAGTTAACTGCTTGCTCATTGTAGCTACCTCAGGGGCATGCGCTAAGGTTTTCAGATTAACCAATTTTGACTTTCCCTTTTTATTTCTTTATGGCCGACAGTGAACTCTGGTCCTTATCGGGCATGGTGGAACATGCTAATTGAAGATTAACCTAACTAACCTATCCAGGCATCTGTGTGAGTAATCTTAACTACTTGCTCATTTTTGGCAAAGCACCAAGCATGCACACACACACACACACACACACACACAGGTGTACTTTCTACTGTGGTCCTCTTGGGAGTCGGGGACTGCAATTAGAGGGAGGAAGGGAGAGAGTGACACGTGGTATTTACAGTGCAGCATATGTATAACTTCATATTAAATATTCGGCTTCCTCTTTTAAAAATGTCCTTTATTGACCTCACTATGGGGACACTTTGATAACACATTAAGTCCCAGACTCACTCTATCCCATCATTGTTCTCTTTCTGTTTCTCCTCTGCCCTTTCTTCTTTCTCCTTTTCCTCTCCCTCTCAGGAGCCAGAAAAACAAAACCAGAAACAAACACTAGGAAGGAAAAGGGAGGGGGGATGGATGGAAGGAGAGAACAGAGAGAGGGAGGATAAGTATACAAATGGACAATGGCCAGACCTTATATAAAAATAGACTTCTGACCCACAACTTGCAACAACCTGCCCAGAAACCAAACTCCTCATCCACAAGAACCAGCTCAGGATGCTAGCCTGCTACAAGTAAGACTTACAGGAAGTAGGATTGCTATCTCTAGTAACAATCCAGGAAGCTAACCAGTAATTTCTCTAATGATCCACCCCAGATGACCAGGGTTTGGTTAATAACTGACAGCTTCTGTCATTTTTGTCCTCACTTCCAACTTAGCACCAACCAGCGAAAGTCAAATATGCACCCCTACCAACTGCATAGGATGCCCTACTTCTAGTTGGTCCACCTACAGTTTCCTCATGCCCACAGTCTCCAGTTGTAGCATACCTGAGCCCTTCGCTTCCTTCCACTGTAAAGCTCTCCCACTCCTCTGCCTGCCCTTGAGTCTCTGCCAAATGCAAGTGACAGTGTCTGGCTCCTTTGGTGTAGCAGCTCTGAATAAATAGCCTCTGCTTTTCTCATTTGGTTAGTCTTTGTTTATTTCCACAGAGAAAAGAAAGAAAGGGAGAAAGGAAAAGAAAGAAAATTCAAAAGTCCCATTACTGTTACTTTTTATTTAAACTTTCTACATATCCAAAAGATTATGAATTTATTGTGGGTGAGAATTATATTTCATATATATATATCTGCATCCCTCAACATTCCTAGCTAAAAGGTTGTTTTTTTTTTTGCGGTACGCGGGCCTCTCACTGTTGTGGCCTCTCCTGTTGCGGAGCACAGGCTCGGGATGCGCAGGCTCAGCAGCCATGGCTCACGGGCCCAGCCGCTCTGCGGCATGTGGGATCCTCCCGGACCGGAGCACGAACCCGTGTCCCCTGCATCGGCAGGCGGACTCTCAACCACTGTGCCACCAGGGAAGCCCCTAGCTAAAGGTTTTTAATGTAGTAGATGATAACTTTTTAAATTTATTACTAAATGAAATGAAGCAGCATAGTAATGTGCAGACCAAAAGAACCTTCTAGGAACTTTGATGTGACTTCCATTTCAAATGGGAGAGCTGAATCACAAAAATATAAAGTTGGAGCTCAAAACACACAGCTAAACAGTAACTTTTTAAGACTCCTGGATTTTGTTTTTTTCCGACTACATCATGCTTTTTTCTGCACTTAATCTCTGAACATACATATAGAAATTATATTAAAGGATGTATGTATATCTTTATCTCTCATATGTATCAATTAATTCTTTCATAAAATGAATGATTCTTTCAAAAATCACACCCCAGGGCTTCCCTGGTGGTGCAGTGGTTGAGAGTCCGCCTGCCGATGCAGGGGACACGGGTTCGTGCCCCGGTCCGGGAGGATCCCGCGTGCCGCGGAGCGGCTGGGCCCGTGGGCCATGGCCGCTGGGCCTGGGCGTCCGGAGCCTGTGCTCTGCGGCGGGAGAGGCTACAGCAGTGAGAGGCCCACATACCGCAAAAAAAAAAAAAAAAAAAAAAAAATCACACCCCAGTTTATATATTTGATCTAAAAAGTAATATTTTAGACGTTATGATTTATTTTAAATAGGGTAGCTTTTTTGACTCCATGGTTAAACTCCTGTTTCACTCCAAATTCTACTGAAATAACAATGATGATGGTAGTAATAATAATAACACTGTTTATTATATAACTATAGTATTACTTTTATTCTTTATACTTCTAGTATATAAAAGTATTAAAAGGGAATAACACCACAAGAGTGCTGAAAGTAGTAGAAAAAATGAAGTGTTTGGGCAGGAGATTTTGACACATTTGTATAAGACAGAAAGCTAATGGGACCAAGTAGAAAATTCCTGAGCATACCAAAGAGCTTTTGTTTATAAAGTTATATTTATTTATCTATATCTTATTAGAAATTAACAGTGAAATAAATAAATATTATTGATTTATTTTAAAATGGCATTCATAAGGCCATTAAATTAACATGGAGAGTAACTATGAAAAATAACAAAAAAATAATGAAAAGAATGACACTGGTTTTACATTTTTGTAAATCTCTTTTATGGCCTAAATAGAAGACAACCAGATTCTCATATTTGCTTCTGAATTTAATCTGTTAGGACTTGGGTGTTTTTGGTTGCTATATATGCAGAAAATCTGCCCTCACACAGACATGCAACTGGAGAAGGGAGGAGTAATTTAATAGCCATTTTAGATCATTGTAGATCGTCTTCTTTGATACTACATCAAAATAATTGTAGAAGTCGAGCGTGGGGACCACTGCTGTGGATCTACCTCAGAATGTCTAGATTCTTTACAAAGCTTTCTTGCAGTCAGAATTGTGAATGAATAAAAACAAGAAAACTAATGACACTCATGTTAACATGTGTAATGGTATAAAGTGTTTCTATAACTTACTGTAAAATGCATCAACAAAATAAGATGGACTGCTGTAGAGCGAGAAGGATGGTTGGTGGATGTATTTAATAAGTTGAGTAAAATGTGAATTGTAAAATCTAGTAGAGAGTACATGGGTGTTCATCCTACAAGCCTTTCAACTTCTCAATATACTTAAAATTTTTTCATTAATAAAATGTTGGGAAATTTTTTGTAAAGTTGCACACAAACAAAAAACATAGTAAAAATAAAATAAATAAAAATCACCCTGTCCTTGCTATGGACAGAGTCTTACTTTAGTGTCAGCTGTAGGCTCTCTTTTCAACAAAAGGCTCAAAAACTGCCTCTCTTTGGGTTGGCAAAGGAGCAATTTCAGTTCTGAGCAAAGATCTGAGAGGAGGAAAACAGACTTTTCAAAGGCTGGCTCCCTTTTCCAGTGGTGATTTTGTTACAGGGACTTTTTCAACATTTCCATTTTAGAAACTTGCCTTAGAGGTTCTTACAGTTTGCCTCCAAAATTGATTCTTGGTCTAAACACTACATAAAGTTCTTTGGCCTCAGGGAATAAATATTTAATTTTTCTATAAAATTGAACATACCTATTTGATCTTTGTTGTCACTATTGTTGTTTTTATGGGAAACCTTAAAATGTAAGACCTGCTTATGAAACAATTACAAAGAGACTTCTATAGGATCTCAGGTTTGGGGGCCAAGAGGGAGGTGTTAGAAATTGGTGTCAGCAACAAAAAGTAGATTATTCAGAAACGTTAAAGGTCATTACGTGGATTCACGTCAAGATATTCCTTCTGCTTTCAATTCTTGATTTCCATTACTAGCACTGAGAGACCTTAGGCAAACCATTCCACCAAGAGTAACTGAAACTTCCCTGCAGTTTGTATCTAATTTTCCAGAAAGGCTAAATAAGAAGAAAGGAAATGAATGTAATCATTTTCCAAGTATCTTCCATATTTTAGGGTTCAAACATCCAGGGATTCTCCTCAGGGCTGTACCTGGGTAAGGACTTCATATATTTTTTTTCTTCAATCCTGCTCGCTCTGACATCTATTTTCACAAAATGAGAAGAGAAATGTGGGTTCTAGATATGCCACAGTTTTACTATGGCCAGCATTCTTTGTACCCACTAAGCAAGACTACAGTAAAAAATCCTGCAACACCTCAGTCTTTATCACTGTCCTCATTCAGAGAACTGGGTGCTGAGAGATTTGTTGTTGTTCCTTTTGTTTCTTAACAAGTATAAAGTTACAAAACAGCTCAACAGCTCTTCAACTTTTCCCTTAGTAGTGGAGATCTAAAGTTTTATCTGTTAAGATTAAAATTAAAATTTAGGAAATGCAGCCAGAACCTGCCAAATGATGAGTTTGGCTTTCCTAAGCAGTGCTAAAATATGAGATACATGTTTTGATCTAAGAGAGACTCTTGGCAGACCCTTTACTTCACTCCAGATATTGTGGACAAGAGTGACTCAGTATCAGGACTAAAGGATCTCAGAAGCTAATAGCTTATTAATACCCAAAGCTCCTCACAAGCCTGCGCAAATCTCCTCAATTAACCTCCATCTTAAAACCCAAAAAGTAAATAGATAAGTAAATAAAAACCAACTGAACAGCATCTCCAAGGCATTAAGGAAACAAATGCAACATGTCATTTTGTTTTATAAAAAAATTGGGAGGGGGAAGAGGGGGGAAAGGGAAAAGGTTTAGACAAGGGTATGGATGGGGAGAGAGGTTTAAGGGTGTTAAGTCAGTAATGTGTATCAACTTACATCAAGAACCTTTTTTATGTTTCTGTTATAGATCTCACTGATCCCATAGCATAATGATCCAGTCCATTGTGGCCCTATTGAATGTGTAATGCCTAGTGTTTATTTTCACCCTTGCTATAGGATGGGTTGGATTGAGTATCCAGGGAACAGAAATTCCTTGAAGATTTTGTCTCACATTCTAACTGAGATCACATCACTTCTCATGGTTTCTCAGTTTTGGTATCTACCAAGTGGAAGGAGCAAGATTCTCAGATTTAATGCAGAGTTCCAATACTTTGTGAAAGCTTTTGGAACAGGCTTTGGACAGACACTCGTGAGGTTTAGTTTTGCCTGTAACACTATCTCATTTGTCTAGAGTAGAGTTTTTCCCTTCCTGGGTAAAAATTCCAAAATTGGTAAGATGGGAAACTCAGTAATGAACTATAAAGTTCTATCCTCTGTCTTCAGAAAGGATGTTATAAAGGGACTGGGAGGGATGATGATGGTGTCAGCTAACATTGATCAGACACTAATTATATTTGAACACTACCTTAAATATTTTACAAATAATATTTCACTTCATTCTCACAGAATCCCTATAGATGAGAAATCTAAGGCATATTCTTACATTGGAGAGATGGGGGTATTACAGGACTTTCACTGATTCTTACAAATCTAATATTTTTTTTACCTCCTTCACCCCAGATCTATTGAGATGTCAAAATACGTCAATGTATATAAAAATTCTTTAGAAATTGTAAAACAAAATGTAAATGTGAATTACTATTTGAATCACCAGTCAGCACTGCATGCAAAATCTGGGGCCAGCCATCTGCCTCTTTCCCTGATACATTTCAATCTTGATTTCATCTGCTCTCTAGTCATTTGAACTATTCTCTCACTTCCTTCCTTTCATCTATCTTTTTTATTTCATTCTATTCCAGCAAAACCTTAGACATTGCTTGGACCCACCACTGAAACTATATTTAATTTCCAGTTGTAAACAAAGTGTAAGTACATTGTCACAGATTATTTCGCATTATAATGGGATGAGTTTTTCAACAATAAAAATAGCAGCTTTTACCAGCTGTCTCATGTGTCTGCCTGCAAAAGGTTTATTTGGGAGAACTCTTAGGAAAAACAACCATGGAAGGAAAGGGTAGGAAGCAGAATTGGTCAGAGGGAGAAGTTGAACTGCGATGTAGACTTGATAGAAGTGGCAACCAACTCTGCAGAGAATTCTGAAGCTGCAGAGCTGTTCCAAGTTGATGTGAGAGGGCCAGTCGGTTCTCCTCCCACACAGATCAGTCATTTATGTGGGCAGTCCCTCAGGAGGGGTAGGATATTGGCTCTTTTCAGCAGAGGCAAGCCCCAAACCGAGCTGACTCCTGAGAGCTGGCTCTCCCAGCAGCTGTGCTCAAACATGCATTTCTAAAGAAGAGTTAGATCCGACCACACATTGCAGGGTACCCCACCTAGATTTAGAGGGATACACAGATTCACCTCAGAGCAAATCTTTGTTTAGAGAGCAGTCCTTGAGTAACCCCCTTTAGTTATACAAATGTAATTTTAGTAGTAACCCACTGCCCTGGAAATGGGCAAGAGGACCTTTTGTGACCTGGAAGACCTCTTTTCCAAATATACTTTGATAAGCAAAACTGGTCACTGATAAATTTGCTAAAGACTATACCGGAGGGAAAAATTAGAGACTCCGACCTCTTCCCTTTTGAGATTTAATACTATAAGGAGACAATCTTCTGTCTACTCTGATACTCCTAATTGAGATTTGTCAGCAGGAAAGAACCAGCAAGAAAACTAAGGGAAAACTTAGCTGGACAGATATAGGAAACTGGCCCAATAACCCAAGGGTTTCTTGGACTCTGAAAGGTCGTACTCAAGATGAGGTAGACACATTTTCTCTTGTTAATCTGTCTTTTGTTATAGAAGCCCCAGCCAAGAATTTAGAAGGGTAGAAGGAAAATTATTTTTTCCTCCCTTACAAGTGCAAAAGCTGAGAATGTGATTAGGAAATAAAATTGGCTGCTACTTAGCAAATGTAAGTGTGCAGCATCACTGCAAATGTACAGATGTCTGGACTAATAAAACCAATGCAGCAGTGGGCAAGGATGCTTAGAACTAGATGAGACTTATTTTCACTAGTGATATTGCCTTGACAATTCAAATATTCATTTAATAAATATTTATTGAGTGACTACAGTGTAATGAGATCTCATCTCATCTCCAGGCACTGGGGATATAGCAACAAACAAAACAGACATAATCTCTGCCTTTAAGGAGCTTAAATTCTAGTAGCAGAGGCATAAAATAAACAAGCAACTAAGGAAATTCGATAATTTAAGATGGGATCAAAATGAGGAAAATAAAGCAGAATAGTAGTATAGAGAGTGGATGGAGAATGCTGGCTCCTGACAAAGACTGTCATCCCCACTGAGATTCTTGGATTATTTGTGATGATGGAAAGCATTAGGAGACAGGTGCTGAATATTCCCTTATTTATACCAGGAGGTGGTATTTTAAGTAATTAATTGGAAAAACTAAAAGTGACCTTACTTGTACCCCAAATGGTGAAGCCGACATAGATCTTACACCAACAAAAAACTATGAACTGGAGGGCTTGAGTCTCTGAGAAACATAGTTTCTCAGTTAAGAGGTCCAACTTCATCTTCCCTGCTTCCTTTCTCACTCCAAACTTAGATTAATATAACTAGGAGAAATGATACTGAACCACTAAATATTTTATAGACCCGTGAAGGTTAGTCATTATGTATGTTCCTGGATGTGCCTTATTCACAGCCATTTGCAGCTAATTATGAAAGAGCCTTAGAGCTCGGTCTGTGGTGGATGGGAGGTGGGGAAATGGAGGGAGCCTTTAATTGCAATTGAGAGCAAACCTTGAAAATATATATAAATATTTCAGAAGACAGGATTAAAAGAAATATCTTCTATAGCGTGTGTCCAATCTCATAGAACATCTAGCATAATCATTTGTATATAATAGGTACTCAATGACCATTTGTTGAGCAAAGACATAAAAGCCAAGAATAAGCAATAAACATCATGGGGTTCTACCCTGTGAATTATTGTTTCCTGATTTTCCATCCAGGAAGCATATGTTCTTGACAGACTCTGCTTTCAGTTTCTCTCATATCCTTTCCCATTTGGTCTTTCATTGCTTACTATATAGCTCCTCCTTAGATGGAAAAAGAAAACTTGTATCTCTCTTTTTTGCGGGGGAGTTGTTATGGTAGGTTTAGACATAAAAGAAACTGATATAACAAAATAAAATGAGGGGTTGATTTTTATCTGTCCTGCTTTAGCAATATAATTTCAAGGTGGCCCAAGCAATATAATTCAAAGAGAAAAAATTGCTTCAAATTATGCTGTTTTAAGCTGACTTAAACTGCATTCCATGGTTAGCTAGTTGCTATATGGAAGTAAATACTTTGTAGTTACTTTAATCTTCTTGCTGTGTCTTCATGCAAGAGAAGAGATAATTTATCAAGCTATGGAATATCATCAAAAAAGATCCAGGAAAGTTATATCTTGTCTTTAGGAAAAGTGGTACTTTATGTTAGTGTTTTACAACTACTTTTAGATCATTCTTTCCTTGCCTGAGACCTGACCAGAAGTGTTGGAGTCCTTTATCAGTGTAATTTTTTCTTTCCCTCAGGTAATTTTCCATCCAACTCTTTGTCCAACGGAGTGGCAGTGTTCCCATTATCCAGCGAAAAAGACATTCGTGTTGGAAACTGGCTTTATGATGGGTATCTATCTATATTCTAGAGAATGTCAATCAGTCTATTTCTCATGAAACTGACAAGCTGGAAGGAAGCTCATCTTTCTAGGTTTGCATAATATCATGGCCCTTTCATGATTGCAGGGAATAATTTGTTATTGTAGGGAGGAAACATTTTTCTTCTCCATCCTCTTAGGGTCCCTGGCTGGGTGTGAAAATTAAACTGACAGATTGACAGGAGAAAACCATACAAATTTATTTAATATAAGCTTTACATGACACAGGAGCCTTCATAAGGAAATGAAGACTTGAAGAAATGGTTAATCCCAAGTATTTTCATGCTAGGTTTGATGAAGAGTGGACAGTCATGGAGAAATGTGATAGGTCAAAGGGTATGGAGTGAGTATAATAAACCAAGGGAAACAGTAAGGCCTGTTTGTTCAAATTATTCTCTGTGTCCCTTTGTCTTTGGGAATAAGGATGTTCCTTTCCTCCAGATGTAGGGAGGGCGCTGCTTACGTGAGGGTTTATGACCAGTTTCAGGGGAGAAGGGTAGAGGAAAAGTCAGACTAAGCTTCCTGCTTCTGCTGTTTTTTCAAACTCTTTCAGCTTAAAATATTCAGTATGCAAAGGTACCATATTTTGGAGTAGTTTTTCCTGAACCCCATCACTATCTTTGTGTTAATATATGCCCCTAAAAGCATCCCCTTCTAAGGGTAGCCATGAATAGAATTGACCTCAGAAGTCAAGAACATGAAATTGTAATTAAAATGCAGATGGGTTCACAGCATAGACTTGTGATCGTACACAACAGTTTGTAGACTAACTTCCCAGTTGATGGTATGCTTTCTGAGCTCAGTCAAGAAATCTGAGGATGTGGAAGCTAGTTTCTTGGATTTGTTGTTGTTATTTTTTGAGAGAGAAGCTTTGTGTAGGTAGAGTTGAAAATGATCCTGAGACATGTTTCTTTAGATCATATGTTCTCAAAAGAGGTAATATCACTCCCTGAGGGACAAAAATTGATTCTTGTGTGAAGAAAGTTACGTCTATGTAATGTCGACCAGAAAAACACAGAAGGCTGCAAATCAGAAAAGAGTTTATTTGGGGTCTTAGGTATTGCAATTCAGGAGAAACAGTAAAACTCAAAGAGTGTTCCAGGGAAGAGAAAACAGTCAGGGATTTACAAAGGCAAAAGCACAAGGTTGTTAAAGTTGTCTGGTAGGAATTATGTTTGACTCTGATGCAAGAAAGGAAATATTTGTCCTTAAGGGATAGGCTGACAGGAGTTATTTTAGGATAAGAGTTTGATAAGTATCTTGAATTTCTGGAACACTGGGCAGATGTTTTTGGATGCCTGCATTAAGACAATAAGCGGTCAAAGTTCAGATGCTCTCCAGGCCGAGACGTGCATGAGTCCCACTGCCTCAATGGCCCCCCAGCTCCATTTTGGGGAGCTCTCCCTGCAAACTGGACCCCATTTTGATTTTCCTTTTACACTGTATACACACATATCCATATATATGTATACACACACCTGTACATATACATATATATTTATATATGAGTACCTTTTTTCACCACAAAGGAATCAGTTTTTGTTGATATACATATAAAATAGTATATATCATATGTATATGTATATATGCTATATGCTATAGTGTATCTGTAGTAGTAAAATTTCATAGAGGGTGCAATTAGGAAAAAATTATCCAAAAACGTTCCATAGGGGGAAAATAAAGTTTAAAAAGGGGGGAAAGGGGTTGAGAAACACTGAAAATGAGAAAGAGTGTTTAAAAGAACCAAGTTAAAATCGAGAAGGGATGAACCTGGTATCAGACAAGAAAAGACATTGTTTGTCTAGGGAGTGAAAATAATGGAACACCTTCAGTTTAGGGACATAAGTAGGACAGACTAGCAGGTTAAACCAGTAACTCCAAAACTTAGGGTTAGAGATGGACCCTGCCAACAGAAAAAGGAGTGAAAGCCAAGAGGGCTCATTTAATGAATTAAGCCTATGCCAAATTAATAAATAACATGAAATTACATTTTTAAATTATTTCAGTTCTAGGTAATGTGTTCTCTAAAGTACCTCCCTACTCTTGTGACAATAAGTTGTGCATTTAAATTGACCAAGAATGCTGGACTTTAGGGGATGACGGGACAGAAAAGAATATAATATAGTCAGAGCTACGTTCCTAGATGTGAAACTTGTGCAATAAAGGGGAGCAGAATTTGCCCGCAAATATGCCTCTTTGGTGTAAGGCTGACTATTTTTAAGAAACAGCAGAAACAGGAGAAGCTCTGAAAACTGAGTAGGAGTTACCCTTTTGTAAGAGACATTGACATTTATAAGGGAAATCTCCATTTGTAAGGGTGTCCCCTCTCTGTACCTGGAAGAGGAGGATGACTAAATCTCTGGAAACTCTTATTGTTGGAGAAGGTAAGGACTTAAATATGCATAACGAGTTTGCCCTTGTTTTTTATACTTTTCCTGGTCACCTCCCATAACTGGATACCACCCACCTCCCCACCCCCCACCCCCGGCACACACACCCCTTCTTTTATCTTTCTTTAGCTGTAGATGGTGTTTAAGGTGGTGGCTTGAACCATTTCAGAGTTACTTAGTTTTCCAGGGTATCTCCCATGTATATAGGCGGTATACACATTATTGTTTGTTTTTCTCGGGTTAATCTGTTCTTTATTATGGAAGGGGGAGGTCTCAGGCAAGCACCTAGAAGGGTAGAGGAAAAATTATGTTTTCTCCCCAACAGCAGTCACAGGGGGGCCCATGCTTAGAAGGACCCTGTCTTTGGTTGATGACTCTTCTGTCTTGAAATTCTTAATAATTTTGAACAAGGGGACTTATATCTTCATTTTGCACCAGGTCTTACAAATTATGTAGCTGATACGGAGTGTAGTGATAAAATAAGGGTGATCCCAGAGGAACAGGTAGGTCTAGTCTTTGGAGGAGACATTTCTCTTTCCCGATATAATTTCTCAATATGTTACAAGAAGAAAGCTTCCCAAGGGAAGCAGTGGGCCAGTGCTTCCTATCTGGGTGCTCTAGGGGCAATGCATCACTGAACATTCACAGAAACAAGATGCTACCCTATCTTCAAATGCCAAAATATTATCGCACTTTTGGAAGAGCAATGCTGCCACCAACTTGAGCCTCACACTGTGTCTAGACTGTGGCCGGTTTCCACCACCTTTATTACATTGGCCATGAAGAGTTGCTGGGGTTGACTTAAAAAAATATATATGCGCAGTGTGAGAGTTGTGAGTTAAGTTTTATTTGGGGCAAAATAAGGACTGCATTCCGGGAGACAGCATCTCAGATAACGCTGAGAAACTGCTCGGAGGAGGCGAGGGGAGGAGCCGGGATATAGAGGAGTTTTGCCACAAAGGATAGGTAACTGGGAACATCAAAAGATTATTGTTAAATATAGAAAACCAGATATCTCAAGTTAAGGAATTTAGCGCTTCTCTTGGTATGGGAAGATGCAAGAGTCTGGGCTCACTGAAATCATTCCTTTGATATGCACCTTAGCCATCTGGGGCCTGTATTTTCACATCCTGAGTTTCCTCTGCGCTCACCGCAGGGAGTGGCTGCAGTCTGACGGCGGCAGATGGCAGGTGTTCTTTACAGCCCGGAGTTTCCTCAGGGCTGACCAGCTTACGTTGGAGGGCTGCAATCATTGGTGACTGTGACATCCTTTGTTTATTGATATGGCAGGAAATATTCCATTTATGAATATTCCGTTTATCACTGGATAGAAGTTAAAGGAAATAATCTACTAAATCAAATACAGCATATGCTCAATTGGCCTTATTCTTTGCATCTTCAATCACATGAGGTTATATTTTGAAACCAAGGGACAGTCATCAATTAGAATCTTTGAGCTATAACTTGCTTAGCAAATAATATTCTATAACCTGCCTTCACCAATCAGGCTTGCCTTAATCGTTCTGCAAATTACATACCCGCCTTAATCGTTCTGCAAATTACATACCCTCCAAGTGTCACATAACTTAGACAATATGTCACAAGACTCCTTTAACGGCCCCTCTGTAGCTAAGACCTTTGATATGAGTCGCTATACTAACAGTTGCTGAAATTGTTTTTCAGGAACTTAGAGCCAGCTCTTGTCCAGTTCGAGTTCAAGCCAGTTTATTTATTTAAATTTATTTTATTTATTTATTTTTGGCTGCATTGGGTCTTTGTTGCTGCACACGGGCTTTCTCTAGTTGCGGTGAGTGGGAGCTACTCTTCGTTGCGGTGCGCGGGCTTCTCATTTCGGTGGCTTCTCTTGTTGCGGAGCACGGTCTCTAGGCACGCGGGCTTCAGTAGTTATGGCACGCGGGCTCAGTAGTTGTGGCTCGCGGGCTCTAGAGCGTAGGCTCAGTTGTGGTGCACGGGCTTAGTTGCTCCACGGCATGTGGGATCTTCCAGGACCAGGGCTCGAACCCATGTCCCCTTCATTGGCAGGCGGATTCTTAACCACTGCACCACCAGGGAAGTCCCTCAAGCCAGTTTATAGACTGGGTGGAACCACCACCCCTCTAACGGGCCTGGGCAGGTGTCCGATGGATGACCTTTTGATGTCAGAGGGACAAAAACCCCAACCTCAGATCATGCTAATGTCGCCATTTTCTGAACATGCCTCCCATGAAGAAGCATGTAACTCAGAGCACCAATTACTCACCTTTTTCCTGCCTCCGATCACCTTCCCCTGCACTTCCGACCACCCTATACTCTTTACTCATAAATATCTGAAGCTCCTTGCCTTTGGGCAGGCGGATCTGAGACTTGTTCTCCTGTCTCCTTGCTTGGCTGCCTTATGAATAAACCCTTTCTCTGTTGCAAACCTCGATGTCTCAGCTTTTGGATTGCTGCCTGTTGGGCAAACAAACCTGGTTTGGTAACAGTTTTATTGTTGCTATCATAAATAAATAAATTCCATGAAAGTAAGTCTATTCCAAAAACTTCACTCCCGCCAATTCTAAAATTCTATCATGTTATGATATAAAGAATGGGAGAAATTATGGATAATTATGAGAGATTTGCTTCAGCCAGTGTGAGAGATACAAATGAAAATTTGTGGGTGGGCTAAGAAGAAGTTTTTGCCTGAAATGTTTTGAAAACTGTCTGCAAAATCAAGCTGGAGCAGCTGTTTGCAAGACAATTGTATTTCAGAAGTGGAGGAACTTTTCATTGCTGGAAGTGTAACTGTGGCAGTGGCAGGGATGAATGCTCACAGAAAATGTTCTTTCCTTCCATGTGAATGCTTCCTGTCCTGAGGCCTCTCAAGAGTAGGAACAAGATCCTTTTCATGGCATCAGCCCTATTGAAAGATGTCAGCAGGGAGTTAGGAAAGAGGCACTCAGCCAGTGGAGCTGCCATTCTCCCTCAGGGAGCCTGCAGCGCTTTGCAGGTGATAAGAAGAAGGTGTGATTCTCACATTTACTGAAATCCCTGAAATTTGAGGCTTTCGGTTAACATCTGGCTGTGATAGAGAACCTCTTGGCGGGCTGTATTCCTACTGCTGGCTGGCTGAATGGGTCATGCAGACTTCCTGCCCTCCTTTCCAGTCAAGGTAGCATTAGCGAATGGTTCAGTTCCAATCGCCGCAGCAGGGGCAGAGCAGGCAGAGGGAGCCACTCAAAGTGCGGGAGATTCTCCTGTCAGCTGCTCCTGCCGTCCTCAGCCTGTGCCCTCTAATCAGGTAGCTGTTCAGTTATATGCAAGAAACCCTAGCTGAGCAGTTAAAAAAGCAAACACTTGCCGAGAGCGACATGGCCGGAAAAATTGATAAATTTACCTTTGCTTGTGACTCAAGACATAGTGTAAGCTGTTTAAATGTTACCTTGGAGCCTGCCTTAGTTGAGCTTTGAAGAGGGCTTACCCTTCCCACACGGAAGGGGCTGAAATCTACAAAGGACTGTGGGAAATTCCAGTCAACAATCGTCACAGCTCTCTCACCCTCTCATTTTCCACTCCCAGTAAAAATTGTATCTTTCTGGTACTGATGGCAGGTAACATTGCAGTTGCTCTGATTGGCTGGTCTTCCTGTAATATTGCATGCCCCACCATATCTCCTTTTTTCCCTTTAGTAATTGGGGTTGCTGTGATTGCAGTACTGATAACGAGGGTTATTTCCATGGTCTTTCTTCTGTTCTCAGTCCTTTTCCTCTCCCCTATTCTGTCTGATTTCTGTCCACTTCAGATGGCCCTCAGGCTTTTCAAAACAAGAATGTCAAAAAGAAACTGCAAGCAGGACACAGAGGGACAGAAGGGAGCCTGAGATTGCCATCCTCTTACTGGCAATGGCTGTGCATTGAAGTAGTGATGGATCTCTGAGAATCGTTTTTCCTACCAGTGGAGCTGGTATAGATATACTTTCATAAAGAAATGCTGTTATATTGTATCAGATCTTTAAAATAATAGTTAGCTTTGACTTAAGAGATATCATGTGCAAAACCATATTCTTAGGAAAGAACCAAAGATGTGTATAAATATTGTACAGCAAGGGAATATAGCCAATGTTTTATAATAACTTTAAATGGAGGACAATCTATAAAAATATTGAATCACTGTGTTGTACACCTAAAACTCATATAGTGTTGTAAATCAGCTACACTTCAATTTAAAAAAAAGGTGTGTGTAAAATACTACATCTTGGGAATCTGAAAACTTTGAAAAATATGTGTCATGTGTAAAGGTAAAAAAATAGGGTACAACCTAAGTATTAACTAATAGCATTGGCTAAATAAATCATGGTATGTTCATGCCGTGGATTACTAATGAGGTCATTAAAAAGAATTATGTAGATGTATAGTTATTAATATTGGATACAGTATGCTAAAGTTATACATATACATGTAAGAAATTATATATATACATATATGCTACCTTTAGATGGTAGATTAATGAATAAGAGAAGAGGAGGGTCTTCCTCCCTTGCGGCCACCCTTTTAGCTCTGTTACGGGATCCTATGCCTTCATGAAGCTTCTTGCATTAATATCTCTCAGAAACTCCTATACCCAAGATCCCCGTTCTTTACTTGCTGACACACGATAATCATGAAGTAACTGGAAAAAAATGTGGACTAATTACCTTACCTCTAGTCCTCATATTCTCCTTTGTATAATGAGGGGGTTTGACCAGATGATTTTTCAAAATCTTTCTTCCTCTAATAGCCTATGATTCTCTATGTCATAATTATTAATGAGTGACCCTGCCGCAGTTTTGTTTTGTCTTTTGGTCACTGAGACAGGCATATGATGAATCTATTTTTGGTGAAAGGCTGTCAGCAGCCCTCAAATCACAGGGTACAGGTAGTGCCCTCCCACCTAGTCAGCCCACACCCAGAACTAACCTTGCCTGTGTAGGGAAGAGAGAGCAACCCCAGCAAACAGGTATCTTGAAATCCAGAAACTGTTTATATATAGCATACATAGAGAGTGTTTCTTTGATATTTAGATGATTATGAGCCGAGTTAAAAGGTATCATCAACTCTATCTCATTGGTGGCAGCCCAGAAGTTTGCTTCTCTTCCAGACAGAGGGAGGCATGAAGCCCAGGGAAAGGTTAACCAACGTGTACAGGGTGTGTGGTGGACGTGTACCTGTATCTGCATGTGTGTGTGAGAGCTATGTTGTCTTTGCCCAGATACACTGCGCTCACCTTTCCTTCAGAAAAGCTTTCGTTCTCTGGAATTCAATGCTTACATTCCCCGTCTCAAGAAATACAAGATTTCCCCTTTCTCAACCATAAACATTATTTCCTTCAGAAATTACACTTTGTTGATGTCATGGCCCACTCTGAACTCCATAGGTGATGCCGCAAGAATAGAGCTTTAGTTATTGTTCCACCTTGAGGCATTGGCTCCCCTCTTTCTCCACCTGTTTTGGCTTTTCTAGTAGATTGTAGGTGATAGAATAGACTTCAGGTAAGAAAATTGCAGAGACTTTTATCTGTGAAAAAAAAGTGATGGGCTTTTTATTATTTTCAATTTCCTCCAAATCTCCAAATATTTATTTCTCTAATGACTTTCTGTATTTTTCTTTTCAAACGGGAGGGGGAAAAGAAAGTGTTCTTTTTTTGTTTTGTTTTTTAATCTTTTTTTTAAACCACCAAGTCTACCTATTATTTTGGCTAGAAGGCAGTGACCGTCCGAATACTAATATAAATGTTAATTCTCATTTCTTTAACACTTTACCCAGTTGGAAAATAGACAGTCTGGAAACATGCTTTACTCCCCCTAGACTAGGGAGACGTGGCTAAATTTTCTTCAATACTTTAAAGTTCTGTAACTATTTTTGTTGTTGTTGTTTTGGTTTGGTTTGGTTTCTCTCTAGAAACCAAGCATTTTTTCCTTCCCTAAACACTTAATATATATGATCAGAGTTAAACTGTTTTTAGCAAAGATTTACATTACTTACTAATTCACATGTGCCAAGCTCATGGTTAATAAGCTCTTTCATCATTCAATCCATGAGTAGGCCACTGATCATTCAACTTCTAAGCAGACCTAGTCTTAGACATCTGTTACCCACGGCCTTGAGCTATAATAGCTAAGACACAATAGTATTTAAATTAGCACAATCTATAAGATCTCATGTGAAATGTACCATTTGAGGTAAGCCCTGAGTCCATATTCAAAGACCATCACAGATCTAGAAATAAAGTTTTTTAAAAGCGTAGCTCTTGAGTAGCTTATAAATTGAATGCAGAAATGCAGATGTCAGTGAACATAAATAAATGTATAAGTAATACAAAAACATTAACCTTCTGTTATCTAGTACTGTTTAAAATGGAATATTCTGGTTAAATGCTGATATTTACCAAAGAATTATCTTTCACTGGCTTCTAAACAATAACTTCAAAATCCGTTCTCTTAATTATTAAGCTATTTGACATTATTATAAACATGATAGTACTGTATACCTTCTGAAATGCCAGTTAAAAGAAAGTTATGATTAGCAGAATATCAGATAATCAAGATTATAGGGTTTGGCATAGAATCATTTAAAGCTGTGCTAAGCCTTATATGAGGAGTTTATATGTATAATTACGCTTGTATCTATATATAAATATGTTCACCAACATACATGCAAATACACTTGTAAAATGGCAACCATATGGTATGTTTGTATATATGTCAGTACAGGAAATTAGTCCTTTCAAAGTGTGTAGCCTGTGATTTGAGGAGAAACTACAGCTGCTTTCTTTCCACAAAAGTGTATCATCTCTGTGACATGTTGACTTATCTTCAGTTTGGTGTTGCAATGTTTCTGACAACTCTATTCCTTTACTGTGGTTGTTTCCCAGTTACCACGTTGTACTGTGTTTCTTGAGTCTGAAAAATTAGTAGTTGCCTTTCCTACATGAATGTCATACTACTCCCCTTTATTTTTCGTGTCATTCTTGACATAATTATATTGTGATAAGCACCTGAGATATATAACCATTAATCATTAAAATAATATGCTAATTTCAGTTGATATAGAAATTCAGAGAACTCTTAATCCATTTTCTCTATAGTATAGGACTTTAATGACTATGAAGTGGTCTTATAGTTGTGGATATAAATAAGTGCCCTGAACTTCCAATATTCTGTGCATTATCACCTTGAATGTCTGTGGAAAACTATCATTCTCTGCACTGCAGTGCCTGACAAACAATAATATATTCAACGGCTGCTATTATATAGATACAATGAGTATCTCTTTTCCATCATCAAAAAAGAGCTCTGAAATATTATTTGTAGCTTCTCATATATCTTGATAACTTATAAAGATGAATAAACTTATTCAGGGTGTTTTGGTTTCAGTTTGAACCAGGTCCAGGAGGTAATTGGTCAGAGAGTGAGAAGCTGGCATCACTGGTTTTGGCATATTATTACCTTAGTGCCTGAGCTCTAATGAATGCCATTCAAGGAGGCCAGATGCATCAGCCGAGGAAAGAGTCTGAAGAGGGACATTATTATCATTGATATTCATTGCTGATGTTGATGCAATTATTATGAGGAGTAAGGAAATCTGCCGAGTGTGTAGTGAGATCACAAACCACCATCTACTACAAGAGAAAATGTCTTAACAACGAAAAAAAATTAGAAAAAGGATTTTCCTTTTTCTCTGGAAAAGAATAGAGTCTCATCCAAAGGCAGAACTAATAATATAGAGTCAATATGAATGAAACAAACACATTGGTTGAAGGGTGGTGAGCATACTTTTGGAGAAAATGACATAACCCAGGATTATAAAATAACAATGCATACTTATAATAGGTTTCTTTCCCTTTCTTATGGAATAAAACTCAGATCCACAAGGCTAAACCATATAATTCAAAGAATACTATTAGGAGAGGGCATTGGCTTCTGGATTCAAAAAGCAAAATTCTGATGAAGAAGACTTCTGATCATGATGATGATGGCTGGGAGGCTGGAACCTATAATGTAAAGAAGAAAATATTTTCATTCATTTCATTTTTTTCAATCATTTTGTATGTAAAAGGATACAGCAAGTTTGTTCCTGGAGCATGGTTAGTCCTCTAAAATGGTAATACATGAAGAAGCAAACTTAGGTGACATTCTTATCCTTTACTACCTGTGCAACAGGCGGTTTCATTAAAATTTGAATTTGGCATTGCTTTGTCTTCACTGTCCTATGTTTACTTGGCAATTTTCTAATTTTCTCTATCCCCAGGGGAAACTACTAGGTCTCCTGTTGAGTTCATTAGGATTGCCCATTAAATTAAAATGTAGGAGACAGTTTGAAAGGCACAAAAGAACACTATTTGTTAATGAAGCATCTTACCTGAACAAGTTTTTACTAATCAGGCTAGGGAAAACAAAGCTATGTTTAACAAAAAGTGCCCATGCAGGAGAAGGGAAAGAATCACTGATTATGTAAGTGAGAAAGTGGCTGGTATTCAGCCTAACCAGCGGGGATGGCACTTCAGCTACATTTGTGTAGGTATCCCTGGCATAGTTGGTGGACTGCAGTGTCACTGTAGCCTAGTCCATGAGGAGGTGTTATTCAGTCTGCTTAAATGCAGACTTACTGAGACATATTAGGGAAAGCGGATTTTAAGGAACCATCTTTTAGTGATGACCAAGGGCAAAGTGAGGGGGTTGCATACTCACATGGATCTTAGTTCAGTCTCTCCTCATTTTTTACATGTAATACTGCATCAGCCATCTAATCAGTATCTGATGTTCCTGCCTCCTAGCTGTAGGCTCCCACCCCATGCAAACTCCTCAGAGTTAAAAGTCTGCTCGTGTCACTCATCTGCTGAAAACCCTTCAGTTTCCCATAACCTAAAGGATAAAGATCAAAATCCTCAGTCAATCAGAGAAATCCCTGTTAGACTTGGCACCAGATGACCTTTTCAATTTTATCTCCTGCTGCTCTTTACCTAGTGCACACTTGAGCATCATCTGTACCAAACCTCCTTAATTCTCCAAACTTGCCATACCTCATCCTACCTCAGGTCATTGTACATGCAGTTCATCTGTCTGTGATGACCATTATATTATAAACCTCCCCACCTCTTTTATCACTGGTGAGCAATTACCCTTCCTTTAAGACTGGGATCCAATACCGTCTTTTCTCACAGTAGGTATGTATAGATATATGTATTGTCAACTGGGAAAAAAATGAACAACATAAGAGCTGTGAGCTGAGTTTATTCACTGTCTTACTGAGGACTGTATCCTGGAGACAGCCTCTCAGATAACTCTAAGTAACTGCACTGAAGAGGTGGGGGGAGAGGTCAGTACATGTGTGACAAACACACACAGTACATGTGTGGCAAAGGGGTACATGGACTCAAGCACACATCTCAGTAGAAGGTTACTGCTAGTCATGAGGAACAGTATCTCAGTTTATCATTTTAGTGCTTTTCTAAATACGGGAAGATGCTAGAATCTGGGTTCATAAAAAATTTCTCCTGGAATATTTCTAACCATCTGAGGACTTGATGTGCCTGTTTTCCCAGAGCACAGAGTGCCTCATTCCTGATCTTCACCCTGAATTCCTTTCAGGGTATATTGTACATTAGTGACTGCAGTGGCTGACTCAATCCTTGTAGGAGAAGATGATGGGCAACATTCTTTGTTTTACATCTGTATATATACATATGTGTATATGTATATACACAGAGAGAGAGAGACAGTCCTCATTTTGAACAATAGTGCAGGACCATAAGATGACGGTGCAAGCTAAAACAAAACAAGGTTATCTTACTAATCTGTGGGAAAAATTATAATTGTTTCATGAACTTTGAAATTCTTTTTGTCAAAACATTAAAACGCCTCAGTGTCAGTTATAAATGTATAGAGAAGTAAAAAAAAATAAAATATGTATTTAACACATTATGATTAAAAACATTAGAAATTGAACTTGAAAATATTTTATTTCTTTGTAAAGAAGGTAACAGTGCTTTCGTCCTCCTTCTCATGCTGTAACTTTCAGTACAGAGCAAGCATGTTTTCTATGCCTTGGCAAGTTGTCATATCCTTTCTAAGTTGGGATCAGCTTCCAACATTTTGTTCTTTGAACTTTCAAGGTCATGAAGTATCTCAAAGGTTCTCTTTAACAGGAAGTTTCTTTGCCAGGGTCACTTCCTCTGGTACATCTTCATCCTTTTTGTTACAATCTCTTTTCTCATTTATGTCGGCAAGTTTGCCTTTATTGAGTTCTTCTGGCTGCAAAGCTAGGGTCGCTCAAATGGCAGCCGTGTCAACATTCCCTCAGCCAGCTATTTCTTCTGTAATTCTATTTAACTTCAATTCAGTTGTCACTTCCAATGTCATCACTTTTTATTTCTTTGTTGAGATTTTTATCTTTGTTAGCCACTTTCCTCTTTTAATTACTTATACTTATAAAATAACACGTGGATTTATAACTAGGAGACAAAAAACAACACAACTGCACACTTTTTTGTCTGTGCCTAAGGGTGCACAGTGAGGAGTCACTGACAGAACGTAAAAAGAATTGATGTATTAGTCACTGACCATGATTACATCTTCACATCTGTTATCTACATTATGATTTGTGAATGGAAGAGCTAGCAGTGGAGTTTGTACTTTTTGCAATTACTCATAGTTAATATACTGTGGAAGTTAAATTTAAACCGTGTTGTTGAGGGACTAGTGTTATTTGAGTAAACTATGTATCATGGTAACTAAAATTCCCCTATATTGGAATGGTGCAAAGCAAGGACTGCCTCTGTGTGTATGTGTGTGTGTGTGTGAGAGAGAGAGAAAGAAAGAGAGAATTTATTTGCACTCTATCTTTCCATCTATAATGTAAATCCCTGTGTATCAGACACCTCTTATGTATCACTTCTGAGGTTTTTGGCTACTTCCTTTACGCCAGCTGGTCTGTGACTGATTTCAAATGAAAAAATTCAGTTGTGCCTAGCCTTATGCTCACATCAGGCACTTCTCACCCCAAGTTTTCCTGTTTATGTGGAGGTATGAGATGTCAGAGGATCTGTTTGATACCTATACACATGCACCCCAGTAGGTGAACCATAGAGAAATTTTTATTTCTTCCTTTAATTTAGATACACTTTTTTCAGACTCAGGAATTTGTATAGCCTCACAGGACATTCTTGTAAGATCAAGCAATCTCTTGTGCTGAACCAAAGGCCAAGGTTTGGTTCTGAGCCTTCAAATGTTAACACACATGGATCTGGGAACCATGAGAAATAACATTGGCCTTCCACCATCATCTCAGAGACCTACTTCTAGAACTTTGCTTGCTGTCTTAACAAACTTGGCTTCTGCTAGGTTACAATTTCTCATTCCAAAAAGAGGAATAATTCTTTTCAGAGTAGGGTAAGTATTCCAATGAACTAGATTGTATCACTACCATGTGGTTACTTTGGGCTGTTCATGCCAAAAGATCAATAGGCAAGGAAAGTGTTTAATGTACTCATGGGGTAATGAACCCAGAAAAATTAAAAACATATATAGAATTGGAACTAACTACTGTAGGAAATTAGGAGTATATTTAGATCTTGGGATTTACTGAGAAACATCTCATGATGTTTTCCTGACCACTAATAACAATAGAGAATTACTGGAACCATGACCCAAGAAAAACAAGTCTATAAGGGCTGAGACCCTTTAGGGATGTGATTTTGGTCATTCCACTAGGCAAGTTACCAGAACAGTCAAAGCACAAAATGCTGGCAAAGGTTGAATACCTATTGTTTGGAGGGTATAGGAGGGAGGATGAAAATCAGCTACATCCTCAGAACAAATTGCAACAGCAGAGAGTACAGCTTGTTTAGAGAAACTTCTTGCACTACCCTCCTTGAGAAAAAGTTGAGGATTATCTTTTTCTCTTGAAAATGGAGGCCACTATTGTAGAGTGTAAGCCAGACGGATTGCTCTTCTGTACTGTCAGTTGTGGTAGCCTGCTCAATGATGTACCAGTCATATTGGCTCCTTCCTGCCCTATTTCACAAGTTTTCCCCTTATTTGGTGGGATATTGTGCTTCCTGATAAAGTGAGGGTGTGTGATTTTTTTGGTTTCTACCTTTGCTTGCTGGGGAGACCTGGTTAAGATACCCTATAAGGCAGAGAATGTGCTTCCTTGGCATTTCTTGCCTTTTAGTATGTATTTAGTGCCTACCTATGAGGTGCCAGCTACTGTAGTAAGTATTTAGGCTATGAAAACATACAGACACAGTCCCTTCCTTGAAGGAGGTACAATTCAGTGGGGAGCGGGGGGGATTTGGTATAAGAGGAAATAGAAAGTAAGAACTATCCAAGTTTGCCTGGTAGTCAGTGAAGACTTAGAGATAAAGTAATCCTGCAGGTGAAATTTGAGGATGACTAGCAGATTTACAAGCAGACAAGATGGATGAAGTTCTTCCAGGCAGAAAGAGTAGAGCTGCAAAGGCATGAAGGCATGCTAGGACATGGCATGTTCAGAATAGCCAGTAACTCAGAAAGACTGGCCTGTGTGAAGGATAAAGGTGAGAACTGAGATAATCCAGCAGTAGGGGCCTTGGGTTATGCAAAGAAATTAAAACATTATCACATGAGCAATAGGTGGCCATTAAGAAATTTTCATCAGGAGACCAACACAAACTGATTTTCTAGTTTGAGGGGCTCTTGGAAGGTATGGAGAAGGATGGATTGGAAGTAGGAAGCAATTGTAATTGTCTAGCTAAGCGATTATGAAAAGCCTAAAGTAGGCAGTGCCAGTGGGTAAGAAGAATGAAGATGTTGAAGAGATTTTCAAAAGGTAAAACCAATACTGCTTGTTAATGTTTGGGATGGTAGGAAAGGGGATAAAGAAGAAGAAATAATCTACGATGATTTCCACCTTTATGGCTTAAGCAATACACCGAATTATAAAATTCCCAAAAAGAACTAAGTTATTCTACCCTCGAGATCTAGCAGCAGAGTGTTTGGCAAGGAGTTGATGTTTGGTAAATTTTAAATTGATTTCTAAATGACCCAGCTTCCTTTAGTACTACTGCCTATCCTACCAACCCTGCAAGCTGATTCCCATTGAGAAAGTCGTCATGAACTAATATTGGTTTTTTTAAGGAATAATGTAAATGTTTCTCTCTTAAATAAAAGTGATTAAAAACGTTCAGCAATAAGTAAGTAAAATGTTTTGACTATATTCAGGCCTTGAAGCTTAGTTTCCACATTGAGGAGTTGAGTGTTCGGCCATCTGGATTTTCCACATGGATCCATTTGAAAAGGAAACTCCAAAGGTTTATAACGCTAAATTAACTTGTTTCAAGGGCCAAGCAACATATTTCCTTCTTCTTGACTATCTTGACAGCTTACTTCTTTGCATTTCATCTGTGCACATATTTGGGGAGAAATGCATCTTTCAGTGTGATACCCGACAGCCATATTATTTAAGATTCAAAGTGTTTTGCCTCCTGAGAATGCAAGTCACATTTGTTAATTTTGATTTATAGCTAATGTTTGGTACTCTACTCATGATTTTCACTTAACACACTTAATGAGCATCAGTTCTTACAGTGCCCCATATGTAGTCTGAAAATGTTATTTACAGCCTCTCAAGGAGGGAAATGTCACAACAAGAACTTAGATCTCAGCAGGCAGCAGAATAAGGCAGACTGGGATGAGCTGGGATCCAGGAACTTCACATATGCAATTTCAGTGGGTCACATGCTCAGAGATGAACCTTCCTATAGACAGGATGTGTCTATTTAGCCAGAAAGGATTAGTATAATTACAAAGTTTCAAAATCCCAAATGTCACATGCAATCAAAATGCCATGTTGATGTCTTACAGATTGGGAAGTTAAAGGGCATTTGAATTTAACAAGTAGGTCATGGGTGATCACCACACAGATATTTTTAATAGGTTACAGAGGAAGAGGCCAGAGTGCAATAGATTGAGGTAAGAATAAAAGTGAAAGAGGATGGACAGTGGTTGTAACTTCTCTTATAAGAACTTAGTGGTAAAGGATAGAAGAGACGTAAGACTGGATTTTGATTATGAGATTAAGGCAATGGTGGAAACACTGTTTTTGTAATGGGAAATTCTTGAATCAGTTTTCTTAGTTTGAAAGGAAAAGAGCCAGTAAAGAGAGAAAGTTCAAAGAACAAAGAGAGAAGGGGGTTTGAATAGTGCTGGAGAAATGAGGAAAAATTAAGTCACATAAAGGGAAAATAACTGCTTGTGTTTACCTATAATATTGAAGCAGGGCTATGGCTTATTAGGTTACACATGACTAAGGAAACCGACTTCAAAGGAGATTTATGGTGAAGCTAATATATATTATCTTCAGGAACTTTGACTTGGCACAGGCTTCTCCTATTAGAGGGACCCTAATAATGTTATGCTTGGTCATATGTGTTTGTACAATTTCAAAAACATATGATAAGTAACTGGTAAAGACTACTATGTGTTTCTACTCCAGCTTCATTCTCGTCATGCCTCTCCTTGTCTTGGGTGGCCAAAGAATGGCTATGGGCATTTAAGGGATCTATCTAAGTGGAGTTTAATTTAGTTTGCTTTTAGTGAGATAGAGATGTGGCTTATAAGATGTGGCTTACTTCCATGTACAAATTAATTTTTGTCCATCATTTCAACATAGAAATATCCTCCAGGAATATTCTTATCATCCACTTGTCTGTTCACTGGGAACCATCACATTCAAGTGCATGACCACAGGTTGTCCAGCCACATAAAGGTA
This sequence comes from Delphinapterus leucas, assembly GCF_059928025.1. Taxonomy (NCBI): domain Eukaryota; kingdom Metazoa; phylum Chordata; class Mammalia; order Artiodactyla; family Monodontidae; genus Delphinapterus; species Delphinapterus leucas. Next base: position 26,812,646 of record NC_143149.1, read on the forward strand.
ACACTATGCGTCTGGTGTACCAAAAGATGTGGACAATAGAGCAAAAACAAAATGCGAAATGCATGAAGCCAGAAGTCAATCTTTGGCAAAATTCTCCAAACTATACAGCTTATTTATGAAAAAAAAAAACCTCAAAACAAGTTCTAAAAGTTGACAGTATTCTAAAAGTTTTATATGACTTTATTAACGAGTTGTAAAGCTAATACTTTTTTAAACTATCAATCATTAAAACATAGTTTTAGTCAATCATAGCCAATTCAGTTATCTTTTTTTCTATAGGAAATTGTATTTTAAAACCCTTATAAGAAGGGGCTTTCAAAGAGTGTGTAGCTAAAACATGTAGAATAAAAAGGAGTTTAGAAGTGTCAAGCAGTTAATTAGTAAAGATTATGCTGTTTTTCTGAATTTTCTGATGATTGTGCTGTTTATCATGTTTTAAATATATAATTTATTGCCATAGCTTTCTCTTTATAAATATTCGTTTTTGCACTCAATTTTGTATTCGTGACTTTGTAGTCTTTTTTCTCAGAGAGGGCTCCCCAAATTGTACACATTTTGGGTTGCACAGAACCTGGATCTACTGTGGCATGGGGGCTGAGTGTCCAGCTGGGAGTCAGGGGACTCCAAATTTGAGAATAGAAGGGATAAGAGGGAGCCTGGTGGTTCACTACAGAAAATGGAAACCTGGGTAATATTTGTAGAGCATTGCAACTTTCCAGACACCATGGTAGACACTTAGTTTATGTTAATTCATTTAGTCCTCTCAATACTAATATCTGACCCTTAGTGAGCATTTACCCACTTACCATATGGCAGGAACTATTCCATGCATTTTACATACATTAACTCATTCAGTCGTCACAACAAGCCTAGGAGATGAGTGCTGTTATTATTCCCCATTTTACTGGCGGGGAAGTTGGAAGGACTCTAATCAGTAGTAGAGCCATGATCATGCCTGGGCTCTTTGTCTTCAAAACTACAACCTTAGCCCCTATCGTATGCTTGTGACGTAAGTAAATTTTTTTTTTCCTCTGTTAACTCTAAGGACATACAAGATCAGATAATTGAAATAACTTGTTCAAGGTCACATAGTCCGTGATGGAACTAAGATTTGAAATTCTCCTGAGTGGTTTCAGAACCAATACACGTTTCTGCTGCACCAAACTGTCGCTCATTAAGACCAGTTATTCTATGTTGTGTACTCAACAGAAAATCTCCAAATATGGAAATTCGGAAAGAGCCCTTTTCTTGTCTGGTACTCATTCCTCAGACTGCAGCTGGTTGAGGAGGTTGGAGAGGAAATCCTGAAGCATTTGGTCTGTGCCTGGTAGGACAGTGCTCTTGGGCGAGACAGAGAAGGTCAACTAGATCAGAACTGCCAGGAGACATAACAGAAAAGCAAGCAGAGGATTAAGAGAGGAGTCAGTACAGGTTACGGCTCAGTGCAGGTGTGGTTTCACAAATGCTAAGTGACCCGTTATCTGACTACCAGAAAATAGTGCCATAGATGAATTCTTGTCACCTTTATTTTCAAAATTACTTTCTGTTTTGGGGGGATTCTTTTGTTTGCTTTTTTGTAAGTCAGAGAGAAGTCCTTCTCGTTATATTTGTCATTGCAAATCACTTAGTAAACTATTAAGTGTCTGTGACATGACACAAAATGACAAAGTCAATTCTTGTTCCTTGAGCTTTTATCACACAGGACAGCCAGCGCTGGCTAAGGCAAACGGGAGAAAGATTTTTAAAAGTATATTTGTCATGAGTTATCAATAAAATGTATTCATTGCTGTGGCCATACTAATTTGGTATAAATTAACTAGATTGTAAATCACCTAGGAATTGTATTCTAGTTCTGGGAACAGACATCCATAAATATAAATTCTGAACAAGCACAAGTGCTCATGACATGACATAGAAAGTCAGAAAACGGAGTTAACTAACAATGACACTTAATCTAGTTTTGGATAATAGTGATTTTGAAAAAAACAGAGCAAAATGAGACTAATATTATCAAGAAAGGGGTAAAGTGAAAACAGAATGGTATGATGGAAGACCGAGGGAACAGAGGTTTGCTTTTGTTGGAGACTGTGGTGAGTGATATTTGATAGGTAGGTTGGGTCTATATTGTCAAGACCAAACTGAGGAATCTGGACTTCATAAAACAGAGAACTATCAAACTTAAAAGAGGTCAATTGCTGAGTGAAGTCTGTTGTTTTGGGAAAATTGATTAGGTGTCAATATGCAGAATTATTTGGGAAGTTCAAGAGTTCCAGAAGAGAGATTGAATGCAGGGAAATCTTATAAGATATTAAAAATTTCCAACAGGCGATGTTCAGAAGCAGAAGTTAGGTGAGAAGTACTGGAATTCACATGTTTTAAAGATGAGACAGGACTTGATGACTCTACAACATAGCTGGTTGTGTGAAGAAGGATGAAAGCATTTACTAGGTAGATGCTATGTGGGCAGGATATGGTGTCCTACAAGTAGTGAGAGACAGAGACAGAGGGAGGGCAGGAGGGAGGAAGGGAGGGAGGAGACTTAATGTAGTGAGTTTCGGTGTTCATGGTAGAGATTGGCTATCTGTGGATGTAAAAGAAGAGACTGCAAACGTGTATCCTGTATGCTTAGGACACTCAAATCTCTAAAACATTATCCACCTCCCTTTATTCTGTACCCAAGCTCACCAATCAAATTTCTAATTGTTTATTTGGTTTCCCATATATATGTGTGTGTATACACACACACACATACACACACACACACACACACACGTATCAGGAAAGTACTGGCTAGAGATCGTGAATAATACAGACTCTAGAAAGTACTTTCCCCATGGTACAAGAAGCCTTGGCATTCTGGTTTACACATATGTTCCCTGTAGATTCGATTAGATGAATGTGTCTCACTGGGTCTGATTAACTCTGGGGCTTGGACAAGATAGAGGTTCTGAGACCAGTTCTGCACTGTGCCCAATTAACCAAGATCATGCTTCCTTTTAGGGTCTGCCTTGGTGCTAGTTACACTAACTCTGCAGTTTCCTTACGTGATACACATTTCACAGTGCTCCAAACTACAATCCTCTACAGAGACAGGACTACCCCTATTCTAAGATGTAACTTCTCTGTTTCATCCTTGGAGGCTCATTCAAGGAATTGAAATTTCACATAAATGAATTGATATGATTTGATCATTTTGGAAGGTATGAAAGAGAAAATTATCCTGACATATGCTCACATTTTGATTGTGATTAAGTAGTCATAAGTGGATGTCACTTTTCAAAGAGAAAGTCTAACAGAATAACTGAAAGAGTCCCAAGGTCTCAGTTCACGCGGTCTTGGGTGACCCATACTGAACTACCACATCTTCCTTGTCTTCCAGACGATAAAGCAGTTGTGAGAAGTAATCAAATATGTTCCTGTTGATTTAAGTTTCCCTTATGAAATGTGCTTGCATAAGGAAAACAAATACTATAAGAAACAATTTATGATTATAGACATGTTCCTAAATGACCTACAGGTTTATAGTTTAATGAAGTACGAATGGACATACTTTGGACTTTAATCCAATATGCAGCAGACCATTAATCTATGACCATATAAAAGGCTAAACATTTCTTTTTCTTTTTTTTTCTCCTTTTCCTTTCCTTTCCTTTCTTTCTCTCTCTTTCTTTATTTCTTGCTTTCTCTGTGTTAGAGTCTATGATCTGCTTCATCATTTCTGTATCTCGATTACATTTTAAAATAAGAATCAGAAATCCCATATGATCTATGAATGTAGAGAAGATAAGATAGAAAAGAAAGGGTAGGAATGTCTGTACATATTTGTGAGATTAAAAAGAAAACAGAACAGTGTATCTGAGGAATATAGGCAGTGTTTTAAAAAACCCAAGATGTAACCAGATTTCCATTCAATCTAGCATCTTTTCAAATACTTTGCATCTAATAACAGCAGAAATGGGAGTGTATTACATCAAAATGACATATAGAAGGGGCTCACCCAGCTAGCAGACAGAGGCTTTTAGTGCTTGGGATGGTGTTATTTAATGTGTTTATGACTGTTGCTTAAGCATGTTCAGAATTTTATATACAGAGATATGAATGGTACTTACTGTATCTCAGTATAACCACATCTGCATAAAAGGCATATGGAGATGAATTCCCTCTGTACACTTTACCCCAAATTACCAGTGTTAATGATGTCCAGAAATTTTATTGGAAAAACAAATACTGGATATAAAAGCAAAGGTGTAGTTTTCAGGAAGATTGATCCTCAGATTTATTAGTAAGGGATATTTCAAATAAATGTCTTATTAATTGCCAATTGATGACCTCATGATGAAATATGCTTCTAACATGGCTTCATTTCTCTCAGGCATCAAATGGATATAAAGATCCGTTCCCATGAAATGGGTCAGTTCGAAGTAGGAACAGAGTAGAAGAAATTCCCACTCTTCAATTTAGCCAGCAAAGCCAAGAAGGGACTCAAGTGAAGAATGAATTCCAGGGAAAGCTAGGTGACCACATACTTAATGGCAGAATGCTGAGAGATTTTCTAAAGTATATTATAAACACAAGTAATTCTTACCTGTGTAAATGGCTAGGTGGGCGTACCCACAAACTCCTTGGACTGTGTGGAACGGTTTCATTTCTCAGTATTTCTTAGCTTCTGAATTTAGTAGGTTCCCTGTTTTGCCATAACTCTTTCCCATGACAGCAATTTTCATGTTTTTATAGCATTTTTATGACCCATTGAAAAGCCTCTTGGCACGATGTTTGGCAATGTTTCACCTCAGATGCTGCCACAAAAGAATTCACAACAGTAGGGAGCAGAGCTTCATCAAGGAATCCAACCTACACTTGCCCCAGCTATAATGGATGTCAGCCCCCAGGTATCTCCCATTACCCTACAACTAACTCAGTTCTACTCAGTTCCCCAAATCGATGAGAGCTAACTCTGGACAGAAATCAGGAGAGCCTTTCTCATGAGTAGGTGAGTCCATAGCTTTAAGCCTCTACGTGAGGGCACCCATATGAGAACCAAACTGCTGTGTTAAGTCCCGATCAATCTAATTTGTCCTCTTACATAGTTTCAGTGGAAAATTTAGTTCCCTACCAAGACTAGAACCTTGGAGTAAACTGTAGATCAGTTGATTGAGGAACTTAACTTCCTACTCATTTCTTTCCATCTAGTTTATACCAGTGTCGAATGCCCCATATTCTGGATCTGAGCCCTGTAGTCTCAGAGGGTGAATGGAGCCCCACTGGAACATATCCAAATGCTGATGCCCATCCCTAAGACTGCCTAGACACTGCTGATGCTATCTGCACCCCATGCTGACTCAGTCTTGATTTCCACCCCCTACCCTTCATCCTCACCTCTGGCTAACAACAGCAGGATAAGCAAGAACAGATTCATTAGCTTGCACTTGGACTACTGATGTGGATTTCTGAGCCTTCCTTCTGAGACACCCAGTACCCTCAATCTTAGCACACCCCAAATATCGTGCCCTGAGCATTACCCTGTTTGGCTGCTCAGGCAGCTGGAAGAGAAAGGTAGACCCATTTTTCAAGAGGAGAAGGAGGCCATAGGGAACAAAAGTCCAAGGCATCTCTAACAAATGGGGAGCTGGAATAGGGGAAATAATTCTGCTTTCTCCATCCAGTCCCATTATCTAAAAGGGCCTAAATAGTATTGGTCTATTAAGAAGGAAGGAAAGGAGGGAGGGAGAAGGAATGATACTAGTAAACCAACAGATTAATTCAAAGCCTAGATAAGAAGCAGAGTAGATATGGAGAGCTCCATTTTCCTTTCATCCCTCCTTATTTCTTACTATTTAGTTGACTGTAAATTGGAAGTTGGGAGTGAATCTCTTGCTTTTGAACCTGATGTAGTCTGAATTAAAATCAACCTGGGAAGCCTGCTAAGTCTAGCCACAGTTGAGTCAACATTTATCCTGAGGATGCCAAGGAGATTGTATTGTTCTACTTTTTCAGATTCCTCCTCTCTCTCCCCCAACACTGTGCTTTAGTTATACCAAACCATTTTCTTTGTGTGTTCCCTACAATCTATTTTATATCTCTGTGCTGTTTAATGATAATGTTCTCTATCCCTAAAATTCTCTAGCCTTCTTCCTATGCAGGGAGCTTGGATTGATTTTCCAAAGCCAACATTAGATGTCACTTCCTCTCTGAGGCATTTTTTGAGGCACCCATCCCTGTTTCTGTTGGCAGAGTGAACCATCTTCCCCTCAGAGTGTGGTACCAATTGCTATTATTTCACAGTATGGTGGGAGAGGGAGATACACAGATGAATAAGTAGATTGCAGTTGGTAAAGTAGATATAAGTGGTAATCAATAATTATAATAGATTACGGTGATTGTAAAAATACAGTACAAATATAGATGAGGTGGTGATTGATGGGTCATATTCAAAAGTATTATTAAATCAATAAGCATTTTTCTGGATGACATTTTCATATGCTTTCCCAAAGGCTCTAACCATACTTCACCTCACTTAACATTTTTGTAGTTGTTGTCTTGAATGAGGTAGATCTCATGCTTATTTTGATTCCCCAATCCATTAAGATTGCTAATGCAGTGGATAACAAAATAAACATTCAAAACTGTTTCAACAAACTGGATTTGGTGGATGAAATTTAACTTGTGGAATGGGTGCTGGGTCTTCTCATACACTATTGATGAAATTGGAAATTGACTGATACAGTTTTTTTGGAAACTTGGCAACACATATCAAAAACATAAATTAAAAAAAAAAACCCTTTAAACCAGACATTTCACATCTAGGGATATTTTCAAAGAAATAACCAGTCATGCTGTTTAATTTTTGTGTTTTATATACTCTAATGTTCATTACATTGTTTGAAATAATAAAAATGAGAAATTGAGCACATCAGTCATACAGCTACGTATACATACACACATACATATAGAATGTATGTCAAAAACAACACACTTTAAAAATCACATTAAATGCAACTAGAGGTGATCATACTAAGTGAAGTAAGTCAGAAAGAGACAAATACCATATGATATTACTTATATGTGGAATCTAGAATATGACACAAATGAACCTATCTATGAAACAGAAACAAAATAAGGGGCATAGAGAATAGACTGGTGGTTGCCAAAGGAGTGGGGGCTGGGAGAGGATAGTAATGGGAGTTGGGGATTAGCAGATGCAAACTGGTGTATATAGAATGGATAAACAACAAGGTCCTACTGTAGAGCACAGGGAACTATATTCAATATCCTGTGATAAACCATAATGAAAAAGAATATGGAAAAGAATGTATATATATGTATAACTGAGTCACTTTGCTGTACAGCAGTGATTAACACATTGTAATTCAACTATACTTCAATAAAAAATAAATCTAAAAAATCACATTATAAATAGTATGTAATTACAAGATAAATAATGTGCAAAACTGAAAGACAAAAGCAAAATACAAGATCATTTGAACAGCATTGTATAAAGTCACATTACAAATGCATATACAACTCAGGGGTCTTTCAGGAGCACACTGGCTCTCAGAGAACCATTAAAGCTTGATTTCCATCCTTTAGTCATGATTTGTGGAAATGCACAACCTCCCAACCTTCTGCTCATTCCCAAGGGCTCAAGCACTCCTGATCCAGTGCCTAAATTTATGGATGATGTCTTTTTCAGGCTTCATCACCTCAGGTAAAATGTTCCCCCCTTTTATCAGTTTCCATAAAATATCCACTCACACTAAGCAGTGGATGAATTCTTATTGAATTCACTGAAGATAAGAGGCTGGGGGTTACAGGGAGGAGTTACACTGCAGTACCCTTGAGTTTCCACCACTTCTTTTGGCCTCCACACTTCCTACTCATCCACCCTTTCCCCTCTTCTCACCCCTGGTCCTCACTCCCTCCCTCTTGGTGCCTTGGTGTCATTTGATAACCAGGCCCTGCCTAGGGATCAACTTTTGCCTCAAGGATCAACAAATACAGTGTTGGGGAGGAAAAAAAACTTCCCTCTACCCTTTAGGTTCTTCTGGCTGGTCTAAGAATTAAATTGATATAAAACAGATTAACAGGAGAAAATCAAATTTCATTACATATGTACAAGAATCCCGCATACATGAGAGGGTTAGAGACAGGTAAAATGAGGTTTGTATGCCATCCTGAGCTAAGGAATGGACTAGGGGCCTGGGGCTTCCAAGGACAGGAGGGTCATTCACAGGACAATAAGAAGAAGAGCAGAAGTTTGGAGATTAGATGTTGTTTGCCCTCTACCATAGAGATGGAGCCACTTACATAAAATTTTTCTCTGATAATAACTCTTCTCTGGGAAAAATTCCCAGTTTAAATTCTTCTAGGTAGCTAAGAGAGGGCAGTAGTTTCTCTTGAACCTGCAGGGTCTCGATTGCCTTTCGCTCAAAGTAATCCTAATCCTCATGCAAAAGTGCCACATTTAAGGGGAGGCTCATTCTGAACGCCTGCATCAGTTATATGTATGTTGGCTGTTACAGTGATAATATTCCCAACTAATTATATATATATTTGTATAGATGAAAGCATGGGGGTCTACCAAAATATTAATAGCAGTTAATTCTTGGTGGTAGAAATGAAAGTGATTTTTATTGTTATTCTGTAATTCTTAAACTTTTAAAACTGAACAAGTGCTACTTTTTATTACAAAGAAAAAAGTATTTTTTTTTAAGTGGAATTGTTTGTTTCATGATATAGTGAATTCTCCAAAATTAGAGACGAGACCATAGTTTGGGGGACTATTTTAGAGGTAATGTTATAGGAGGGTCCTTCTAAGTATACAATTTTATGATTCAGGGGTGTTGTTAAGATAAAATGATATAATGAAAATGAGAGTACTTTGAAAAGTATGAATCTCCATAAAAATACGCTATTATTTTGATGTTTTGTAGTGTAGTGATAAGTACAATTGCTGGTACTGAATAGGATCTAAACTTCTAGAATAGGATGGAACAGACGATTTTAGGGTAGACATATGCTATAGTTGTTCAGATCCCAAAATTCATGTTTGAAAAGACATCCTATCTCTTCATTTCTTTTCTTCCCTTAATTCCTGAGTCTCTCCTTTATTTTACCTAGGGCAATAGGAAGGAAAGAAGGGACAAAGTTTTTACTTCATTATCATGGTAAATGTAAGAATTTAAATAAGTAACTGTTGTCCTATGATGTTATGTTTACACCTATAAAACACAGATATCTAATCCTCTTTTATGTCTTCTGGAATTTTTAATCCAATCCTGTAATTGTTCACAGCAGTCAATAAAAAGCAAGCTGATTCATGAATAAAAATTAAAGAAAGCAAAGTTCATAGGTAGGAAAATTGGTAAATATTTGGGGTTAGAAAAATAGTCAGGTCTTTTCCGAATGGTCTAAGGAGGGTTAAAATCAAACAAACGTATTCCTTGCTTGTTGGACCTGAAAGTATCAGGAAAACTTTTCAGTCATGATGGGCTCTTGCTTGTTTTGTTTCATTTTGTTTTATTTTTTGCTTGTTTTAAATTGTGCTTGTTTTCATTTTTTAAAATTTTTGCTTGTTTTCAATTTTGCTTTATTTTATTTTGTCTTTTACAGTTGTCTAAGAAAGTTTAAACAGGGGTTAGGATGTAGGAAAAAAATTTTAAAAACCTTTAGATATATGAGGTCCTTGTCATCATTTTCAATGAGTGTCATCCATGAATATAAAGCATACTTTAAGCTCCATGAAACCGTAGCATTAAGATTATGGCACATGTTATTGGCCTTTCCTAGGTTCTGAAACTAGAAATTCATCTGCCTCTAACCTTTCCACCCAAGTCGACTTCATATATAAGTAAAGAGCAAGTTGAAATTACAGGGAGCTGTAAAGAAATGGAAGTTCTCCGCTTTCTTCTTTGAAAACCAATATTAAAATATATGAGGTGCAATTGTCAAACTAAAAAATTGTCAGATGATTCATAAGGAATGAGTGGCCAGCAGGCTGACCTGACTGATCCCTTACATTACTGATTTTTAATGGGTCTTTGGGAAAGAAGATGGTGATTTCCCATCCAAGTCAGACAGCAATGAAGGCGGGGGCTGGCGGGCAGAGGGAGGGAGAATGGCCAGAAACTGAGCACAAAGGGACGAGGATGCCACCCAGCAGGGTATGTTCAGATGTTAAATTTTTCAGTAAACAGCTTGTAAATTAAATCCCAAATGACTCAATTTCCCCTCCTCCCATGCCTTCTCTCTCCCACCTGCCCCCCTCTTACCATCTCCCCAGGGAGGACCAAGCATACATGTCAGGCATCCTTTTAACTTGTCAGGGACTTAACTCTAGCTGAGGCAGCCAGGCACTACAGCTAAATGGATTTACACATTTGAGGGTGACTGTCTGCTTCTGTTCTCTGAGCTATGGCGTTGATGTCTAATTTGTTGCTTACCTGTCACAGCAGCATTGATTATTGTAACCAGTCTTTGAAGGAGGCAGGGGTTTGGGGCAAACATGAGATGCTGTCCCCCTCATTTGGCCAGGGGACTGCTTCTCCCTGAAAGGTCCTGGACCAGCATCTACTTGATCTGTGTGATAGGGATAGAGTAAATATGTAGACAGGGACGGAGTATGTGCTGAACTTGGGAAGGGAGCAAAAGGGATATGAAATTGTGCTCCTATTCTTCAAAACTCCCAACTCCACTTCTATGAGCATCGCGAGCAATAATGTTTGAGGCTTTCACTTGCTGGTTGCCTTTTACTGGACACTGTTCACTGACTTCATTCATCCAACGTTTATTGAGATTGTTTATAGGTTTCTAGCAACTGTCTTTTAAGACTTGATTCTTACCAACATGAAATCTGAACTGAACAAATTCCTATGGATCTGTACATCTAGATCCCAGGGGAGAGGGAAGGGGGTTATTCTGCTGGAATTGGGCATCGTGGAGGTAAATTGTTGGAGATTCTCCTTATACAAAGACCCGATAAACCTAATGCGAGGGCTTCCCTGGGGGCGCAGTGGTTAAGAATCCACCTGCCAATGCAGGGGACACAGGTTCGAGCCCTGGTCCGGGAAGATCCCACATGCTGCGGAGCAACTAAGCCTGTGCGCCACAACTACTGAGCCTGCGCTCTAGAGCCCGCGAGCCACAACTACTGAGCCCGCGTGCCACAACTGCTGAAGCCGACGTGCCTAGAGCCCGTGCTCTGCAATGAGAGAAGCCACCACAGTGAGAAGCCCGCATACCACAACGAAGAGTAGCCCCTGCTTGCCGCAACTAGAGAAAGCCCGCGCGCAGCAATGAAGACCCAATGCAGCCAAAAATAAATAAAATAAAATAAATTTTAAAAAACAAAAACCTAATGTGAGAAACAGTTAAGGTATATGGTGGTAAATGGCCAATGCCAGAGTTGGAGCAGTGGAATAACCATATGTAGTAATAGTCCTTTAAACTCTTGGGAAGTTTATTAGTAGAGAAAATCACTTCAAAGGAAAATAAAGTTGGTGTGTATCTTACGATCTTGAATATCTTAAGAGCTTGTGATCTTATCGTAAATATCAGTATAAGAAATGATTTGACAGGCCAGGAGGATGCCTTCACCAACTTGCTGTGTCCTCTCCTCCCGCTTCCCGTGCCCTGTCTCCACTGGTTTAATCTGGAGGAATAAACCAGACTGTGTCATTCCTCCCACGGTCACGTGCTCCTGGGAGCAGGCCGTGCTGGGGCCTGTGTGATGTTAATTAAAGCATTTTGTGACCTAGTCCTTCAGGGAAGACATGCACAGGTGCTGTCTCAATAAACTGAACAAGCAGTATTAAATAACAGAAGTAATACAGTGAGTGATTTTAAAACAAGCAATGGACGTCCAAGCCCCTACTGTTTGCGGTTTAATAAGTAATCCTAACACAGAGGGGATAGAGTCCTTCTCCATTCCATCATGGTGACTGTTGAAGTGAGACTAGACATTAGTAACTAGAGCAACACTGGAGATGACACATGAAATGATACCTACAACCCCTAAACTCAACTTCAGGACCAGCTGAGTGTAACAGGCCCTACAACAGGGAGCAGGAGAGTACCCCGTTGGGCAGAGAACGCTTCACAGAGATCGTAGCTCAGGACGGCAACAGGGCTCAAGTCTTTTCCTGTAAAGGAGTGTTTCTCAGCCTTGGCTGCAGGGTAGAATCACCTAGGGAACTTTTTTAAAAACACTGATGCCTGACTCCTACCCTCAGGGATCCAGATTCAAATGGTTTGGCATGAAACCTTGTGATCAGTGATTAGGATCCTTAGGAGTTCTAATATGCAGCAGGGGTTAAGAACCACTGCCATACAGAAAAGGAGGGACAGGATAGGCTGGTTCAAACAGCTAAGCCATTACGCCCTGGAGCTAAAGACTAAGGCTCTGATCAGCCACACCCACTCATTTGAGGGTACTCATCCAGGTAGCTGTGGCTTGAGAAATGTAATTTACACATAAAAGATCAAACAGATACACATAGTGTGTCTCCAGCAAGTATATTGGCTAAAATCAAATCATGTTTGTCCTATAACCCAAAACAAGTCTTAGGAGATACCTATATATATCTATATGATTAATATAATGTAATATATAATGTATAAATGTATATAACAAGTAATAACGTTATGAATATATGTATATTCTTGAAACATTCTTAGTAAATTCATCAATAAATTGCCTATTTCTTTGCAATAAGGCTAAAACATTCGTGATAAAGAAAGATTTCAAGAGAATTTTTAACAGCAAGTGAGAGTCTGTGAGTAAAGAAACAGAAAATATTTCAGACACGGGGCACAGACGTCTGATAATGAGGGTCTGAATGACTAAAGAAAATATTTAATAGTTTGTTTTCAAATTAATCTTCCTTTGGAAATAATCTCTCTTGCAAGGTGATTTTTTTCACCATTTATTTAGAACCTGTGTATCTCTTAAGATGATGCCTCATTTCTAAGGTGGAAAACACAAAAACCTCAAACAAGTATAACATGGAACCCCTCTGTAAGGTTAAATTAATACTTTTTGTTCTTTTTTTACATTAATTTATTTTATCATTATCAAGAATTGAAAATCATTGAGCCTTCTCTGCACATGCAGGATCACCCTAAGTATAGTCAAAATTCTGTCTCTTTTCTGTTATTTGATCTCTAAAATAACTTCTAAAAGATGGTTGGGAATCCATTCAGAATCAAAGTCAGGATGGGCAGTGTTACAATAAAGAAAACTTGGTTGTGGTTACCAAAGGGGAAAGGTGTGGGGGAGGGATAAATTAGGAGGTTGGGATTAACATACACACACTACTATATATAAAATAATCAACAAGGACCTACTGTATAGCACAGGGAACTCTACTCATAGTCTGTAATAACCTAGATGGGAAAAGAATCTGAAAAAGAATGGATATATGTATATGTATAACTAAATCACTTTGCTGTACACCTGAAACTAACACAACACTGTAAATCAACTTCACTCCAATATAAAATTAAAATTTTTTAAAAATAAAGACAACATGGCAGTATCTATGATTGAAGTCTGATTGTTGTGTCACATATTACCTTCACAGTGTCCATGTGAGGTTTACATGAACTTCAGTGTTCCTGTTTCAAAGAAAGAAAAACTAAAGATGCACAGTAGATCAAGAATAAGACAATCACACGTTGGCTTTCATGTGAATGTTGCTGTTGAATTTAGATGACTGTTAGATAACAGAAAGACCCATCAAAGAAGCCATCTGGAAGATGTGCTTACCACCCGTCTGATTTGACCATGTTAACTTCAGGGTCCTCATCTCAAACACGGTAATAGTGCCTATTTTACAGCATTGTTGTGAAGTTTTAGTGAGATAAGAATGTTAAGTGTGGAGTATAATAAGTGCTCAATAAATGGAAGTTACTATCAATCTTAATAATTGTATTTTTTGTTATCAACAGGATCCAGTTGATGTTCAAATTGACAGGCTCCTGGATCAGAACTAACCTTTAAATGGTAGCAATAAAAGAAGCTTTGTAAAGGTAGGTGCCATAGTTTTTATTGTGAATGATTGAATGGATTATAATATATATTCTGCTGGAGAGGGCAATTCTTTGAGTTTCCACATAAGCTTATCTGGAGGTTGGAATATGAGAGACAAAGAGGAAGCTGCTGTTATGATAGCATGGTGGCTGTCCTGGGAACTAGAGCCTTGAGGAGAGGGGCAGAATCAGAGAGTTAGTGCTAGGAAGTTTCTTAAAGATCTTCTGGTACGGACATCTTCATTATTTTTTAAACAGATGAAAACTCTGAATCTGAGCTAAAAAATGTACCTAAAATCCTAGTGCTATTTCACGGTATAGACAGGGTTAGAACCCAGATCTCTAGATTTTTTCCATCATTCATTCAACTAAATCATTCTTTTCTTTTTATAAATTTTTGTCTATAATTAATTGCTTTCCAAGCTTAGCATTTCTAGGTTAAATTATTTACAGTCTTGCAGCTTTACTTTCTGTGTCTTTAATATACCTTATCTATCCTATGAAAACTTGGGTCCTCTCTGTGGGGATCAGTTTATCACCACAAGAGGTGCTGAGGTAATAGGATCAAACCAGTCCCACTAGAAGAAATATGGAATGGGGAGACCTCATGTCCTTGGTATGAAACTTCCAGGTCATATTTTAATTGTAAATTCCAATGAAATTACATTATATATTTTCATATACAAGAAGACATTGGGAAACACCTAGACCAGATATGCTTAGAGGTTTCAGTATGTCTATTCACTATCCAACACCAAGGATATAAGAGATTATAATTTTGATTTAATGTGAAAATGGAAAGTGGTAGATAGGTTAGGAAATGAAGAAAAATTTAATACACTATGATATTCATTGACAGCTTACAAATTAATTTTCCAAATCCAATATCATCTGTTCCTCAGTTCCATTAAGGTAGGCAGTGCAATTTTCATCAGAGAAGTTCAGTGATTTACCTAAAGTAACACAGCTCCAAGCTAGGACTCTAGCACCTTAAGAGTGGTTTGACTCTAGCACAGTGTTCTTGCTAACATACTACTACCAGAATTGTTTGGAGCACTTTGATTTCTGGAATAAAAATGAAATTTTAAAAAATGAAATAAGTGTAGCGCTTTGAGGTTTTAAGAAATGATTTCCTTTTGCACTTTCAACAGAAACTGTATAGGCAGAGTGCAGAGAGGAAACCAAAACTGGAAAAAGAATCTTAAAAGGTCGAATGGTTTGATAGGGCAGCCAAGGAAGCCATCTCAATTTTAGTATGTTCTTGATATATGGATCTAAACACAATCTGAAAAGACTAACCTAATATATTTTTGACCCAGAGTTGACCCAAACCCAATCTTAACTTGCAAAAGGAGGAAAGCTGAAGTTGGTTTGAGGCCATCAATCTTGTGGCATGTCTTAGATGGAAGACGTCAGCAAACTAGCCAAGAAAAGGATTACTGACCAAAAGTGAAGGAAGACCGCTAACAGGTAGGAGATGTACATAAAAGAGTGTGAGTTTAAATATAATGAAGATCCTTTACATTGGAAAAATTCTCTGTATATGAACTGTCTGTGTTTACATGCACACACACAGTAATATCTTTTTTTTTTCCAACCAAGATAGTCTGAAATTTACATGGAAAACCAGTGCAGGAAACACTGGAAGATGGAAAACAATGGAATATTGAGGAATGGCCTACCTTCTCTCATGAGGAATCTAAAAATACAAAATGTAACTGCCTGTATTCTTCAGCGTTCTCCAGAGAAACAGAACTAAACGGATGTGTGTACGTAAAACTATATTACATATATACACATATACCTATATCTATATATAGAGAGAGATTGATTTTTTTATTGGGGTTATAATTGACATATAACATTATATTAGTTTCAGGTGTACAACACGAGTCAATATTTGTATATATTGTATATATTTGTATATATTGTTAATAAATCTAATTAACATCCAGCCACACCTAGTTACAAATTGTTTTTTCTTGTGATGATTAACTTTCAAGGTTTCCTCTCTTAGAAATATACAATAGAGTATTATTAACTATAGTCACCATGCTGTACATTACATCCCCAGGACTTATGTGAGATTGATTCATTATAAGGAATTGGCTGACTGGCTCACGCAACTGCGGAGGCTAACAAATCCCAAGATCTGTAAGGTGAGTTGCCAAACTGGAGACCCAGAAGAGTTGATGGTTTATTTTGAGTGCTTGGGGGAGGGTCAGCCTTTTGGTTCTATTCTGGCCTTCAGCTGACTTGAAAGGCCCACCCACAGTAGGGAGGGTAATCTGCTTCACTCAGTTCACCAACTTAAATGCTAATTCATCCAAAAACACCCTCCAGAAACACTAAGTGGAATGTGGACCTTCAGTGTTATTTCCTTTTGGAAAAAAAATGTTCATAACAATAATGTGGCAAAAATACTTATATGATGCCATTAAGTCAAGTGTCTTTGCAAAGGACAAGGACATCCAAGAAGAGAAATCCAAAACTAAGTTTAGGCTACATGAAAAACCAAACAGGTACGTAATCCAGTTGACTTGAACTGAGAGTAAAAGAAACAGGGTAGACATTCTACTCCTGCCGTGGCTTGGGGCATATATATGGAAGGGTTTGTATTGCCATAGAAATATATGTGAGTGTATCAAAATTGACTCTTGCATTTTTTCTTGATTATTCCTCCACTGGCAGATGAGGCACACATAAAGTAGAATCAAGGCTTTCTTTACCTTTAGAATAGTTCTGACAATTGCCATTTTCTTGGGAAAAGCACTGAAAAGCATTGTGTGTAATTAGCACTTTTTAAAAGAAGCTGAGCAGGTAAAAATCAAAACAAACAAAAATGTAAGAAGGCTTTAGAAGTAGTTACCTAAGTGTGATTTTCAAGAGCTCATTTTTAGGGCTTCCCTGGTGGCACAGTGGTTGAGAGTCTGCCTGCCGATGCAGGGGACACAGGTTCGTGCCCCGGTCTGGGAAGATCCCACATGCCACGGAGCAGCTGGGCCCGTGAGCCACGGCCTCTGAGTCTACGCGTCCGGAGCCTGTGCTTCGCCACGGGAGAGGCCACAACAGTGAGAGGCCCGTGTACCGCAAAAAAAAAAAAAAAAAAAAAAAAAAATTCATTTTTAAACTCCTGACACAATACACATAAGAGTTTTCTGATATTTTCTCCTATGTATTATGCAGTCAGACACTGAATATACTTTACCATCAAATTCCTAATATGAATACAATAATATATAGATACATTTCAAAACACTTTCAGATCCATTAATGTATTTGATTCTTACAAAATGGCTCTGATGTTGATAGAATAAGTGTCTTATCTCCAATTTACAGATGAAAAAACTGAGACACAGTTCTGGATAATGTATTTCTTAATGTTACACAAAAACGGAGTGGCAGGCAGATCTAAAAAGGAATTAGACTTTCTAACTTTCCTACCACAATCCCATAAATAACTCCATGGTTTTCACATGATTTCTGTATAGATCATTCTGAGGGGTTTTTTTGTTGTTTTATAAGAGGAGGTGATATATTTTTTCCCCCTTCTGATTTTGCATGGGCTGAACAACTCAATTATATCTGGATCACAGGGATCTACCATTTTGTAGCTGTCTGGCATCCTCTTGTCCCCCCCGTGCCTGAGAGGAAAGCCTGATGCATTAGCTCTGCTCTTTCCTTCTGTTGCTTAAGCAATGAAGAAAACATTACCCTAATCACACTCAGTGTGTGCTATCTCCAGGCACAGCTGTTGTGTAGTCTTTCCAAGCTCAGCCATTAAGGAGTCTTACCAATGAGAGCCCAGTGAGAGCTGCAACGCCAGACACTTGCCCTCTAATAACATACATTTCTGCTTTCCTAGCTAATTCCCAGGAAAGAGAGCCTGTTGGGCAAGGTTTCACAGTCACCTTTTATTGTCACCTTCCCTCCTCCCTTTGAGGGGCAGTTTGTGAGCCAACTCCCAAGCATAGCCCATGGAGCAAAAGATTAAGCATGGCTTGGAGTCAGCCTCTTTATCAAATGAGCCCATAGAGTTTGAGCAAAAGCAAGCCTCAAAGAGACAGATCTGCTTTGGCAACTGGCGCACCAGTGAAGATGACCGTAGGAGAAGCAATTGGTATCGGAGGCTAAAAATGGCAAATGGTTATGGCTGCCGTGGAATACAACAGTGTCAAGGTGTCTCCTCCTGCCTAGTAAAGTAATTGGAACTGATTGTTCCTGGGCTTTGAAGATCATGCTACCGACCTGCTATGGGTAGGAATGGAGTTTTCTGGAAGTGGGAATCGGTGATGAGATTATGAGATATTTATAAAAAACTTGGTTTACAAAACACACTCACTTCTATGAACTTCTTTGAAGGTATAATGGCAAAAATATGGGTTTTCAGTCAGAGATCTCAATTCAAATCCCAGCTCTGCTCTTTACTAGTTGTGTTACCTAGAACTAATTATTAATGCTCTTTTAACACAAAAGTTTCTCTGTCTATAAACTGGAGGGTAATCATGCCCACCTTCCTAAAGTCATTGTTTGGATTAAAATCCATATGTAATTTAAGTGTTATATCTAAATCCCACACTTATTAGAATATAGAGCTTCTCATTAAATGGCGACCTTATGACTTAGCAAGAGCCGTGTGATTTAGGATGATTGTCATTCTATCAGCGAGAAGATGGAGGCTCAGATTTCAGTGAATTGCCCAGGATCCAGAGCTGGAAGAAAAAAAAACCAAGACCCAAACACATCACTCAAATATATAAACAATTAGTTCCATCTCTCCAGAACTCAGAAATTGGACAGATAACCAAAAATTTTTAAAAGCCTCCAGTTCTTTGCCTTGGCTTTTTTCTCTGAATTGCATGAGATTTTAGTCCTTAATTGAATGTGCTTACTATTAAAGAGGTATCAATACATTGGAGGGATGATGATGTAATTGGCCATGAGTAGTAGAAGAAGGAAGGGAAATTAGGGGAGGGGGGATGACATAGGAATCAAATATATCCTGCACTCACTTAAATTATTTCATAGAACAAGCTTAAGATAAATGAATAGAGACATAGTTCTTAGATTGAGAAAAAGTATAAGGAAGGACTGAACACATCATCTATAGAGAGGGGATGTGGACATAATATGTGGTTCATCTACCTGAATCAGGAGGAGAAGAATTATATGGAAAAGGGTTAGAAATAGTTATTCACCTCTGTACCTTAGACCTAGTTAGCTTTTGTACAGCCTTGTTACCATCCATTGACAAGCGGAGATAGGACAGACTGTAATTAAACTATTAAACTCTTGTGATACACTTTTTGAAGGGTTAGATCCCTTGAGCATATCAGAAGTCTCTTTCTGGAGAGAATCACTGCGGGATCCATTAGGCTGACAGAACCTTTTTCCTAGATTCCGCCCTCCTGAGTTCTTGTCATGACTGAACTACCTTGCCACAGCCTTGTCCCCTTAGTGTCCAAGGACAGTAGGAGCCTCACAATGTACCAGACTCTGTTTTAAGCACTTTAGATTCTCAGATAATCCTAGGTGGTAATACTAATGATATCCCATAATGAAACAATGAAAGTGAAGCACAGAGAAGTTAAGCAATTTGCCTAGTGTCTCACCACCAGAAAACAATGGAATTGGCACTTGAACTCATGAACTCTACCTCTAAGGCACACGCTTATACCCAGGACAATGTATCTCATGCCAGTTCTTCTCATACTATCTATGGTCAGAGGTTTATTTTGTTTTATAACATATTGTGAGCAAATACTTTTATAAACTACACTAAAAATCAGTAGAAAAATGAAGTTAAAAGATATCCAGACTGGAACTCAAATTCTTAAATTACCATTAGATTCAACATGCATGCAGTTACTCTGTAAATTGCTATAAAAATTTCTAAGTGCTTTCTCAATGCTTACTGTCACTTTCTTTATGTACCATGGACCATTAGTGCCCTCCCCTCCCCCCCCCGAAAAAAAACCCAACACACTTTGAGTGGCACTGCTGTAGGCTTAGGGGACAGGGGGTGGGCACATTTTGTATCACTGAAATGAGTGAAGTTGGCAACAAGGTCAACTCTGAAGCCACAAACCCCTAGGCCTGTGTTCTCTAATCACCTAACTTAACCAGTCATCTACCCTGATTGAGAAATTACAGATGGAGGGGCCCTTCAGAATGGAAATTAGGACTTACCCCATGCCATACTGAAGGGAGCTAAATGGTCCATGCATTAACTTACAAAACAACTCTTGAAAAATTTCTTTCTTTAAGAACTAGCAATCTTCTTTCCCCCAATTGCTCTTGTATCTTAATATGAATTTCCTATTTCCTTACGTTTTCTTATGGCCAAAAGTGTTTGACACATTTCCTGAAAAATAAAAGATATCCAATGAATGTTTGTGATCGAAAATTCACATTTATTTCAATAAATACTATTTATATTAAAACTCCAGGGAAGAATGACACCATATGTATACTACACAAGTCTGAAATGATGACACACTCCCTATCTGGAGCTGTAGTACTAAAAGGAAAATATTATAGACAAACATTTTTTTCATTATTGAAGTATAATTGACCTACAGTACTGTGTTAGTTCCAGGTACACAACAAAGTGACTCAATATTTCTACACTTTACAAAATGATTACCACTATAGCCAAACATTTAAAGTGACAATTTATTCAAATGAAGTTGGGGGGAGTAAGAAGAAAAGAGTTAAATTCAGAAGTGTTTACTACTTTGCATTATTAAAGAATTCACATATTTTAATATTCATGCTATAAACCTAATGTTCTTGTTATTATAACTTGGAGGCTTTAAGCCCTATGCATGATTGCTCACATAATAAAGACTGCCTTCATAATAAAGTTTTGTATAAATGTCTTTAAATCAAGAGCACCACGTTTCATGTTAGTCTTCAAAAATACAATTAGTCATTATTTTTCTAACAATTCATAAATGTGACTCACATAATGAGAGCATGCAGTTCGTCACTTGTGGAGACCAATAAATCAATCTCAGCACCTATTAAATACTGAAAGCTTTCCTAGGTACGACTGGGTAGGGATGGTAAGCGGGTAAAAAAGGAATATAAAACTGAATTCTGCTCAAGTAGGGTATAGGTTAGTTGGGAACACATGAAACAATGAGGCAGTAGTCATCCTCTCTTTGTAGAGTGGGGCTCTGTTCCAACCTCGGCACCCACCCATCCTGAAAGCAGACAATGAGAGAAGAATGCCTAGGCTTTCATTAAATGTTACATCATTCAGTCCACGCCACAAGGCTTGAGGCGATGGAGCATAAGCAAATGCTGCATTACCATTGTCAGTATCTCTTCTGTTTCTTAGCTATCGGAGTTTTAAACTTATCAGAAATTTTGGAGATCTTTAGCCTAACTTCCCTCCCAGAGAAGACAGGACTTTGAAGCAGCTTCTGGAAGGTAAGGTACATTGACCCCTCTTCTCCCTCTTCCTTGCTTTTCCTGCTAATATAAGGTGACCGGCAGAGTTTAGGAAACCTTTGGGTCTATAAAACACTGCAGTCTACATTGCCCTCTCCCACCCACACCAGATTCAAACCATAAAATTCACCTCCTTTTAGAGTTAGACTTTAACCTAGTCTATGTATCAGAGTCATAACAGTCTCACCCTATTTCTCATAACCACTAAAACAATTGGGGACTTGCCTGGTGGTCCAGTGGTTAAGAGTGTGCTTCCAATGCAGGGAGCCTAGGTTTGATTCCTGGTGAAGGAACTAGATCCCGCATGCCTCAACTAACGATCCCACATGCCACACTAAAAGATTACGTGTGCCGCAGCTAAGACCTGGCACAGCCAAATAAATGAATGAATATTAAAAAAAAAAATTTGAAAAAACTCACGGTTTCTTGGAACAATAGGCACTTGTTTTTGGCTGCGTTGGGTCTTTGTTGCTACACACAGGCTTTCTCTACTTGCGGCAAGCAGGAGCTACTCTTTGTTGTGGTGCACGGGCTTCTCATTGTGGTGGCTTCTCTTGTTGCAGAGCACGGGCTCTAGGCGCGCGGGCTCAGTAGTTGTGGCTCGCGGGCTCTAGAGCACAGGCTCAGAAGTTGTGGTGCACGTGGGATCTTCCGGGACCAGGGATGGAACCCATGTCCCCTGCCATTGGCAGGTGGATTCTTAACCACTGCGCCACCAAGGAGGTCCCAATAGGCACATTTCTGAAACTTCTCTTCAAGGAATGTAAGTATTCCTCTCTAGGTTTACTTTCTGAAGTATTTAGTTTTGTCTTTTCAGACAAAACTTTGTCTGCCTCTTGGAAAAAATTTTCTATCATCGCCTGTTTAGATGACTCTTACTTCAAGCCAGACTGAATCATCCTGTTCCTGATGTGATGAGTGGACTTGAAAGGGAGCAGGGACAAAGAAATGTTGCACAGTGATGACTAAACAGAACAGGAAAGTTACACAAAAGTTTATCTCACAACAGGCACACTTTAACGTGGGCATACTTTGAAGAAGAGAGGAGAAATACTCCTACTGATAAAGCTGGTTGGGAGATGAATTATCCAGTAGGCTAGGCTATTCTGTTAAATACTTAAACTCCCAAGTCTTAGAGAGTGTGTGTGAAAGTAGCTTACTTTTCCCTTCTGTGAAGTTAAGTGTGAAACCTGGCAATTCCTTGCCAAGTAGTGACTCCGGGATTTGGGATCTTTCCACTTTATGGCACTGTTAGCACCCAGGGGAAACTTCCTCAGGGTCCAGGAAAAACTTAAGACCTCATGACTTAAGGCATCCTTGAATGTAATGAATTAACTTCTCTCCTATGCATCTAGAATACATCTACTAACTAGAGTACATCTATTAAATAACCATCCTGGGAATAACTAAGGAAATAGTCACACAAATAATTTTCTGTGGATTTAACTTGCTCATGAAGCTGAATCCAGCCTCTGTACCCTGACACTGAATTAATTTTCAGAGACAGAGTTTTGGATGAAGTAGGAAAGAATAGCTTATTGCTTTGCCAGGTAAAAGGGGCCACAGCAGGCTAATGCCCTCAAAACTGTGTCCTGACCTGGAGAGGGTAGTGAGGAGTTTTATAGTAGCGGTTCAAAGAGGGCGTGATCAGCTCGTGGACGTTCTTCTGATTGGCTGGTGGTGAGGTAAGTGGGAGTCCGCATCCTCAACCTGGTTCCAACCCATCTGGGGTCTCTGTGTTTGTGGGCAGCACACAGTTAACTTCTCCCACCTGGCAGGGGTTTCAGTATCTGCAAAACAGCTCAAGATATTGTTGTGTGTATCCCTTGAGGGGGAACCAGGACCCTGCCCCAAGGCTGCACTATTTTTTCTTGACTCTTCCTCCCTTGTCTCTGCATCCCCTCCCTTCCCTAATTAGCACCTGTTTGAACCTGCTCCTTGTAACTGAGGGAAGATCGCGGAGGCTGAATGAAGCCTATTTCCTCGCAATCAAGAAACGGGGACACAGAAAGGCTTTTGTGCCCAGGAGCCCCACAGGGCCCTGCTGAGTGTCAGTACCATTGCACCATAGGAGGTGCTCTAGCAGCTCGAAGCCTTAAGTAGCCGTGACAATAGAGGTGCCAGCCCAGACTTAACAGAAGAGGGGGGACACCAGACAGGAAGAGTAGGGTCCTCCAGACCAGGGTTTGGGTGTAGGCACTTGGTCTGGGTTCAGGCAGACCATGGCAGAAAGGAGAGAGCTTCTCCCTTCTGTGACACATTATACAGTATCTTCCCCTGCATCACAGTTCTCCCAAGTGCGCTTTCCACTTCCCAGAACCTTTGGTAAAAGGTTTTGTTTATCCCTTCTCAGTCGATGAAATTTCATTGTCCCACTAAAGCATCTAATTCCCCAAGGGAGCCTTTCCTCCAAGCTTTAGTGCACTCTGGTTAACTCCCCAAACCCTCAATCTCAAGTGCCAGCCATGTGCTACTAACCACTGAACAGAGACTTCCCAGGGCAACACAGAATAGGTTTTTATTGCTTCACACCTCCCACCCCTTCCCCAAGAAAGAAAAAAAAAATTCTACATCTTTACTGCTAAAAGGCTGAAAAGATTGGAGAGGTTAGAGACAGAAAGATCACCTCACCTTACTGGATTTATCTTGCACTTTTTTGTCCTCTAAGAGTTCCAGTTACTCTGTAGTCATGGATTTAGTTAACATTTAAAGTGCCCCTTTGTTGTCATGTATACACTACTATGTATAGAATAGATAGCTAATGAGAAACTACTGTATAGCACAGGGAACTCCACTCAGTGCTCTGTGGTGACCTAAATGGGAAGGAAATCTAAAAAAAGAGGAGGTATATGTATAACTGACTCATTTTGCTGCACAGCACAAACTAACACAACATCGTAAAAGCAACTATACTTCAATAAAAATTAATAAAAAATAAAGTGTCCCCTTTGACAGGAGAATGAAGGCGATGAAGAAATGATTTATAATCCACCTTCCATGGAGGAAAGACGACGTGGACACAGTTTTAGAGAGCAGGCATCCTCCTGGACACATTCAGGTATGTTTCTGCCTGGGAGACAAATAAGAGAGTCCATTGCCTACGACAACTGCTATTTCCTCAATGGACCATTCTTTCCCCTTCTCTTATAAAAGTGTACCCATCCTTCAAGACTCAAGGCAAATGCCTCCTCCACCTTCTCCCCCCATCCTCTTGCAACTTTCATGGCACTTAACTCTTTCTTCAAGCAGACTTGAGCCCCTACCACCTTAGGAAGCTTTCAGGAATAACATTTGTGTCTGATTCATTTCTGTACACCTTGTAGGGACTGGCACAAATTGAAAGCTTAATAAATATTTTGAGATGATTCAAGCCCGTGTCAGCCTGAAATGAGAGTGAGCAATCAGATCCACAACATAGATGTATCACAGGAGAAAAGGTGAATTTGAAAAAGACAGTTCTAGGACATACATGAAATTCAAATGGAATTATATATCTTGATCCTCACTGTGAATGCTTTTTTTCCCAAAGAGAAAAGTTACACATTTCTACAGTAAAATATTTGCTTGAGTATCAAAATGTATAGAGAAGTATTTATTTTTATCTCCTAGTCCATAACGTATCCAAAATATCTTACTAGTCCTGTAGATTTTTAGTAATAGCTGAGGGCCTTCACTACAGTGGGTACCTAAGGATTATCAAGTGGACGAATCTAGACACAGGTAAGAGATAGGATGATGGTACACATGATCTTCCAGGTGTGCGTTTAAAGCCAAGTCTTTTCTTCCACATTTACAAATGTCACAAAATTTTACTGACTCCTGACTAGATGCAGGTATTTGATGATAAACAGTTCAGGATTCACGATGATGAATAAGCCCTACTTTAAAGATCTTCTATTCTATTGAAGAGTGAACAAATAGAAAAATAATAACAATGTACAGTGGGATATAATGCATTTCATATGAATCATTGAAACAAAATATTGAGGGGTCAAAGGAGAAATCACATCTGTTCGGATGAATCAGATAAAAGATCATAGAGGTGGCTTTTGAGAAAGACCTTGAAACAATAGAATTTGATGGCAAAGTAAAGTGATTAGAAATAGGAAACAGTTAACAAAGGGACCAGCAACAGAGAATTCAGGCACGTGATGAAAGGGTTTTCATCCTCCCAAGGAATTTTTGTGGCAAAAGAATGTCATTTTGTTGAATATACTTGGATGGGTGGTTTTTCCTCAACTTTATTCAGATATTATTTTCTTTAATTGACGCAGTGTAAGTGAGACTGTGTGAGGGATGTTGTGTGTGTGTGTGCACGCGCACACACGCGTGTTCCTGTGGGTAGGTATGTATTAGCTGAATTGCAGTGCCTTTTATGATTTTAATCTAAGAGCAACTCTGCCCAAGAATCACTGGCTTCAGGAACATGACTGTGTGTTTGCTTCCTTTGCTAGTTTCCACCATCTCTATCTTGATATTTTCCTTCTCCTTGAAAAACGATTGTTGTCTCTGCCTCTTATTTCTCTGCAGTTTGGGAGGTTAATATCTGTTTGGTTTCTCCCAAACTTCACTTCCAGCCTTTCCTTTGGATTTTCACTCTTGATCTTATCTCCCTACATTCACTGTCATCCTGAACTGGGAAACCAGGAATGCAATTATCACACAAAAATCAAATACCAATTGATGTGGCAAAAGATAACTTTTGGCACGTGTAAATTGGGGGACTAAATTTATTTTCTTGATTGAATCGAAAAATTTCCTGTATCAGACATTTTTATTATACAACTAGACGTATCTTCCACACATAAGCAAAACTTTCCTGTGCTGACCCTGTTATATTTAAGATATGGAACAAAAATAAACTAACAGATAATAATTTGTGCTTTGGAAGTATAAACGGAACCATAGTTTGTTATTATTTCCCAGTTTATTCTCAGTTCTCTAATCTCTGGTAGTATAAATATGGATGCATTATGAAATCATTCCTAATAAACTGGGATATGTTTTAAATCCATACCAGTCCTGCCCTCTGTCACAGCTGTGCTTTTTAGCATGCATAAAAGAAAAAAAAATCAATGTTTGATTCATTCCTGTTTGGTCTCTTTTGCAACCTGAACTTACATATTAATTAATCATGATGATGATGGTACATTATACTTATTTTAAAATACAGAAAACACAGCAACCAGCTACAGGAATTCTTCTACAGGAATTTCTTCTGCAACTGCTCCTTCCCTCAGGCCATATAGCCTACTGCCTCACCATCTGTTACCATCCCTTTTCTTCATTGCCTCATTCCCCTGTCCTTTTTCCAGCCTCCTCTGCCTTCATTCTTTGCCAGGCATTTAACATGAGGCCCTCACAAAGAAAACAAGTTTAAGAGAGAAGGAGATAAATCCTGCAGTTTCATAAAGGTGGTGGTGGTTTGCTGCACTTAGGTAAAAAAATTAATTTTCTCTGTGCACCCACCACTGTTGTCTGTTTTAGCAGATAAGCTTCTTGTGAGCAGGGACCATGTTTTTCTTAATTAGGTATAGACTTCTTAAAAGCTTTTCATCCTGGACCAAGGTCTCAAGGTCCCTATTGGTGCTCAATAAATATTAAACACAGACAGTCATTGTCTAATGGCATTTATTAAACATCGCTTTGCACATATTTCTGTTCAGAGAAAGGTTCAGCAGCCAAAAGTCCTGCCTGCTAGGAATTTATGCTGAAAAACGGACAGCACTGATGCAGCATGGCATTAAACCAATAAAATGAAGGAAACATTTTACATTGTGTTTATATACACAAATAATTGACAGAGTTTTCTCAAGTAAATATATTCTTTGTTTTGATTGGCTTTCAATCAAATCAGCTATCATTTGAGTGCTGAGTCTCAAGTCCTCTGTCAAGTTCAGAGAAATATGGAACAGACTCCTTCCATAAGAGACATCACAACTTATTCATAATTACTTAAATTTCTATATTTATAAATAAGTTAACCGCTTGCATAAATGCTCTGACATGATGCAGTAAAAGTCACTTGAGCAGATGGTTTAAGTGGGGGCTAGGGTTTGAGTATTCTAAGGAAGTGTCCGGTGGATTTCTGCAGCTGTCCCTTATTAGACCTAAACATATTTTTTAAAAATATGAGTTATAATTCCTGAATCTGTAACTGAGAATGTAAGTCAGATATCTACCATCTCTCCACCACCATCTACAACATCCTTTTAAACCATAACTATCAAAGAAGGTAATTCCTAATCATTTTCTTTAAAAGATAGAAAGTATACCTTCATATGGCCCAGACTGGCATTCGATCCTGAGATGACTTTGGCACTTTATGAATGAAAAAACTGTTTACGTGGTACCATAGCCTTTAAATCATTCAGTAACCAAAAAGTCAGTAATATACTAACAGCAATTCATATCCAAAAAACATTTCCTATTGGGTAATGATCATTCATATATATATATATATATATATATATATATATATATATATGGTAAGTGAGGGCATCTTGCTCAGATATTTTTCTAAGGCTTTAATGTATTCATTGATTCCTAGAAATTAACAAAAAGCATTCACTCATTTATTCACCTATTCAGTTATTTCTTGAATACAGATTATATGCCATGCACTGTCCTTTGTACTATGTATACATTATTGAGCAAAACAGACACAATTTTTACCCTTATGAAGCTTTCATTCTAATTAGAGAAGCAAATGAAGCAGGAAAGGGGTGATAAGGAAGCTGGAACTGGGATTGCAATTTTAAAGAGAGTGTCAGAGAAGGCCCCACTGAGAAAGTGACATCTGAGCATTGATTTGAAGACAGGGAGCTAGCCACATGAGTATTTGAGAGAAAAATGTTCCAGGATGAGGCAAATGCATGTGGTAGGGGACCCTGCCTGGCGCATTTGAAGGACTCACTGCAAGAAACCAGTGAGACCAGAACAGAGTAAATACAAGTATAAATAGCAGGAGTCTATAGAAGGGGTTAGCAATATGAGGGGGGAGGGAAGGATGTGAAAGGATGGGTACACATTCCATAACCTCCGCAGGACTTTGGCTTTTACTCTGGGTGGAAGGGGAAGCCTTTGGAAGGTTTTGATTAGAGGTGGGATATAAGCTGACTTGGGTTTTAACACAGTCACTCAGGCTGTTTTGATATTGACATGAACAAGGGTAGGGACGGTGGAGGTAGTAAGAGGTAAGGACTATTTGTATCTATTTTGCAGGTAGAGCTAATAGTATTTGCTTATGAGAGGGAGAGAGAGACTCATCAAGGATGACTCCACATTTTGTGTTGCAGAGAACTAGAAGAATCAACCGCCATTCAGTGAAATGGGGCAGACAGAGAGGGGCAGTCTTTGATGGGAAGGTCAGGGCCTCTGTATTGGATATAATCAACTTGAGATGCCTAGTATACGTCACAAAGAAGATGCCAAGTAGACAGGTGGACATCTGAGTCTGGAGTTCAGGGAGGAGGTACAGCCTGGAAATATAAACTTGGGTGCTAGTAGCATACGTATGACATTTAAAGCCATGAGGTTTGATGAAATCACCAGAGGAGCAGGTATCAACAGAGAGTACGTTCATCATTTTAAAAATGTATGTGGTTGAATAACATATTACTTAGACTAAACTCAATTTCCTCAACTAGTACAGAAGCTAGTCAGCGTGACTTCTAAAAATTATAACACGTTATAGTCTGATCTATTTTAAGTATTGGCAGTTTACTATCAAAATTATTTATTTATACAATTATTTTGTTTTATGGCATTTTCTTTATTTGGGGGGAAATTCTACAATATTCTTGAGGTAGGCACACAAAGTTTTAGTCTAAAAAAAATGAGACATTAACATGAAGTTTCAAATTAAACACCAAAATTAGAGAAGGCCCTCATTGCATCTGGAAGGCACATGATAACTTTAATCATCCTCAGAAAAAGCTCCAGGCAAATTAAGATGTAAAAGTAGATGCACGGTTAGATTTTGTAATAGGTATGGGTTGACCAGAAAGTTAAGTAAAGCAACAGCTAACTGGTTGGAAAAATGGTTCCTTAACTCTAGCTGACATGTCACCCTAAATTGCTAAGGTGTCTCTGTGGAACTTCATCCTTATTTGAATCATGCAGTCTCCCTGTAGAGAGTCCCTTTAATTAAAAACTATTTTATTTAAGTAACTGGAGAGAAATCCTGGGAATGGAGGCAACAGAATGAAAGTTCTTTCTTTGTTACACATGTGCTTCTATGAGCAAGTGCATTACATCTAGCACTTCCTGGTTCACACGTGCAGATTTTTTTAGGCACAACAGCATCTCATCTGTAAGATGTTCAAAGGCAATATCTTCCATCAACAACCAGCATTTTGGATACTTTTTTGAGTTATAGTGGGTGAAATTAATTATTTTCTAGAAAAGCCTTAGATTTCCCTGCTGGTAATCACTTTGACATTTCTTTTTTCACCACTCTCTGAAACCAAAGCTAGAACAGCTTTTTAAAATGAAAAGGTGTGAAGTTTTATCCAGAAAGGCTTGCACACAGAGTGTGAGTTCAGTTACAGAGTGATTATGGAGACGGCAGCAGGAGTATAGATTCTTTTCCATTTCCCAAGCTGAAAGCAAACAGAATTTGTTCTCACTGATACTGCTAAAGACTACAGTAAAATCAATAAGATCATTTGAGAAGCAGCAGTGTGTGCTAGAATGAGCACAGTATTTGAAGGGGAAAAATGAGAATTAAATTCTGAGTGGCTTTCTTACCTCTTATGTGCCTGAACAGTTATCTAAGCTTCATGAGCATTAGTCTCCTCATTTGGAAGCCAAAAGGGCTGTTGGTAAGCTTAAAGAAAGGATTACGCGAAAGTGCTCCTTATGGGGTAGGCAGTCACTATATTACTCCCTCAATTTACAACATATTTCATTTAAATTTTAACATTCTTAAAAGAAGAACATCTTGATAGAACTGTTGTTTGTATTTATAAACTTATACAAGGATAGAATGTATCTATTTACCTAATGATCATCTTATTGTAATATTTGCACTAATAGTACCGAAGAATTACTGAGTTTTACATTTGGATTTCTACATTTAGCTTAAAATGTTTTCACAGAAATGGCACATTGGATGTGCCAGTGATGCTGCATTAAAATGAAAAGTCATTGTATATGCAAACGAGCAGAGAAACAGATCTTCATGGCATAAATTCATGATATAAAAGTGTACATGACAGGAAAAACAAAAGGAAGATACCCACAAGTAGGCAAAACTCTATGCCCTTGTCATTGAGACACATGCAAAAAGATTGCCTGTCCCGGGACTTCCATGGTGGCACAGCGGTTAAGAATCCGCCTGCTAATGCAGAGACACGGGTTCAAGCCCTGGTCCGGAAGATCCCACGTGGCGCAGAGCAACTAAGCCTGTGTGCCACGAGTACTGAGCCTGCGCTCTAGAACCCGCGAGCCACAACTACTGAAGCCTGTGTGCCTGGAGCCCGTGCTCCGCAACAAGAGAAGCCACCACAATAATAAGCCCACGCACTGCAACGAAGAGTAGCCCCTGCTCGCCACAACTAGAGAAAGACCGCGTGCAGCAACGAAGACCCAACAAAGCCAAAAATAAATAAATGTGTATAAAAAAAAAAGATTGCCTGTCCCATGTCAGGCAAAACAATTAAAAGCTATAGAAATTACCAAATATCTTGGAATAGACCAAAGAATTTTTAAGAGAGGTTATATGAACAAGTCATGACTCATGAAAAATTATCACTTGACTGCTGAACAACATCTGTCTTCAGATGCTTTCCAGCTGACTTTCAAGAGTGTTTAAATTCTATAAATGTTTACTTCAATCAAGGCAAAAACAAAACTAATTTGACACTAAGTCTTGAGGTATCCCATCAGGACTAAAGGTCGTCTAGAAATGAAGGCCTGTGATAAGTAAAGTACCCTATTGATACTCTTCTTTCTTGCAAAGGACCAAATGTAATTAAAGTCTGAATATGAAGAGATCTGAGACACAAGTTTGTTGTGCCCCTGTGGGAGAAAGTAAAATATAATTGCATTGAGAAATGCATATAGTATTTTTGTTGGTTGACTATAAAAAAAATGGCGAAGTTTCTTCAACAGACAAATGTTATGATAGTGTCAAACGTGATAATTTAAAAATTAATTAAAAGGCTTCTATTTGGAATGGTAAAAATTTAGATTTAAAGAATATTTTTCTTTCTAAATGGTTAAGTATTCCGAATACAGTTTATTATTATAATTTTATTTAGAAGCTATTTCTGTGAGGTAGGTAAAAGTATGTCATATTATTTTATAGGTAGGAAAGTGGACACAGAGGTTGTGTTCCATGGCTTTGTTCATGTGTTAGTTATCTGTCACATAACAAATCATCCCAAAGTGTACCAGCTTAAAGCAACACATATTTATTATCTCACAGAGCTTTTAAGGGCCAGGAATCTGAGCGTGGTTTAGCTGGGTGATTCTGGTTCATGTAGCAAGCTCTTGGCCAAGAGTGCTGTCTCTGAAGACTTGACCGAGGCCACACAATTGACTTTCAAGCCCACTCACATGCCCACGTGACTATTAGCAAAAGGCACCAGTTCTTTCCCACGTGGGCTTCTCCAAAACACTGCAACACAATATGGCTTCCCCCAGAGCAAGTGAGAGAGACAGAGCGGTCAAAACAGAAACTGTGATGTCTTTTATAATCTCAGAAATGACATACCATCACTTTTTCCTTATTGTATTCCTCACACAGACCTAATCTGGTAGAATGTAAGAGGGGACTATACCAAGCAGTTGACTACTAAGAGGCAGGACCATCTCTGGGGCCATCTTGGAGAATGGTCTCCACAGTTAGTGTACCATGACTGGTGACAAAGCTAGTTCCAGTGCTGCCAATCTTACTCTAAGATGTTAGAAGAAAATAATTCTATTTAGAAACTAAATAACTGCCCTGCATCCTAGAAGGTTAAAAGATTTGGAATCATTTAGTTTATTTCTTTTTCCATGGCAATAGAGTTAATAACTTGATAATATTCACCAAGAGTTTTCTGAAAGAATGATATGATAATTCAAGCCATGTGGATGTCCATGTACATGCAAATTGGGGATAGATCAGACAGTGCTTGTCAAATCATGCTAAGCTGAAAGCATGCTCACTAACTCCTCCTAGCCTTGCAGTGCGGGGCAGGAGGTAGAGGGAGAGCCCTAGAATTGCTGGCATGGGGGAATGCTAAATGGATTCAGAAAGTCCATTTCCAGCCTGTGATTTTATGAGCTCCAAACTATATAATACCTAGAGAAAATTCTGGTGGGCAGTTGTCTAATTTGCAGAGAAACTTGCAGAATAATATGAATATCTACAGCTTAGAGTAAAAGGTCTCAGGAGCAACAGCTACTAAAAATAGCAGTGTATTTATAAGAATTCTTAATGGCATCTGGTCCTCCACGCTATTAGACTCCTTCAAGAACTTCTCTCTGGCTCTTACCGCTCCTGGCATATTTTGGCCTCAATTTATTCAGGATAAATTTCCTAAGGATTCTTCTTTTATATCTCAAATTGTTTGATCAATTCATAGTGAAAACATGTGCCTTAACTAGTGCATAGGACCTATGATATTTGGCTGTCATCTCATATTTCATCAACTGTATCAAACCACTTGGATTTTAGAGCATCTGTATCAGAGAATTTTTGTTTGGGGTCCGTGGACTACTGTGGGGTTATTAGAGAAATACTGTGGGTCCATGGTGCCCCCACCCCCCCAAAATATATACATTCTCTCAAGTATTTTTGACACTGCCTCCAGTTAAAATACCACTTTATCAAGCTTGTAAACCTTCACAAGGGTTGTCCCCCTAATCTAGCAAACCTCCTTATGGTACACATTTTTAATGCCAGTGGGATTAAAGAGAATCTAATCAGATGGACTTGGTCCAACTAAATTTACAAGTTATTTCTCCCTCTTAAAATTCCATTGAAAAGGCAGAATAAATGAAAATATAAGAATAAACTCATAGTAACCTTGGAAGAATGAAAGAATGCTGCCCCCAGGCTGAAAGAGTGATTTCTGAAAGATATAAATATATTACGTAAAATTCAACAGAAAGGAGGAACTTACAAACATATACAAATGAACAGAAGATTCTCCAAAATAAGGTGAGTCTTCCTGGCAGAAACTTGTAATAAGGACGTAGTTACTGGAATCCAGTTCAGAGAATGGGCCATGGGCTAGTAGGCTGGTGTATTGATCAGCTTTTGCTGTGGCAACAAACACATCCCAAATCTCATTGGCTTGCAACAGTTAACACCAGTTTCTTTCTCTTGTATGTGAAGGTTGGCTAGGGAATCTTAGCTTAGTATGTGGGTTAGGTTCAAGTCCTCTCTAAACACTTTTAAATTCCAGGACCCAGGCCGGAGCACATCATGTATGAATATATAGCACATCCTATCTGGGGTGTCCTATTTTCATGACTGAAGAATGGAGCACAACAAGGTGAGTGCAAACATGTGATACCTCCAAAGCTTGTGCTAAGAACTGGGACACATTCCATTTATCAAAGATAGTCACAAGACCAAGCCTCAAATCAGTGGGATGGGAAATATACTCCAATCCACACAGGATAGGAAGAAAACAGTGTAAGTAGGTGAATAATAAAATCTACCACAGTCTTCCCCTTTAGTCACAAATAGTCCCTTGATTCAAAATATAAAATGCATTCACCTTATCCTCAATAAAGAAACTCCAAAATTCTACTCGAACATGCCATCAGGCTCGAAATCCAGGACCTCAGGATAGTCCTTTTATTGGTTCCAGATATAGGTCCTCTTGACCCAGAGACCTCTGACCTAAAATGTCAAGTTATCTTCTCTCATAGCACACAGCATACAATGTTGGAACAGGAACAAGATAACCACAAGAAACATTCATATTCAGAAGGGTAAGAATGGGAGGCACGTAGTATTCACTGATCCACAGTAATTCTGAAATCTAGCAGGACAAACTTTGCAAGTTTCCCCTTTCAGCTGGTAGAGCACTGACTGGACACCATTCTTACTCCCTGGGAGTGACGATTATTCCGTTCTGCTCCATTAGCTCTTGACTCTGCCCTTGGAAATTTCTTCCGTTTTCATTTTTCTCCCTGGACACATCTGAAAAGGGCATCAGAGAATATTATGTCCACTGTGGCTGAACATCATCTCAGCCTGCTTTCTTCTGGTCTAAAATTTGAGTGCCCAAGGGTCATTTTACATCTCAAAGAGTCATGGTACCTTTTAGTCCAGATTGGAAATGCATTTGTCAAATCTTGGTGTTTTTGTTTGTTTTTGGTTGGTTGGTTTGGCTGGGTTTGGCTTATTCTTACCTATTTTATTTCATCAGCTCCATATGCAAATGTCCTTAACAAGAATTCTTTGCAAAACATGACTCTGAGTTTCTGATATGACTTTGAGTTTCTTGGGTGTCTATGGGAACGTCGTCTAAAAACCCATTATGAGTCACTGTGACCAGCTGAAAGGATAATCTTGGGTCAGATTAATCCAATCTGTGGGTTCTTTAAAAGATGCTACTGTCATGCCCTTGTTATTTCTTTGCTCTCAGCTCCAGTGTTGAACTTGATCTCACTAGATCTTTCTCAGTCAAGATGTTCTCAATTTGATCTTTGAGTGGTTGACCAGGAGAGGTAATTGTATCATTCAGCCCTGCAAGTGACAACATTTATAGATTTTCTCTCTTTCTTCTCACTCCTAATTTCAAACAGGTTAAACCTTTTTTGTTTGTTTGTTTTCCTTTGAGTTAATATCATTTTCTTACAGAACCTTCTCAAAACCCTACCAGTAACAATCAACTCATCTACCAACATTCTCGCTTCCTACTGCATCAACCAAAGACGGGAGTTCATCAGATATTTTGAGTACGTTAAAGATACTGCAACAGGCAGTTAAATCAATTGTCTGTCTCTATAATAGCATGGATTGGTTTTTTCCCCCAACTTTCTATAATAGTTTCCTTGCCATTCACTGTTGTGCCCTAAAGCCAATGACATATATTTTAGTTTAGTTTTATTGGTGTTTGCTGTTGTTGTTTAACAGCATCACCCCATTCCTCATACCAAATTTCATATTAGTTAACTTTGTTACAGTACACACAATCCCTAGATCTCAGTGCCTTACAGTAACATACCTTTACTTCATGCTCATAGATCTGCAGTGGCTTTTTTCTAAGCTTTGGGGTAGGGAGGGAGGAGTTCAGGTCTGTTATATATGCTTGTTTTCCAAGGTCCAGGCTAAAGGAGTAGCATTTGCCTGGGGCATTCTCTTCTCATGCTTGAATGGGGGAGTAAAAGAGCATAAGCAAACAGCGCAGATACATTTAGAAGGCCTCTGTACCAATGCGACGTATCTTTGCAATAGCCAAAGATGTGGCCAAGCCCAACATTACTAGGGTAAGTGAGTATAATTCTCCCACAGGTAGGGTAAGACAGAAATGGATAGATACTAAATAATATTTCAGTTTGCCATACCCAGGCAGTAATTAATAGCTGTTGTTGAGAAATTGTGTCAAGGATGCATTTTCATATTTGTACCAGTATTTGCCCTTAGGATAAAAGTACAGGTCAAGTTTACTTCTCACAAAATAATTAGGAATTCTGCCAGGAGGCTCTCAAAGCAGGTTCTAGTGTTGTAGAATTAGAATATTGTCCTGCATAAATTATAGGGACAGGAAAATCCTACACTGGGAAACCCACGCAGACCACAAAATAAGATTCATAAATGAGACAAGAGAGGGTCAGTCCTTATCAATACAGGAGACTTCGTTTGGCCAAAAAAAAAAAGTTAAAACTTTTTTTTTTAATTTGAAAGAATGTGGGCATAATACACTTTACAGTTCTCCCCAGTAGGCAACAATCCTTACTATATAAGATGCTCAACATCACTGGTCATCAGGGAAAGAAAGACAGATATTGTATGTTTTCACTTATATGTGGAATCTGAAGAATAAAAGAAACAACTAAACAAAACAGAAAGAAACTCACAGATGCCAAGAACAGACTCATGGTTGCCAGAGGGGAGAGGGGTAAGGGGAGGGGCAAAATGAGTGAGGGGGATTAGGAGGTATAAAGTACTAGGTATAAAGTATTAGATAAATTACAAGGATATAATATGCAGCGCAGGGAATATAGCCAGTATTTTATAATAACTTTATATGGAATATAAACTACAAAAAGATGAAATTACTGTGTTGTACACCTGAAACTAATATAAGTCAACTAAACTTCAGTTTTAAAAAATCAGCTTAGAATATTCACTTTACCTACTTGGCCTCTAAAGGCAATGTACTTTCTCCAGTTCTGCAAGGACAGTCTGTCTGACACAAATCTCCTCACTCTGCCCGCCATTATGCCAGGGGCAAAGGCCACATAACTGGAATCCTTGTTGACTGCCACAAAAACTGAGATTTTCCCCAAAGTTGAGGAAATTCTCTCTAGTGACAAAAATTGGTCAAACATAGGGACTTCCCTGGTGGTCCAGTGGTTAAGACTTCACCTTCCATTGCAGGGGGTGTGGGTTCAATCCCTGGTCAGGGAACTAAGATCTCACATGCCTTGCAGCCAAAATGCCAGAACATAAAAAAAAAAAAAAAAAAAAAGAAGAAGCAATATTGTAACAAATTCAATTTTAAAAAGACAAGAAAAAATTGGTCAGACAACCTCACTCAAAAAAAGTTTGAGAAAAAAATTATTATGAATATAGAGCTTAGAAATTAATACACAAGGAATAGTCATTAAGGAAACAGTTATCCTGTTAAGAAACATTTTAAGTTATTGCATTGTATTTTACACATATATATTACATTATATAATATATATTACATTATATTATTATATTACATTTAAGTTTTAAATATAAGTAGACCTTTAATTCTTAGATAGAAGGTAATGTAATAGGAAGAAAAGGAAAGAGAAAAGGAGTGAGAGAGAAGAGAGGGAGAAAGGGTGGAAATGCTGTGAAAGCAGTAATCAGTTATTAGAAATGAAATTCTGAAATGAAGCTGCAACAATAAAATAAATAGAACTAACTAGCAGAAGGGTCACAGGTTAGAAACATTGAAATATGTAAATTTGAGTTAGTTTGCAGAAAGATCGAGCCAAAGTTTTCTTTCAGATTGCCAAGACAAGAGTAAAAAATAAAAATTCTGAGATTTAAAAAAAATTAAGAGGTATGGAGTAACTGTGTTGAACATTCAATAACCACTGAAAAGGGAAGATGTTTGCAATATTTGGCAAACCATATGGCAGAGGTGCCAGACAATCATAACAGATACCAGGCCAGTCAGAATGGAAGTCACCTTATACACCACGCTGCGACTTAGCCCACAGTTAGCACAGCCTTAACAGGAGACCCTGGAGTAGAAAACAGAAAGAGCAAATGGGGAAACATACTCAAAGTTCTTAGGAAATAAAATTTTAATTTAGTTAGTAAGGAATAAATTGGCTTCAGAGTTCTATACTGCAGTGTGCTTGCTGGAATACAATATATCAATATTGTGAAAATTCTGAAGAAGAGGAAGAATGGTGATGATTATGATCATAATTACTATTCCTTATAAGTATTTTATTCCTTAATTCTGTACTCATGCAATACCTCCAGTTACTTGCATCTTCAAGATGCAAGTAATATAATCCTAACATTATGTTACAGATAATCTTAGGATTTTCACAAGGAAGCCCTTGGTGTTTCCTAATACTGAATTTTCTTTCTCTCCTGCCCCTCAGATAGATCCAGCTGGCCTTCCTGTCTGGCATTTGATTCTTTTCTTGGCCCTAAGCACCGTCTCATGTTGCTCTGTGGGGTGATAATCACATCCTGTTCCCATTGTAGCCCATGCCAGGCGCTCAGAATATCACAGTAATTGAAAAACCCTAATTTGAAACTTGTGGCAGAGAGGAATTTGCTGTTTCCTTGTGATCAGAAATTAAGACACTTTCTTTTTAAGACACATAATGTCAAGCAAGTAGGAGATGATTCATTAAACCATGTTCAGAAAAACCCAAACCATCAAACCAACTTCTCCCATCATAAAAACCATAAGTTTCTTTCTTAGACTTCATATTGTTTACAACTTCATTTTCACAGCAGAAGATAAGGGAACCATGTGGTTCAATAGACAGAGCCTCTTCTTTCAAACAATAAAGACCTAAATTTGAGCATGACTTTCTTCATTTACAGGTTGTATAACTTAAAAATTGTATTAACGTCTCAGAGTTTGTCTCCTTCACATATAAAATGTGAATAACTGCTAACTTGCAGAATTGCTGGAAGAATATATAAAAACAATACCTGGTACTTTAAAAAATCACATCTGTTTTTACTTTTTTAATTAGTATTTTACTCCCAAAGGGCTCTGATTTTCCATACAATT
The DNA here is from genome assembly GCF_059928025.1 of Delphinapterus leucas. Lineage (NCBI taxonomy): Eukaryota > Metazoa > Chordata > Mammalia > Artiodactyla > Monodontidae > Delphinapterus > Delphinapterus leucas. The sequence continues at coordinate 26,851,546 of NC_143149.1, forward strand.
AGCATAGTTATAGAGGAAGCTTTCTACAGAAGGGAATGCCTTTCCTGTTTTGGCAGCCTGGTCAACAGATTTGTGAGCTGAGTGATGGGCCAATTTGTTGCCTGTATGAATTATATTCAAATAACTTCACTACATCTCCCCAGAGGACTGTTGATAAGGTTACAAGCTCATCAAGATCCTGCCCTGTGTAATAGAAGCTAATTGGATTTGAACTGTGGTCCCTTAAAGCAAAAACCAGGCTGCCAGGGGTCTCACAAAGCTGATTGGAGTTCTGCCCTCCTTTGCCCTCTGCTTCCTTCTACTTTTGACAACTTAAGGTGGCACGAAATGTTCCTGGGCAGCTAATGCTTTGGGGGCTGTGATCAAGTCTGGGAAAGAAATTTGTCAAGTGGCAAGTTTTCTCCCTCCTAGGAATTAGCATTCTCACTTGCCCCCTAGTGCCATATCAAATGTATATAGAGGTGTTAAAGATGGGGCTGAGACCACACCATGCCTTCTGTGTAGTTTCTGCTAACTCTGATTCTAACATTAGACTTTGAATAGGGAGCTTGTTAGAGTAGTTGCTTACCTTGGTAAATAAATGTTAATTAATAAAATATTACCTAGAAAGAACTTGCATGCATCATGTTTCATAAACACTTCCTATTTTGTTTCTTCATGAAATGGTGGGGAACAATTACTTCCATTTTTCTTTCTGAGGAAAGGTATATTGTGTGTGTTTCTGTTCATTCCTTAAATTGTTTCACATGGAGCACCTCTTCTTGGCGCCAACTTTCCAGGGTGACCTCTTGCTGTAAGTCATGCAGGAGCGGTGGTGCTGGTAGAGTACAGTCTGCCCAGCAGGATTTGTCTCATGCAGCCTTGGGTTTCCAGGGGGTTATTCTCCTAATCATATCTATTTTCTGTAAGCTCTTTAATCAGCCCTTAATCCTCCCTCCTTCCTTTGCCAGAGCTAATTAAATCCTTTATGGGAGTGGGCAGTCTCCATGACGTCTGCAGGATGGGACCCTTGGGAATTAGGCCTGGGCTCTTCTGGTGGTGATGACCAGAGCCCAGTGCAGAGGTGGTGAAGACTGTTTCATTGATCCCAGCAGGATAGCTGAGCTACCATAATCTTTTGAGAAGGTGGGATTTCTCCATCAGGAAAAAGGGTCCTTTCTGGAAGAGTATTCAATACTGGGAGTTACACAGGAAGCAGGGAAGGACTCAGACGTCTAGCCTGAAGACCTCTGAAATCTTGCTTAGTGATGAAAGGGATACTGATGGTGGTGTACCCAGATCACCTCCACATCTATCACCACAACTGGAAGGTGTTGATGACATCATTCACACTAAAATGATGCACAGGGCTTTGGTTCTTTCACTGATCACCCACCCATTCATCCTCTCATTCTTCAGACTTCTTATATAACAATTACAATCCATCCAGCAATTAATCATGTGCTTCCTGATGGCATTTCTTATTTCACTGGCTTGAGGTATTATTTAGTCATTGGCATGTATCTGAATGTTTTAATCTCTCATTTCTCAGTAACCAGGTCATTTATTTTCTTCCTTACATTGTTTTGCTAATTACATATAATTTCTCAAGATCTCTATAGGTGGAAGGAATGTTTCCTAACTAGAAAATCCCAATGAGTTGCAATTCAGGTTGCCAGGACATCAGTTCCGTTCCTCTGCCATTCATGTATCAGATGGACTTCTTTTTTCTTTTTTAGTTATTTTTAAATTGAAGTATAGTTGATTTACAGTGTTATTTTCTGCTGTACAGCAAAATGATTCAGTTATACATGTATACATTCTTTTTATATTCTTTCCCATTATGGTTTATCACAGCATATTGAATATAGTTCCCTGTGCTATACAGTAGGACCTTGTTTATCCATTGTATATATAATAGTTTGCATCTGCTAACCCCAAACTCCCGATCCATCCCTCCCCTTGGCAACCACGAATCTGTGCAAATGAACTTTTATTAAAGTAGATTTACTTTTTTCACGAAGTTCCTACAGTATACTAGGCTATAAGGATGCTCTTATTTAAAAGGATTTGACTTTTCAGTAGAACAGAGCAGTGCCATCCAGTAGAACTTCCTGTGACAATGGAAATGTTCTATAATCCATATTGTCCAATTAGGTAGCAATGAATCCATTACAATTGGGTACTTGAAATGTGGCCAGTGTGACTGAGGAACAAACTATCCAATTTTGTTTCATTTTAATTAATTTAAATTTAAATAGCTCTAGTATAGTGGCCTCTAAAACCTACCATTAATTCCTCCCCATCAAAAAAAATAAGAATTGCAGAATGCAGTTTTGCTTGCAAATAAAAACGAGGTCTCCATCTTTTTTTCCCCACTTGCAATTTACAACATAAACAGAAAAAGAAGTCATGAGAAGGGAGCCCAAACCAAGACCATTCTGGAGTTGTAGAGCCTGCTAGAAAAGGGGGAGCCCTGACTGTAAACAGCTAATGAACCAGCACAGAATCCCACAGTGTGTGAGAGGTGGGGAGATGAAAGAACACAGATTGAGTTGTTCAGCGGTGCAGAGCGCCTGTCTAGAAAATAATTTAACCTTTGATCGTTCACTCTAGGGAACAGGGAAGAATGGATTTTACTTTACAAAGAGAAGTGCTTTCTTATAATGGATCTCCATGTAGAAATGGATAAACTAGTAGCTTTTAACTAGATAGCAGATAAATGGAAATGATTATAGAAAGCCACACAAATTAGGCAGTAATGATGACATCCCCACAGACACCTTTGCACATACATTACCGCCTGAGACAGCTCTGCTCGTTTATTACCGTCTTATTTGTATGTCTCTCCTCTCAGGATAAGTCACACAGGATGCTTATGTTAAAGAAGCAGGGCGAGATGATCTGGAGAACTTCGGGGCTCCTGCTTTCACACTGTAGCACAGAACAGGCACTGTGGTGGGCTTCCTGCAGGCAGGCTGGGGACAACTAGTTAGTCATGCCTCTCAGAGAAGTTCCTGTTTGCAGGAGTTGAGGAAGCTGACAGATTACTCTCCTGCTTGGGTGCTCCCTTTCTCTCATCTCTCTGCTCCTCTAGGATTGGGGTTTTGCCCAGCTTGTGGCTGATGAATTAGAATCTTACGTTGTACTCTGGGTGACTGCAAAGATGAAGGCATTGATGATGGGGATGACTTAAATTGTAAAGCTCAGAAATTCAGGTACGGAATCAGCATTGTGAAACTGTACACATTACCAAATGTAAAAACAGAAGTCAAACACAACAGTGAATGAAGTAGTACAAAAAAACCCCTACAGTTGTTCCTACAACATTAATGGGTAATGTTGACGCTTCCCTGAGCACATGAAGAGAAACACTTTGGGGAAATTTTACTCAGGTTTCAGTTCTCAAAAGACAGGTAGCCTATTTTGTGCTAAACCATCTAAACGTATTGTAATGTAATTAGAGCTGTTCAGAGTTCTAGGGAACAGTCTGTCAGTTCTTCCTGGATTTCATTTTTAATTTGCTTTGGGAGCATAGGACCTACTTCAGAGTCTATTTAAATAGAGACAATCTTGCACAGGTAGAAATGTAAATATCCCTCCAGGGCTAAGTGGTGATGCTAAAATAAGCTGCTACAGGTATAATTTTGGAGCTTTTGACTAAGCAGTTCCATTCCCAGGTATATACTCAACAGACGTGTGTGTGTGTGTGTGTGTACTCACCAAAAGACATGTACAAGAATGTTCATATGAGCACCATTTGGAAACAGCCCAAATATCTACCAGAAGTAGAATAGACAGTACATTGTGTGGTATAATGATATAAAGGAATACTACACAGCAATGGAAAAGAACAATTATGGCTTCACACAAATATATGAATAGCATTATATCACTAATATAATGTTGACAAAGGGAACAAATACAAAATAATATGTATTAATGATGTATATGTCATTATATATATATCTTAAAAAAAGACAATTTTTGGAGTTTCAAGTCAGGATAGTACAAGGGGACACAAGGAACTGTTTGAAGTTGTAAGGCGTTGGGAATATATCTATGGGTGTGTTTGGTTTAGAAAATTTCATTGAACTGTATACTTAAAACTTATGCAACTATACTATCTGATATTATACTCAATAAAAACATAGGAAAATAAAACAAGCTTGTTTTACATTTTAATTTTTTACTAAAAAAGAAATAAACTCATTTTAGGTTCTCATTGTTTTACTGAAGTTCAAGTGATATAAAAGCTTGTTTTATATAATTTAATAAAATTTTATTAGTATAAAACACAAAATTGAATAAATCATAAACATGAAGTTTAATAAATTTTTAAATAAGATAATCCCATGTAACCAGAACCTGTGTTTAAAAATAAAACAAACAAAAAATAATGTAATTTTATACCATTGAGAAATATCCTATCCTTCCTTAAATATGGCTCTATGATAATTAATGAATAATACAGGGTGCTTATTTTATCATATTCATTGGTTCACAATCTTTGACTATGGGTCCATATGAAAGGGTAGTCAAAATGAAGAAGAAATAAAATATAAATTTAGTTTTGCTTTTTATGATTAGATATATGTCAATAATTAATAATATTTCAAGCTGATGAATTTGGTTTTAAAAAACTGCAAAAATAGAAACTGTCTATTATGGCTCACTGCCTGGACATTTCAGTAATCTCAATCATTTTTGTCTTGTATGTATAACTGAACTTCACTGAACTTTATTCATTAGAGATTTGTGTCCTACATCAAACTGCCTGGCTCTGTCATTCACTAGATAAATGATTAGTGTATCACATAGTCTTTGTATGTTTTAATTTCATGAAGCAAAATGATGTCTGACATCTATTTTGTTCAGTATTATAAGACTCTGTTTGCCTCTTATCTTTCTAACTTTTCTTTCCGAATAATTAGTTTATTCAACAATTTGTGAATGCCTATTTTACTCTTAGCACTATGATAACAAAAACACATATATAACATAATTTTTCCCGAAGAGTTTATGTGAGTTAGGCAAAAAAATAGACATGTGATAAACATTAATATAAATCAAGAAAGCTTTCACAAGCAGTATATGAATGAGGTCGGAAAAGTACAAATTCCAAAGAAAGGATGCCCAACGCTAAGACGATTATCTCCTTGGCTGGAAAAATATTGCTAAAGCAAAAAGACCAAGGTTCTCCACGAGATGATCTTTTCTTCAGGATTCTGTAAAGAGTTCCCATCATTAAATGGGTTCAATTAATAATACTCTAGTATTCATTTTAAAGTGTAAGGTTCTTGGTCCAAACAATATGCAAAACGAAAGTAAAGTAAAACCCCCAAAATGTGTTTTATACAAATTATAAGTGAAGCCAACTTCAACTCTTCACTGCTTAACTGAGCTGGAATTGTGTTTCTTTTATATTCCTGCACTTAACTTCAATTCCGGTATTATGCTTTGGTTTCATATAGGAGACACCAACTCTTACTCTTTTAAGAAAAGAAAAAACACAAGTTTTCTTCTCACAGCAGAAGAAACACAAGTTATCAACACATACATGAAAAACCTGGCTACTTACTATTAAAATTAAAAATAAAGCAAATATAAGACTGTTTGATTCCCTGGAATCTAGAGTAGATCTGGGTATATACAGTGTTTATGCAATAACTGTTCCATTAATGAGTATTCAGTTTACTGAATGAGTAAATGAATGACATAATTCCACTCTCAGTCATAAAATGGGCAGAGAATAAATTTTCATAAGTAATATTTCAAATTTGTGGTGGGAGGATAAATAGGTACAACTTTTCAGAGAAACAATTTGGAAAAATGTACTAAAAACTTTAAGAAGTTCAACTATTCATTTTTTAATAGTTTCTCTATGAAATTAGTGTTTAAAAGTAAACAAAACTGTACATAAAGATTTACATACAAGGATATTCACTTTTGTGTTATTGATAATAGTAATAAATTGAAGATAATTTAAATGTTGAGAGATTTGGGGCTGAAGATATTAAATACACAGGATAAAATATTATGCAGCTATTAAAACGTTATCAAATTATATATTTCACAGTATAATTATTAGTAGAATAATGTTTACAGTGTAATATTTAGCAGGATACAAATCCAGGTATAAATATTATCCTAATTCTATAATATAGACACAGATACACTCAAAAATTAGTAGAAAAATATATCAGTTATTAAACAGTGGCTATTTATGAATATCTAGGCTTAACTTGGCTATTATTCCCTTCTTATTTTCTATATTTTTAATAATGTGCACATATTAAAAATTAACAAAACAACGTATTTTATTTCATTCTATTCGCTTTCAAATTTCAGAACTTAAACTGACTTTACAGTTTTTCTTTCACATCTTTCCTATCATACCCTTTGCTTCTGATAAACTGATCTATGCTTGTATTCTGTTCTTTAAAAGGAACAATTTAGGAAGATCTACTCTAGTATTCTAAGGCACAAAAAAATAAGTCACAGTTACCTCTTTAATGATTCTGTTCCTATTCATCAGTATCCATAACTGAGCTATGCCTTGGATCCTCAATAACTGACTTATCCATTGACAACTGGTCGATCCCTTTGATCTCCATGTATCACCAGCTGCTGAACTGCTATGCCCAGGACCCCCTATTTATTACTAACGTCCTTCCATAACATCACCCACAACACACAACCACAATTCCTCAGAGTTGACACATATACTCTCTAGAAACCATGTTCTACCTGCTGGAATGGCTGTTAGAACCGAGACCATCTCTCAGCATCTCTCCCACTATGGAGCATAGCGATAGCTCTACATTCTGTTGCTCCCAGGCTGCTCCAGACAGCTGCAATGGACAAAGCAATGGGTAAACATGGCTTGAGACTTGAGAAGGCTCTGAAAAGTCACAATTCTTTTTATTAAATTTGAGCTTGGGTAAAGATCATTTTTTCTTTTAAAAAAATGTGGGCATTTAATAATTTTCTAGAGCAGTGTGCTCTATGAGCCCTTTACAAAGTAAAGTAATAACTTTGACTTTGGATTCAGACTGTCTACATCTGAATCCCAGCTCTACCAGTCACCATCTGAGTAATGTCTTGAGCGATTAATTTAACCATCCAGTGTCTTTGTTTTCCCGTTAGTGCTATGGACATAATCAACGCTAACTACTTCGTTGGGTTGTTATAAGGATAAAAGACATTATTATATGTAAACTGCTCTGAACAGTACATGGGAAGTAGTGAATATCACAGGAGCTGTAGCTCTTCAACAGGTAGAATTACACAGCCCTGCTTCAGTACAACTCCATAGCTTTAAATAATGATTTTTAAAAACTGAGGCGTAAAAGAGCTCTGAATAATGTCAAGTTATCAGAAAAAGACTGAATAGGAATGTGCTACTATTGGAGAAGTTAGAACCATTGAATAACACGGGTTGTAGGCAATCTCCAGAAAGGGAAGAATCATTATTGAGTGTCTCAAATAGTAAATGAGGGTATTTTCCTGATCTGTGTTCTCATTTCAGCTGCGATGAAATGACTGTATTCTCTACTCTCCAACAGGAGGGTCTTATGGGCTTGATAACCGGGAAACTGGTTGAGATCGTGGGGCTTTAGAGACCTTAACAGCAGAGAGGCTTTTGATTCACAAACTTAGGGAAGGTCTTTGAGTTATACCCAAAGCAGCCACAGGTGGTGATAAATGAAGTTGTGACTCACGAGTGGTGAAATTACCATTGTGCAAAATGGTAATTCACTTCTGTTCTTCCCTCAGCTCAAGTACTGCTGCTCCAAACATGGAGATATTACTGAGACTAATTCACACTTCCCCTAATTTTTCATTCTTCCACTGCTTGTTCTGTAACCTGTAAGCAATGTATTTCTCAATTCCTGGCTTTTATTAAATCCATCATCCTTTCATTCAGTTTATTTTGCTCATCACTTGCTACAATATCACTGATATTCAGTGGCAATTTGAATAAAAGTAAAATAATTTTCCTATGCAGATTTTACCTGATAATGTTAAAGCAATAACAAAAATTCTTCTCTTAGTTTCAGCCTATAGGGACACTATTAGTTATGGCCTACTGCAAGGAAAAAATAAAACGAAGACTCTAAAAACTAAACATCTGGTAATTCTGACATTTTTATGAATTATAAGGCAGTTTGCTTTTTTTTTGAAGTAAGATGAAAAATGCAAGACAGTGGGATAGAAATTCCCTGAATGTGTGTATCAGTGGACCCCAGATACCAATAGTTTGAGGAACTGAGAAGGAGTTGGCTATATTAGAGTCAAAGCATTGAAAAGGCAAACTGGAGAAAAGTCTCCTGTAAATCATCCTTTTCTCTTTTTTTCTTTACAGTACTCACAAATTTAGGATGAATTCTCACATTCAGTCTCTCACTTCTTTCCAGTTCTTTCAAATAATGCTTTCAAAGAAGAACATTTTTAAGAATATACAATGGAGAAAAGATAGCCTCTTCAATAAGTAGTGCTGGGAAAACTGGACAGCTACATGTAAAATAATGAAATTAGAACACTCCCTAACACCATGCACAAAAACTCAAAATGGATTAAAGACCTAAATGTAAGGCCAGACACTATCAAACTCTTAGAGGAAAACATAGGCAGAACACTGCATGACATAAATCACAGCAAGAGCCTTTTTGACCCACCTCTTAGAGAAATGGAAATAAAACCAAAAATAAACATGGGACCTAATGAAACTTAAAAGCTTTTGCACAGCAAAGGAAACCATAAACAAGACGAAAAGACAACCCTCAGAATGGGAGAAAATATTTGCAAACGAAGCAACTGACAAAGGATTAATCTCCAAAATTTACAAGTAGATCATGCAGCTCAATATCAAAAAACCAACCCAATCCAAAAGTGGGCAGAAAACCTAAATAGACATTTTTCCAAAGAAGATAGATTTCCAACAAACACATGAAAGAATGTTCAACATCACTAGTCATTAGAGAAATGCAAATCAAAACTACAATGAGATGTCATGTCACACCAGTCAGAATGGCCATCAAAAAATCTACAATAAATGCTGGAGAGGGTGTGGAGAAAAGGGAACCCTCTTGCACTGTTGGTGGGAATGTAAATTGATACAGCCACTATGGAGAACAGTATGGAGGTTCCTTAAAAAACTAAAAATAGAACTACCATACAACCCAGCAGTCCCACTATTGGGCATATACCCTGAGAAAACCATAATTCAAAAAGAGTCATGTACTACAATGTTTATTGCAGCTCTATTTACAATAGCCAGGACATGGAAGCAACCTGAGTGTCCATTGACAGATGAATGGATAAAGAAGATGTGGCACATATATACAATGGAATATTACTCAGCCATAAAAAGAAGCGAAATTGAGTTATTTGTAGTGAGGTGGATGGACCTAGAGCCTGTCATACAGAGTGAAGTCAGAAAGAGAAAAATACCATATGCTAACATATATGGAATCTTAAAAAAAAAAATGGTTCTGAAGAACCTAGGGGCAGGACAGGAATAAAGATGCAGATGTAGAGAATGGACTTGAGGACACGGGGAGGGGGAAGGGTAAGATGGGGCGAAGTGAGAGAGTGGCATGGACTTATATACACTACCAAATGTAAAATAGATAGCTAGTGGGAAGCAGCCACATAGCACAGGGAGATCAGCTCAGTGCTTTGTGTCCACCTAGAGGGGTGAGATAGCGAGGGTGGGAGGGAGACGCAAGAGAGAGATACGGGGATATATGTATATGTATAGCTGATTCACTATGTTATACAGCAGAAACTAACACACCATTGTAAAGCGATTATACTCCAATAAAGATGTTAAAAAAAACTTTTTTTTTTATAGGAGAATTTCTGGTGCATTAAAGATGGCCCTTCATACTTTGCTACTCCTCCCATTAAGAGGTAAACTTTAACTCCTCTCCCTTTGAGTCTGGGCTGCTGGCCTTACTGACTTGGCTGACCAATAATAATTCCAGTTTTTCTGAAATTAGGTCCCCTTCAAAAAAGACCTGTGGTTTTCATCCAGGCCTGGGAACATTCCCTCTTGGACCCCTGAGACAGCTTTTCTGGCCTCAAGCCATTGGGTCAGCCATTCCGAGGCCCCAGAAACCACGAAACAGAGGTGAGTCAGCACACGTCTTGACCAAATTTCAGACCTGTAAGAAACATAAAGCCCCATTGTTCTCTTAAACCATCAAGTTTCAAGATTGTTTGTTATACAGCGTTAGATAACATGAACGTGATTAAATGGTGTATTACCAACTAGCTTGGCCAAGAAACAGGGACATACCTGGGGCATGTACTGCACACCAGTGCCAATGACCTGAATGGTATAGGGACAGTATTTTTTTTTAATTGAAGTATACTTGATTTACAATATTAATTAGTTTATATTAGGTGTACAACATAGTGATGCAACATTTTATAGATTATACTCCACTTAAAGTTATTACAAAATAATGGCTATATTAGTATGTGCTATACAATATATCCTTGTTGCTTATCTATAGGGGTATGGGGTCTAGAGGGTTGGTATTTTTGAAGCAGTAAAGTGAAAGGGACATTCCAGCTTAGGTCAAATATTCATTTATAATGAAATTCTTTATTTGGAGCAGACTGCAGAATAATAAGAGTTGCACATACAGCTCAGGCTGTCTTTCGCTAGATGCATATTTCCAGGGTAATCTGCAGTTAGTGATTCTACCAGGGGCTGATTATGAGGTTCACAGCGAAGCTGGTCTCTAAAATGATGGTCAAGGTTTGGTGTCTGCATTCTTCAGCCATTCATCGAGTTACAGAATTAGCTTTTTTCTTTGTTAATAAGACTTTGTTTATATTTTATTTTATTTTTACAGTAAGCAGATATTCTAGACCTCAATGCCTAATAACATGTTTTAAATCCTCATTACCTTCCTGTCATCTTTACTACATAGCAAGGAGTTCTGTTTTATTTTTTCTCCCTACAGGTTTTTTTCATTCCCATATTGACTTTTGCTTTGAATATATTTTTTTCAACCTTTTATTCACAATCCTTGGCTAAAGTAACAAAATCCCAGCAGCTAGTAGTAACTGCTTGCCAACAATTCCTTTAAAAATATTTTTCTTATAAAAGTCTGCTCTGATTCATTTATTGGGATTAAATCAACATTATCTCCCTTTCCCTTATTTAGAAATGAGATATTCAAGAATATGGAAAAATGCTGTTAGATAAAAAGAAAAAATAGGACTGTCTAGTGTATACTATATGATCCTAGTTGGAATACAGACACACACAAATATATACCAACACAGTGGAAAAAATTTCCCAATCATTTTTTTTAACATTTTGAGTAGTGAGCTTAACTGTAACTTTTTAATTTTGTCTTTCAAGATATAGATTTTTAAAAATTTCTTTAGTTAACTTTTATAATTTGGAAAAAAAACACATTTTTCTTTTCATTTCATTTGGCATACATAAAATAATGAGTAATACTTGTGTAATTCCTTACAGTTTACAGAACACTTTCACATAATTTCACGCAGACAGACCTCGCAAGAATCCTGTGAGATAAAATATTAGAACCTTTGGACGTGGTTTTTCTGGTCCTCTCACTTCAGCTCTCTGGCATAAGTTTTAGATTGACATTCCATTTTACCGTTAAAGGAAACGGGGCTCAGAAATGGCTTCTGTAAAGTCCCACAGCTTGGAAGTGGCAGACGCCAGAAACTAATGCACACCTAATTCCAAAAGCAGGATTGCAGTATTCTACTGCACTGTCTCCCTGCCTGCAGCTCGCGCCTGTGTTCTCTGCGCTGCATTTCCTTGTCTCTCTTGGGACACGTCTTGCCGTTCCTCTCTGAGGCATTCATTTGTCCAGATCAGTTTTCCTTGACACCACGTGCTCTGAATGTCTGATTCTGGCAGCTTGGAGGTCGTTCCACCATTCCCCATACTCCAGCTCTGGCTCACACACCGACCAAGACTCACTCCAGATCTCAGCCTCATCCTAACTAACAGTAGTTAGGTCCATGCTGTGAAAGACTGGCCCTGCTGGCTGAAGACGTTCCTGCAACTTCCAGATTTGAGTTGTATCACGTCAAATGAGAACTATGGACACGCTTCCCATTTTTGTGAAGGCTTCATGGGCCCTTTACCAGAAAACTCTAAATAATTGAGTAACACCTTGTTAATTCTATATTAAGGGAGCTATGACAAAAAGAACTTTAAGTATATATTATCAGATATTTTATTTAAAAGCAGTAAGACATTTAAGTCATCTAGGGAGAAATAGCTACTTCAAATTCATGCTGTTTTGAATAAAACTATATCAATTTAACAAGATTTCACTGCACCAAGAAATGCTGTTATTACATTGTTGCATATACTATGGGAAGGTGTATGGAATTATGTCAGCTCAGGCTACATTTTCATTTTTGTGTTAATCAAAGGTTCTGTGACATTTGCCATCATTTGATAAGTTTTGGGGGTTCTTGCCCCCCACACCCCAAGCTAGGCCTCCCTTACTTTGTGTTCCTGTTTTCCCTACTTGCTGTCTGTCCTAAATGTGATCCTTAAGCCAGTCTACCTGCATAACACCACATACCATAGCCCATGAAGGCAAATTGAAAAGTTACTTGGAATCACAGCAGTTGTCTTGGAAAGCCCACTTCAAAGATTCCTCCCACTGATGAGGAAATCTGGAGCTCTGAAACACTCTGCATTGCTCTTCTGCATTCCCTGCGTCTTAAATTTGACGTCTTGGGTTGGTCTGTCCAGTGCCCAACCCTTGAATTCCTCCTGGGCACTTTGACTTATACATACCTCATTGCCTCTTTGTCTTATGTTGTCACCTGCTATCTTGGAGGGAGGAGATGAGATGGATACATCTGCTCAAGCTTCATGAAACTACACCTCTACCCTGGCACTCAGGCTTCTAACCCTGTGAGATTGACTGTGGTCCCTCCATATCCCACCTTCCCATGGAGCATTGAAATGTCTGTAGTCCAAGTGGGGCCATGGAGTGATTTTTGGGGCCTGGGGTACTGGATCAAATCCTACAAGTAAGTTCTCCCATGGAGGAAGGGGAGGAAATGGCTGGTGGCCTTGAGAATTTAACCACATTCCTCCAGTACATTGGATTTCCACACTTTACAGCTTATAATACTCTCCCTCATTGATCAGATGAGTATTCCTGTCATGTGGGAAGCATTGGTGATCTGTTTTATAGATGGAAAAAATTGAAATTTTGAAGTTTGGCTTACCTAAGGCCCCATGGATATTCATAGGGTCAAAATATCTTGTCTTGAAGGCTGTCTTTACACTGTTGCAAACTTTTGGACTTAGGCTTTAGGGTCTGGGCTAGGGTTAAGATAGAGCCCAGATATCAAGATTCCTGAATCCAGACTTCCTGTGAAAGAAGGTGAAAGACAAAAAAAAAAAAATCTGAACCAGTGGGTGTGTTACTGAAAGCACATGCCATTTCAGAAGGGAGGAATCATGCAGTAAATCAGAAACAAGAGCAGAAAAAAAAAGAAAGAAAAACAAGAGCAGAGAAGGAGAGTTCATGCAGATGATCGTACAGGAACGAGCTGAATAGATGGGAGGGTAGGAACACAAGACAAAGGTGGAAATGAAGTAGGCAGAAAATATTAAAGTGCAATATGTTTTGTTAAAGAATGGAGAGAGACCAGTCTTCGATTTTGGGTGCTTGCTGTGAACTTCACTCTGTGGTCAGTGTTGGTACAGTTTCTTGGGCTGGAGAACTATCCAAGACGCTGCAATCACTGTGATGCAGTTCTCTCCCCAGCTTCACTTTGTTTCTTAGCTTGAGGCTCCTCTGCTTTTTCACTCCTTGTCATTTATACTTCTGTGTTTTCTCTTTACCACTTGACGGTTTCTGGAGACTAAGATTTATGAGGCTTTTGACAAGAAAAACAATGACAATTCTGAGTCTAAAGCACCGTTTATTGGTCTTGTTTAAATTTTTGAAGTACAGGCTGACAGGACACCACCTGACACTCCTTGAGACCAAATCCTAATACATGACAATAAGGACTTGCTAAAGTTTTAGACTTCCTTCTCCACTCCCCTTATGAATACCTATCAACTATCTGAAGGGTCTCTCATCAAGCTCAGTGAGTTTGTTCAGTTTATTATAACCATTTATCTGCTAACCCTTCACCGTTATAACTCATAGGTGATTTTACAAAGAGACCCAATTTTCTTGTTTTTGTCCGATTCTTTCCTACCACTTTGGTGCCACTGAATGCAGGAGTGCCAAAAGATCAATTGTTGATGATTCAGAAAAAAGCAGTGGACTTGCACAGTTCTCAGAGCTCCCTGGCTTCAACTGTGCATGACTTTAGGTATTTGTCTCAATCCAAAGTATCATAGACAGCTATTGATTTTGCTTGGCCACAGGGCCATGGACAACGTGAATAAATCCGATGTCCACATCATGCCTCAACTGCTTCTTAACCAAGAACTCACTCCAAGCTCCTCCCACACAGATGTTTCCCACCTGAGTAGCAAACACTTGCCCCACTCCAGAGTTTCTCTTTTACTCTTACACTGCTATTACACTCACAGCACTTCTGACACCAGATGTGTGGATTTTCCCCCCTGCACAAAACAGTTCTGCAATGCCAGCTGGTATACTATGATTTAACTAAATTCTGACACTGTCTACCTGGATATAGTGTCAGATCCCACAGGTGAACGGCTCAGTGCCACAAGCCTGCCCCCTCCCACTTCAGATGCCAGTCATAAGTTTAGGTTGTTACTTGTGCTTCAGACTGATGGGCTATAAACCAGAGGTTCCCACTACCCCCTCTTCTAGGTTCAGTTGATTTGCTAGAGGGTCTCACAGAACCCAGGAAAACAGTTGACTTACTGTTTGCCAGTTTTATAAAAATATATGATAAAGGATACAGATGATATGTAGATGTAAGAGATGTGTAGGACAGGTATGTGGGAAGGGGCACAGAGCTTCCATGCTCTCTCTGGGCACCCCCATCCCCATGTGTTCAGTGACACGGAAACTCTTGCAGCTCCATTC
Source organism: Delphinapterus leucas (assembly GCF_059928025.1). Lineage (NCBI taxonomy): Eukaryota > Metazoa > Chordata > Mammalia > Artiodactyla > Monodontidae > Delphinapterus > Delphinapterus leucas. The sequence goes on from NC_143149.1 coordinate 26,866,578, forward strand.
TTTGGGATTTTTATAGGGGCTTCATCACATAGGCATGACTGATCATTAACTCCATTTGTCCTCCCTCTCCCCTCTCTGGAGGATGGGAGGTGGGACCTAAAATTCCAAGCTTCTGATCACGGCTGGGTGTTTCTGGTGACCAACCCCCACCCAGGAACCCTTCCAGAGTCACCTTATTAGAACAAAAGGCATTCCTATCACCCAGGAAATTCCAAGGGTGTCAGTTTGGTGTCAGGAACTGGGATCAAAGACCAAATATTAGAACAAAAGATGTTCCTAGTTCTTTAATCACTTAGGAAATTACAAGGGTTTTAAGAGTTCTGTGCCAGAACAGAGGAGATATAGATATATTTTTTAATCATCTCACACTTCCTTCATGGAAGAGCCCCTCTGCCTCACCTTCTGGTGGAAGTATGGGCGGGTATAACCAGAGCTTGAAAGGAAGCTACAAAAATAACTCTAGGGCTTCCCTGGTGGCGCAGTGGTTGAGAGTCCGCCTGCCGATGCAGGGGACACGGGTTCGTGCCCTGGTCCGGGAAGATCCCACATGCCGCAGAGCGGCTGGGCCCGTGAGCCATGGCCACTGAGCCTGCGCGTCCGGAGCCTGTGCTCCGCAACGGAAGAGGCCACAGCAGTGAGAGGCCCGCGTACCACAAAAAAAAAAAATATATATATATATATATATATATATTTATATTATATATATATATATATATATATAAAATGAGCAAAATCCCTGGAAAATTTATAGTCAATAATTCTTCCCTAAATGATGATGAGCTAACCAAACATACATATAAAACTCTACATATTCAGATGCATATGTCACGGAAGTTGGTGCTATTTTTCTCCTCATTTTACCCCTTGATTTACTGTGGTCTCTGATTTGGCGGATTTGGACTGCAATCATGTATACATAAGTGTCTGGTTTACTTTCACCGATGTATCCAAAAGCTGTAACGTTTGTTTCATCTTTTACTTTTGCAAACAAAACCTCTCAAATTTACTGCAGGGATTTACTTTATTTTTTTCTGCCCTTTGTTTCTTTATTTTTCCCTTCTATCCTGGCTGGTTAGAATTGGCAGCTGCTTTGCCCATTCCCGGGAGAAAATCCTGCAAAGCTAATGATGTTGGTAGGGGTTCCATTCATTGCAGGAAAATGTCAAACAAGGTACTTAGGAAGTGGAATTGGCTAGAGAATGTGGCTGTACCTTATTATTTAGAGTGGAGAGGGAAAGGTAGGTCTGTCAATTCTTTGCATTTAAATGTCATTCTTGTCTGTTTCATGGAGTTTTATGTCAGATTGAATATAACTGAGATTCAGCTAGTATGAATAAATGGAGCTACTTCTGCTACTAAGTACCTTTTTCCCTCTTGTTTTAGGAGGTTATATGAAAATCTGGGCAGTCTGATGTGAAATCAAAGTGTTTTTATGCCTTATACACACACACACACACACACACACACAGAATCACAAACTCCATGTACTCTGTGTCACTAACTGTATGATTTATGTGAGAATCAAATTGTGGGTACTGCCCTGTAAGTGTTCATCCAGAAGACATGCTTTTATCCACCATATCATCTTACACTGAAGTAGTCTTTCTTCTGTCTCCTCATCTTCCTCCTTGTTATCTCCCTTCACCTCTAGAAAATGTCCATCAATATATTCACTGTCTTTTTTTTAACATATGAAGATAATGAAGCTAGTTGGTCCTTGTTGTGGAGTGAATCTTGGTACCCCAAAGAGCATATGTTGAAGCCCAAGCCCCATTGTGACTTTGGAGATAGGACCTTTAAGGAATTAATTAAGGTTAAATGAGGTCATAGGGTGGGGGCCCTAATTCAATAAGACTAGTGTCCTTGTAAGAATAGGAAGAGATAGCAGAGATTTCTCACTCTCTCAGCATGCACAGAAGAATGGCCATGTGAGGACATAGCAAGAAGGCAGCTATCTACAAGCCAGGGAGATAGGTCCCACTAGAGATCAACTCTGCTGGCACCTTGATCTTGGACTTCAAGGCTCCAGAACTGTGAGAAATATACTTCTATTGTTCAAGCCACCCAATCTGTGACATTCCGTATGGCAATTTAAGCAGATGAATATAGTGCTCAGTAGAATTGGTGTTCTAAATTATCTTCTCTCTTCTTGGAGATGAATATATTTCATGTAAACGGACTCTCATAGAGAGTCCTCTTAGAATTATTTTCAAATGTTTTTATATTTTTAAACTCGATTTTCAGAATACTAGTCTTACAGAAATTGCAAAAATAGGACACAATTTCTGTATAACTCTTCACCCAGCATCTCCTAAGGTTTACATCATATATAACCATAGTATAATTATTGAATCCAGAAAATTAACATTGGGATATATGGGTTATTAGTAAATAATCTATAGACTCTTTTCTAGTTTCACCAATTTTTCAACTAATGTTTATTTCATAGTTCTGGTTCTAATTCAGGATTCCATATTGTATTTCATTATTATGTACCCTTTTCCTCCAATTTGTGACAGTTCCAGGTACTTGACACATTTGAAGAATACTGGTCAGTTGTCTTCTACAATATTTTAAAATTTAGATTTCCCTATTGTCTCAGGATTTGATTGAGGTTCTGCATTTTTGGCAAAAATAGCACAGAAATGATGCTGTGGGCTTCTCACTTTATAACAGGGGGCACATGGTGTTGATATGTCTTGTTATTGGTGATGTTGATTTTGACCACCTTGTTAAGGTAGTATCTGTCACGTATCTCCACTTTACAGTTACCGTTTTTCCTTTAAAACTGCCAAGTGTCTTGTGGGGAGATACTCTGAGATTATGAAAATGTCATTTTTTCTCATATTTTTGTCCACTAATCCATCAGTGATTCTTGTCTGCAACTGTTATGACTGTTTTCCTAGTGATAATTTTTCATTTCCATTATTCTTCCACATTGTATAATTGGAATTTTTCTAGAGAAGGGGCTTTCCTTTCTCTCTAAATTACTTATTCATTCAATTATTTATTTATACCAGTACGGTCTCATGAATATTTCCTGTATTCTTTGTGTTATAATCAGTTAGTGTCATATTTTGTCGTTGTTCAAGTTGTCACACATTTGGCCATTGAAGGATCCTTCAGGTGCCTCCTTAATTTAGAAATACTTTATTACTAAAAAGTGCTAACCTTCTTTTGAGCTTTCAGTGAGTTGTAATCTTTTTGCTGGTGGAGAGTCTTGCGTCAGTGTTGATGGCGGCTGACTGATCAGGGTGGTGGGTACTGAAGGTTAGGGTGGCCATGGCAGTTTCTTCAAATAAGACAGCAGTGAAGTTGGCCACATCTTCAGACTCCACTTCTAACTCTAGTTCTCTTGCTATTTCCACCACATCTGCAGTTTTTTCTTCCACTAAAGACTTGAACCCTTCAAAATCCATGAAGTTTGGAATCAGCTTCTTCCAAACTCCTCTTAACGTTGATACTTTGTCCTCTTCCCATGAATCACGAATGTCCTTCGTGGCATCTGGAATGTGATTCCTTTTCAGAATCTTTTCAATTCACTTTGCCCAGATTCATCAGAGGAATCACTATCTATGGCAGCTATGGCCTTAGGAAATACATTTCTTAAATGATAAGACTTGAAAGTTGAAATTAGTCCTTGATCAGTGGGCTGCAGAATGAATGTTGTGCTAGCAGGCATGAAAACATTAATCTCGTTGAACATCTCCATCAGAGCTCTTGAGTGACCATGTGTATTGTCAGTAAGCAGAAATATTTTGAAAGTGATCTTTTCTGAGCAGTAGGTTTCCACAGTTGGCTTAACAGTAAACCATGTTGTAAACAGATGTGCTGTCGTCTAGGCTTTCTTGTTCCACTTACAGAGCACAAATAGAGTAGATTTAGCATCATTCCTAAGGGCGCTAGGATTTTCAGAATGGTAAATGAGCACTGGCTCCAACTTAAAGTTGCCAGCTGCATTAGCTCCTAACAAGAGAGTCAGCCAGTTTTTTGAAGCTCTGAAGTCAGACATTAACTTCTCTCTAGCTATGAAAGTCCTAGATGGCATCTTCCAACAGAAGGCTGTTTCATTTACATTGAAAATCTGATGTTCAGTGTAGCCACCTTCATTAATTATCTCAGCTAGATCTTCTGGATAACTTGCTGCAGCTTCTACATCAGTGCTTGCTGCTTCATCTTGCACTTTATACTATGGAGATGGCTTCTTTCCTTAAACCTCATGAACCAACTTCTGCTAGCTTCAAACTTTTCTTCTGGAGCTTCCTCACCTCCCTCAGCCTTCATAGAACTGAAGAAAGTTAGGACCTTGCTCTGGATTAGGTTTTGGCTTTAAGAAATGTTGTAGCTGATTTGATCTTCTATCCAGACCACTCAAATTTTCTCTGTATCATCAGTAAGGCTGTTTTGCTTTTTTTTTTTATCGTTTGTGTGTTCACAGGAGGAGCACTTTTAATTTCCTTCAAGAACTTTTCTGTTGCTTTTATAACTTGGTTAGCAAGAGACCTAGCTTTTGGCCTATCTCAGCTTTGGACATGTCTTCTTCACTAAACTTAATCATTTCTAGATTTTGATTTAAAGTGAGAGATGTACAATTCTTCCTTTCACTTGAACACTTAGAGGCCATTGTAGGATTATTAATTGACCTAATTTCAGTATTGTGTCTTAGGCAATACAGAGGCTGAAGGACATGGAGAGAGATAGGGGAAAGGCCAGCTGGTGGAGCAATCAGAACACACGTAACATTTATCATTTAAGTTCATAATCTTGTACGGGCATGATTCCTGGCACCTCAAAACAACTACAATAGTAACATCAAAGATCACAGATCACCATAACAAATGGAATAATAAAAAAAAAGTTTGAAATATTGTGACAATTATCAAAATGGGACATAGAAACACAAAGTGAGCAAATGCAGCTGGGGGAAAAAAATGGTGCCATAGACTTGCCTGATGCAGAGTGCCACAAACCCTCAATTTGTAAAAAATGCAACATCTGCAAAATACAATAAAGTGCAATAACACGAGGTCTGCCTGTTTATTCACATACACATAGATATAGCCTTGTCCATTTTCTTATCTGTAACTTCTTTTTCCAACATTGAGAAACGTGGCTTTCATTACCTACTACATATTTACTTCTCAATCCTAATATATACATAAATTAGTTTTAGAGCCATATCCCCATGAAAATCAGATTTACTAACAAGAATGCCATGTCAGTGTACAGTTCTTTTTGTTGTAATCTTTATAGCATATAATCACAGTCTTCTTTTCCAGAGTTACGTAGGTCAATTCTTCTCTTTCCCTTGCCTTTCAGTGTAATTACCTTATTCAAGTTATTCAGGCATAACGCAGTCAGAGTCATCTGTTACAGTTTGAATTCCATTTGGGATCTCCCCAGCATCCTGGTTGGTTTCAATTATTTATTTATTTTGGAGGAAGGGGATCCCATCACCAAATTCTGATGTGGTGGTAGTAAGGCGGAGGAACCCTCCCCTCAGATCTAGCAAGCAATTCTTGGACAGCAGCTGGATGTCCTACAGTGTAACTCAGCTCTGACAGTATCTACCTGGAGGTAGCATCAGATACCCCAGTTTAAGGACTCAGTCCTACAAGACTGCCCCCCACACAGTTCAGACACCAATCTCAAGTCTAGGTTGTTACCTATACTTCTGACCAACTGGCTATAAATCAGAGATTTCCAGGACCCCCTTCTTAGGTTCAATTAATTTGCTAGACTGGCTCACAGAGCTCAGGAAACCTGTTTACTCATTATGTTATCAATTTATTACAAAGGATTTTAAAGGATACAAATCAAGAACCAGATGAAGAGATACATAGGGCAAGGTATAGGAAAAGAATACAGAGCTTCATTGCCCTCTCTGAGAGCAGCACTCTTCCCAAATCTGAGTGTTCATCAGCCCAGAAGCTTTTCAAGCTCCATCCTTTTGGGGTTTTGTGGAGGCTTCATTATGTAGGCATGATTGACTAAATCATTGGCCACTGGCGATCAGTTCAACCTCTAGCGCCTTTTTCCGCCCCAGAGGTGGGGTTGGAGGCAAGGACTGAAAGTTGCAACCTTCTAATCACAAGGTTGGTTCTCCTGGCAACCAGCCCCCATCCTTAGGCACTTTCCAAAAGTCACCTCATTAACACAACAAAAGGCACTTTTATTGCTCTTATCACTTAGGAAATTCCAAGGGTTTTCAGAGCTCTGTCAGAAACTACACGAAGACCAAATTTTATATATATGTATATCTTATTATAAATCACATGGAGTGTGTTAAACTTTACCAGAAATATACCAAAAAGTATATTTAAACAAGTTTCACTCCTCATCCCTTCCACCCTATTACCATCCTCTCATTTTTTCTCACCCACTCTTGTTAGGTAACTTGTCTCATTAGTTTCTGGTTTATTCATTCTCCTTTTTTTTTTTTTTTTTTGCATAAGTTAGCAGATACACTCATGGTTTCTTACATAAAGAATAGTATACTTTAGATTATCTTTTGTAATTAAGTCGCATATATTTTGATGAGAAAACAGGGTACATTCCCCCAGTCGTGTAAATGACTAGAGCTTATAAAACAGGACACTAATACCCTGGACTTTGAGGCCAGAAGGACCTAGTTTTGAACCCAAGTTCAATCAAGTACTAATTGTGGTCTTAGAAAGCTAACATATCTAGATATTAATTCCTTTGTCTATAAAATAGAGATGATATTAGTATCCACATTACAAGTCTGCTTAAGGATTAAATAAGCATTACATTTAAAGCTCTCAACATAGTGCTTGACATTGGGTGAAGTACTTAAGAAATGTTAGAAGTATAGTAATATTAGTGTATTAGTACAGTAAGTATGAATTTGTAATTAGCTAATTGCTTATGGCTAGAAATATTTTTCTGTCATAATTTCTTTCTTTAAATGAAGACCATCAGTAACTTTGCACACAGATTTTTCCCCTAGAGAATTATATAAAAGAGTTGATAATACTATTAATTTGGAAGAAAATCCTCAACTCTGCCCTGCTAAAATTGCAGTATTTTTTAAAAGTTCAAATATCCTATTTGTACTAATCTTAATCTCTTTAAGTTTGTACTATAAGAGTCATAACGCCTCTCTGCACCAACTTCCTATGCTATTTGTGACAATGGAATTTGTAAAAGACAAGATCTTTATGATTAATATAATTTTTGTACTGGAAAAGGTAATGGTGAAAGTAGTTAATCTGTTGTAGGTATGCTGTTGCAGTAATTTTGATACGTTATCATATTTAAATATGAATTTAAAGTCTGTGGATCTTTTGCAAACTGAGCAGCACTGGTTTGAAAGAATTGTACCCTGTGTTGACAGATTTTTAATTTATTAACATTTATTAAGTCCCTGGTATGGGTCATGCCTACATTAGGTGCTGGAGGTAAAACAACAAAAAGAGGTAGTCCTTCCTTCAAAGACCTCACAGTCTAGTCAGTTCCCAGAAGTTATTTGAGTTGGTGGGAAAGTGTGTGAAAATTGGACTTCACATCTTAGATCTTTTTTGACACAGCCAGAATCTGTTTGGACGGTTCAGAATGAGTTGGGGCCATTCAGAATGAATTTAACCCATTATAATGCATTAGAATAATCTTTTCAATCCTCCTTCATTCTATAAATATGTATTGAGTGACTATTTAGATGGAAGGCACTGTTCTAGATGCAGGATCTACTGCAGTGAAGTCCTCATTCTCAGGGAGCTAGACGAAGAAGGCAACTTGGCCGTCTATCAATGCAAATCAGTCAAGTGATCATAAATACTAGGGACAAAGTAGATGAAGCATATGGAAAATGGATGAGTTTGACATTTTGTTCAAATTGGTTAGGAAAGGCCTCTCTAATAACAGAATATCTGACCAAAGATTTAAGAAATGGGGAGGTATGCTATGTGGTAATCTGGAGGAAGAGAGTTCCCTGAAGCAAATTCAGAGGTCCAGAGTTGGAAGTGTGCCTGACATATTTCATAATGAGCAGAAAGTCAGTAGGGAGAGAGGAAATGAGAGTGAGAGAAATAACGACAGTGCGGTAGTGAAGGCCAATTTCCTATAGGAGAAGCTATCGGAGGAATTTGAGCAGATAAATGGCATGATCTGCCTTACAATTGTAAAAAATTAATCAACAGAAACCTTAATTATTGATAAATAGAGTTGGGAGACCAGAAGGGGAAGCTCTCAATAGCAGAGCCCAACAGGAAGAGGAAAGACTCTGCTTCTTTCCTGGCAGAAACTCAGCTAATGAAAAGCCATGGACTCTTTGTTTACTATAACCCCCCCAACTTCTTTTTCCTCTCTTTAAAAATGTTCTCCTTCCCTTGCTGTATGGAGACTTACCATGGCTCGCCACGTTGCAGACCCTGAATTGCAATTCTCTGCTGATCTCTAAGAAATCCATCTTTGCTGGAGAAATATCTGGCAGTCTGTTTGCTTCAGGTCAACACAGTTTAGAAGGATCCCATTGGTCCTTGTGCTGAGAGTAGGCTGTCAGGTCACATGGGTGAAAAGTGGGGAAATCTGTTGGAGAAGAGATCCAGCAACTGAAATCCAGTTGAGAAGTAGAGTCTCAGACGAATGTGGGTGCAGTGGAGTGTTGAGGTGGTGGTGTTCTTAAAGTATTTTGAACTTATATTCATTAAGGACGAATCCAAAGTTTGGACCTTAGCTTCCATAAAAATCAAGTCTGAATCATTAATTATCCATTAAGGGCCCTATGTGGAAGCCATTTTCTCATTCCTTGTGGAGAAGCTGTATTCCATTTTGTGAGAGAAAAAAGAAAAGATGAGCTTAAATTAAACCACAGGGAAATGTACAATGTTTCAATTGGACGGAGGCCCATCCCCTGAAGTGCTTTGTGTATCACCTCACATAGGAGGACTGAGAAATCGCGAGGTCTCATGCACTTGCATAGAGGCATCCAGAGCTGCAGGGACATTTTTTGATGCTCAGGAATGGGGAAAAAGCTGAGGCTAGTTCAGTGCCATGAAGTCCAGTTCCAACCTGAGTCGGTGTGTCCACATCATCACTCTGTAAGCTGATCCACAGACCGTGTCCTCTTCAGGGCCAGAAATGTGCTCTATCCTCTAACCACTTTAAAATTTTTACTTTATTGGACTGCATATCTTGGGATTTGCAGCTTAAGAATTACCGTGCCTGAAATTGTCAGGCATTTACCCCCAAATGAGCTGGGGTCTAATGTCCATGAGATTATAGCACTTTTTTTCCTTCTAATTACAGAGAAGAAAGGTGCTTTTTATACCCAGATAGCTTGTCACATTCTAGAAAAATCAGATGTTTCTTCGCCAAGTGTGGAGAAATACCAGGCATATAATGTTCTATCTGACTTCTGGCTGTGAAAATTTCCTGTATTCTTTCGATTTTTGAAGGCCATGGTGGATTTATTTATTGTTAGGAACTGTTTTGTTTTTTTTTTTTTGAGCCTCAGATATTGTATTTTTCTTTTCCCTCCACAGTGTCAGGTTGCCTATGTTTATCTTAGAAAAATAATAGGACTGACTTGAGAAAATGAATTTATGTTGGCTTGGCCCCTACTGCACTGCCATATGCATTTTAAATGACCCAGAGGAATTATCTGTATTAATAAAAATGAATTATTAATTGGGTCTTTTAATTGTTGAGGGCTAATTCCTTTATTTTAGAAAGAGATTTCATTTAGAACTATACTAATCTCTATTTCAAACCCTGCTTTTGGAGAAGGCAGCTCTAGTTGCAAATCTTACAGCAGAACCAAAGGAAGAAGCAATAGATTCAAAGGAGAATAGGTTTATCCATCTAATGTGACACCTGAGCTATGGTTTGGAAAGCAGAGAGCGACCCTAAACGTTATTCCTGGCCATTTTGGCAATGAACCCTACTGGTGTAAACCTGATGAGCTTCTTAGGGTCTAATGGAAATGATTGTGCTTATTTACACATGGGCTTTATTTGTTCATTAAAAGCTGCAGGTAAGCAGTGCTCCCACAAGGATTTGGGGCTGGATTCACAGGAGACCATATGCGCTCCTTCTGTTTCCAGGAGTGATTCAGTTAATTCAGCACAGTTGAATCCAGTGATGTTTCAGGCGAGAGCATTGGAAAGAGTCCTGGAGTTAAGAGTGAGGAAACATAAATTAAATGGTATGACAAGTGTCAGGGCACCACCAATTTTCTGAGCTTCAGTTTCCTGAGGCTGAAAAAAAGAAGAGCGGGGGCGTTGGAGTAGATACATTTTAAAACAATTTCCAAATATGAGATGGAAAACATCTTTGTAATGTTTTTGTCCTTCAGGAGGCCATCAACATTTAAATGACTGTGTTAGTAATGAAAAAAAAAAAGATTATTCATGTGCCCAGTGATCATGCACACATCTGTGGCCACTTTCCCCTTCAGTGTGATGTAGGGAAGGTTGTGTAATGTGTTGAGGACCAATGTCAGCCCTCCAGCTTTCCACCACATCTGAACTGGGACATGGTTAGCAGCTGCCAGGGATCTAGTCCCCCGAACTCACACCAGGAGGGTGCATTACCTGTGTCTGATTTATATTTGACTCAGGAGCAAATGCCTTTTAACTCTAGGCCCTAATAATTTAAAACAAGCTCTTAAGCCAAGATTTCTTGGAATAGGATGAAAGTGGGCAGTTAGAATAATTTGTGTGAATCTCCTTCTGGGAAAAAAAGAAAGAATGAAAACATGCTTACTTCAAATTGTATCATCTAGGAGCATAAATCCCAGATTTATGGGAACCCTTTCGATACTAAGAGATTTCTTTTATAATTTTAATGCTGCGGCTTTGTGGGGTTTGAAATGATTCCATAATCATTTGAGAACTCCCCCCAAGCCCTAGTTATAACTGGGGTTCGTCTGTTGATGTTAGGAAAGTTAAACGGGTGGCTGACTAACAGTTCTTTAACACCTAACCACATAGCAAACATTGTTCTGGTTCTTTTATATAATCATTCCTGGAACTGTTATGTGCCAGGAACTGTAATAATAATAGCAAACATAGACGTGGCACTCTCTACGTCAAGTGTAAAAAGTGCTTTATATATAATAGTTTAATCCTCACTGTAAGGGAGGTATTATTATCACCACTTACAGATGAGAAAACTGAGGCATCAAATAACTTTTCCAAGGTCACACAAGCTGATTTTTGAAACCAGCAACCTAGCACTGTAGTCTCTGCACTTGACTAGGCAAACAGCATATGTGTTAGTTTCCTCAATCCTTACAGCATCCTAATTTAGCAGTACTTATCATTCTACTTTTCATATGAAGAAATAGAGGAACAGAGAGGTTAAGTAACGTGAACACAGTTACATAGACAGTGATTCAGCCAGGTCTATAAAGTACTTGATTTTTTTACTACTGCATCCAAAAAAAAAAAAAACCCCAGAAGTGTGCTTAGTTTTTTTTGTTTGCTTGTTTTTTGTTATTGTTGTTGTTCCTGAAATTTGATGGCTATGATTTCAGAATATGTATTTCTAAATAGAATTTCAAAGAGGGGGTAAATGAGAGTCATGAATTTCTGAGCATTAGAGATATGGCCAACAATAGAAAAAAAATCTCAAGGTTATCAGAGCTTTGTAAGTAATAGTTCAGGCCCTGAAGTCAAACAGCTCTGGATGAATTCAGCTCCATCGCTGATGAGTATGGGCTCTTGGGTGAGTGACTTACACTATCGAAATTCTAAAAATACTTCAGTATGGGTCAAGTTAGCAATTCAGGAGCCGAGAGAAATGGAGATCTAGTTACAGGAATCAGAGTGTAAGGTGAGGATTTGGTCTAAAATCCATATTGGAAGGCCTGGTGCTTAAATGTTACTGAAAAAGGAAAGAGGATATTAGACTAAGGTTGGCTCGACACTGAACTGAGTCACTTCAGTTTTTCACTAGGGCTCCCTAAGGCCATCCCTAGCTTTGGGGCACATTTGAATCAAGAGCTCATAGTCGGAGATACCTGGTATTAACATTTATGGCTCCAACATTGAGAAGAGGACAGAGAACCAATTAGATATCAAGTCCCCCCATAACAAAGAGGGAAATGCACTGAGGTTGGCTCTGGAGTGGTGTTTAAACATGCTTCTTTTTATAGTTTGCTTGTCTGTTTGCTAATACTTTTACCTTCCTAGCTAGAAAACTGGAGCAGATAAATAACTGCCTATTTTCCCCACTGGAAGCAAATAATCACCGAAGATTGGCCTTGTCTCACAAATCCTTTCTCATAAGCATTCATCATACTGAGAAGTACCAAACAGTTAGCTACTTATACCTTTCCACCCCAGAATGCATGTTCATATGCCCATAATCAGATTAAGGAAGGTCTAGGTCAATCACAGACTGTCTAGGGCCCTCCTCATAGTAATAACATGAAGCTTTATCTATTATTTGTTCCTTTAAGATCTTCAACTTGCTGAGAATTCCATGGAAACATTGGTGGAAGCTAGACCACCACCACCAGAAAAGAAAAGGTATGAAATTCAAAATGTATATGTGTATATCAATGACCAGCAAGTAACAATTGCCGCTTAATAGATACACTGGCCTTCAAACAAATAAATGATCATGAAAGACAAATACACCCTCCGAGAGTGGGCTTTCCTGCAACTCAAGGCAACTCACTTGCTCACCAGCCTCAAGGCAGAAACTGATTCGTTTTCTTCTTTCCTAACTTTTTCTCTAAATTGAGTAAAACCTGATTGTCAACAGTGATATGTCCAGGACATGCCTCAGCAAGAAAGATAAGTTCACCCCTCTGTTTCTACACTGCTCTGAAGTTTTGGGCTTATCCACTAACACTTAGCAGGAAACAGAGGTGATAGGCTGGCTGCTTGGTGGTACTGAGACACATCCAAATATGGAGATGCATGGGGACCATCCCCCAACCTGCACCACATGACAATCAAAATGCTTGGAAATAACATGACGTGGGCTGTTCCATCGTGTTTGTTGGGAACAGAGACCAACTCAATGTGAGAGCAACTTGGCTTACCCTAATAGGAGTTACAGAGTAATTAAATTCTTCCACATCACATGTAAGTATAATGTGTTAATAAAAAAGTAATCACACCTCCATTGTTTCTGCAGGTTCAGCTTAATTACATGGCAGTTAGAACTCTCTCTCTCCTTATTCATACTCAGCGAGGACTCCCTTTACCATCTGCTGGTATTTAATTAATATACATTCAACACCCTGCTCTATTATTAAATGTAATGACTTCCTCTGAGCTCTAAATTCAGAGCAACATGAATGGAAGATGTAATGAAAGAAAATAGCACCTGCTTCCCTTATTAAAATACTATATACATATTTATCTACACATTATTTAATCCAATTTAGGAAAGATATTTTTCAGCTCTAAGCATGCAAGGACTCTTGGAAGCTTCAGGAGTTCATGGATTACTGAGAGCCAAGATAGAATTTTCTTGGTCAGCAGAGTTATGTGATTTGAAAGTAGTCCCCTGTTGACCCTATTGCAAAAGCTTGGAAATTTGAAGAATTGGTCGATGATTAGAAGAAAAACAGGGCTTCCCTGGTGGCACAGTGGTTAAGAATCCACCTGCCAATGCAGGGGACACGGGTTCAAGCCCTGGTCCAGGAAGATCCCACATGCCACGGAGCAACTAAGCCCGTGTGCCGCAACTACTGAGCCTGCACTCTAGAGCCGGTGAGCCACAACCACTGAGCCCATGCACTGCATCTTCTGAAGCCTGGGTGCTCTAGAGCCTGTGCTCCGCAACAAGAGAAGCCACTGCAATGAGAAGCCTGCACACCACAACAAAGACCCAACACAGCCAAAAACAATAAATAAAAATAAATAAATTTATATTAAAAAAAGAAGAAAAACAGTGTGTGTTTCTTCCTAGCTAATATTTTCAGTAAATGTTTAATACTAAAATGCTATCATGTATAGACTTCAGAGGTAAAAGAGAATGATGACAGGGCTTAGAGAATACAGCTGCCCCTGTTAGAGAAATTTAGATGATGTCAAGGCTTCCAGCTTAACTTATATGTACTTGGCATTATAAACCAAAGAGTATTAAACTTGCAAGTTTCTAAATTTATAAATGGGGAAACAGACTCAGGTATTGACATGCCTAAGACTAGAACATCGCAAAAAATGGAAACCCAAGCCAATGATGTAGGAGGTGGGGCAGTTGGGATGGTCTGCCTCCTGCCCCAGGGGCAGGCAACGAGGAAATAGTGTGTGGTCTAAAGAGAAAGTATAAACAATTATAAAACTAATTAAAAGTCAGTCTGCTTTTTATGAACACCATGCAGTGGCAATCTCGTGATAAAATATCAGTACCTCTCCCCGAGGGGTGGACTGCTCCTCCCAAATCCCCCTCACATCCCATTGATAAACCACTGCCCAAGCTCCTAATTCAATAATCCAGTCACACTTTACAACACCGTGCCATCTGATCTCAACTCACTTTCTGAGAAAGGTTTATACTAACAATATTTCAAGTGGGAGACAAAAATCCATTTTAGTTATATCTGAGCTAATCCAAATACTGCAGATACCAGATCCTGCTTTGAGGAATTCTGGCATGATACCACTCTCTCTGAAAATATAACTCAACGAACCTCCCTGCTTACTGCGATACTAAGAAGTAGGAGGGGGACTTGTATCAGGAATCCCTGCTCTGAACTGTGCATTCCTAAATACTGAAAAACCCTCCTGTCACAGTAGCAAGAGAAAGCATTCATATTTGAACTTAATATGTGCCCATATGGCAATAGCCTGGATGGTTTTGGGGGACAGTGAGAGGCAACAATGAGAGATGGGCTTGGTTAGCATGTGGTAGACCCTCCCTTAGGGGTCAAGGATGGTCTCCCGGTTTGTATGCACCCTCACAGCCCTGTTCAACAGGTCTTGGGGCTCCCATTGTCTGTGATGTGGGCAACACACCCTATAATGCCTTATACTAAGGTTCATTGTTTCCCTGTTGAGCTCACAAGGTGATGAGTCCTGGTAATTCTTCTTTATGCCCCTAGTACTATGTTCAGTGACTTTCATGTAAGTAACTCTAAGTTCATGTGTATTAAATTGAAATTATTTGATCAGGACCCCTCTTCTACTAGGTGTTAAAGAAAACGTTAATTGGGATTAAATTGTTTGTATAAGGTCCCATGGCAAAAGAGCAAAAGTCTTCCTTTGTACCTCTGAGATTCTCTTTCCAAAGTTCAAACAGTATCCATCTCTCTAGTTCAGTGAGGGTTAAAGATTCGATTTTTTTTCTCTCATGGACTATCTTTCAAGAACTTCTCCCTCTTCCCTGCATCTCCAGCAAAATCAAAATCCCCTTAGGATGAGTAATTTAAAATATATGAGTGCCTATAAATTCCAGTTACCTTTGCAGAGATGCTAAACGGAAGATGCTTTCTTCATCATGGTAGGTGAAGCAACCTGTCAGTCATTATTGACAAAAAGGAGCCAGCCAAAGATATCCTTGGGACCAGCTATGTCCTGCCCCACAGGACACGCTCAGTGAACTTTCTGTCCCTGACAGCCAGTGCATCCCCAGAAGTCATACAAATGCCTCAGTCAAGGTATTGTTATCATTTCGGGGGTGCTTTTACGTTTTATTCAGTTATTTTATTTAAATGACTGGAGGGGAAATACAAAGGGAGGAAAAAACCCAAAGGAAACATTTAACTATAGTTTCTGATCGTAGATAACAGCTCTAGGCGGGCCCTTTTCTGTGTTTGATTTTTTTAAAATTAATTTATTTACTTTTGGCTGCGTTGGGTCTCCGTTGCTGCATGCAGGCTCTCTCTAGCTGCGGCGAGCTGGGGCCACTCTTTGCTGCGGTGTGCGGGGGCCTCCCATTGCTGGGGTCTCTCCCGCTGCGGAGCATGGGCTCCAGACACGCGGGCTTCAACAGTTGCGGCTCGCGGGCTCTAGAGCGCAGGCTCAGTAGCTGTGGCTCACCGGCCCAGCTGCTCTGCGGCATGTGGAATCCTCCCGGACCAGGGCTCGAACCCACGTCCCCTGCATTGGCAGGCGGACTCTTAACCACTGCGCCCCCAGGGAAGCGCTGTGTTTGATTTTACAAGGGTGAAATTGAATGCATTCACTCTTCCATCCTCAGAGGGCTATCAGCAGTCTCACCGTGCTGCCTGCACAGTGATCGTTTTCAGAACAGAGAAGACCAGACACTGGTGTAGTCCAGCCTGGGGTGCTCCCACTGTGATGAGGTGATGGCATTTTTTGAGGCTGGATATAGTTATTGCCTTGCCCTATGTTTTTCTATCTGTATGTACATGGCTGACCTCTAAAGAGCATGTCCTGTTAACTTCTAAGGTTAACATTTTCTCTTTAGTAAAATTTCTTACCTCTTACAGTAGCATTCAAACTTTTGAAACATAACCTAGAGTAGGAAATACATTTTACATCTCAATCCTGTAAATACACACAGTAGATTTTTTTGCATTTACATATCAGTGAAACAAATGTTTTATAAAACAATACTGAACCATATTGTGAGACATTTTTAATGTTCTATCCATTTTCTTTTCTTTCTTCCCCTTTTCTCTCTTTTCTTTCTTTCAGTCCTTTCTTTCTTTTTAATATGGCTTGACCAACTAATGAGTCCCACTTCTTAGCCTGAGAAGTACTGCCTTATGCCACATTAGCAAAATTATTCCTGGATATAACAATCCATTTTATAACTGGAACTGATTATCTTTTCAATAAAGAAAAGAAACCTAGCCATCATTTTGGACTGTTTTCGGATGGCTCTTGGCAAATATATTTCTGTGGCCAAAAGATCAATACAGTTTTTACACCAGACGAGAATATGTGTCATAAAACAAGAAAAAAATGTTTGTACGAAGTACTGGTTAGGTCACACTTGGGCTAGTATATGTACTTCTGGTTAAACTACCTCAAGAAAGAACGAAACTAGAGAGAGATTCCAGGGAAGGCAGATGACAGGGCTGAAGTCCCCTGAGATTCAGGGTAAAGGACATTGTGAACACAGAGGCTTCCTGCAAAGGGTCCTATTTGCATCTGCCTCGTGACATCATCACTCTGCTTTGCATGCAGCAGTGAGCCTGGGATTCTTCTTTTTTTCTTTTTTTAACATCTTTATTGGAGTATAATTACTTTACAATGTTGTGTTAGTTTCTGCTATATAATAAAGTAAATCAGCTATACGTATACATATATCCCCATATCCCCTCCCTCTTGTGTCTCCCTCCCACCCTCCCTATCCCACCACTCTAGATGGTCACAAGAGCCTGGGATTATTTCAATCTGATTTTTTTTCAGATTGATATCAAAGAGTTGGTTTGGAAATGAGTGAGTTCTTATTTTGGACCCAAACAGTATGAATATATCTGTATCCTTCAACTATGCAATCATGTTGCTGCCTTTAAATTCCAGGACTTGTCTTCTCAATATTTCTGTCCTGAGAATGGTGTCCTTGGCATCTCATGATAGGGTTGCAAGTGAAGAGACCTCACAAAGAGGCTCACTTACTTTATTAAACACCTTCAGATGCCCAGAGACAAAGATAAAGACAGATCCACTATTTAGATACGCAGTGTGTAAGCCATGAGCCATTTTAGAAACCACACAATTCTTCCCCCTTCTTAACTCTCATTTTTCATGACTTGAGCAAGGGTACCAAACATATTTTGTCAACATTAAGATTCAGTTTCACTGGTTCTTAAGCCAGTCTGTGTTTGTTTTCATTTTTTGTTTGTTTTTGTTGTTTTATTAAAGCACTACATCTGATACCTCAAATGTGACCAGAGAATACTGCTATGGACTGGATGTATGTGCCATCCCAAAATTAATACCTGGAAGCCTTAATCTCCTGTGTGATGGTGTTTGTAGGTAAGGTCTTTCAGAGTTAATTGGGTTTAGATAAAGTCCTCAAGGTGGAGCAGCCCCACCCCCCCACCCCACCCCCCACCCCCGCCGCCCATGTTGGGATCAGTGCCCTGGTAAGGAGATGAAGGAATCAAAACTGTCTATCATATGAGCCTCATGTGAGCAAGAAGGCTGCTGTCTACAAGCCAGGAAGTGGGCTCTCACCAGACACTGAATCTATTGGCTCTTTGATCTTAGACGTCCCAGCCTCCAGACTTTGGGGAATAAATGTTTGTTGTTTAAGCCACCCAGTCTATGGTATTTTTGCTATAGTAGCCTGAACTACTGAATAAGACAAATATTGTTTTAATTTAATCACTAGCTGGAGAAGAGGAAAAATATCACTTCACCCTCCATAGATTGCTTTCACTTCTTTGTCTTATTCCCTGATTCCAATCTCTGCAACAAAACACCAGCAAGTCAAACACATGGATATGAGCAGGGCCACCTGACTGCTGCTCAGCACAGGCAGGCAGAGGCAAAGCAGGATAAGATTATGTCTGAGATCTCTTGCCATCTACCATCAAAATGATCATTGTGGGCTTGAGCAAATATTTGGGTCAAGGTAATTGTCTGGAGAATTTATTAATTGCACTGGTTAATGGATAATTATCAAACCATGCCCAGATGCTCTCTCCTTCCTTTTGTCCCCCACTGGTACACATAATACAGCAACAATTTTTCCATTTAATATACTAATAGGTTTGCCTTATCTTGTGTTTCGCTGGGAATTTGTTTAACCAAGACTTCACTGATGTGAACTGTTGTTTAAATTGAAAAATCTCAATGCCTTCCCCAATGACCTTGATACAAATCTTATCTGTGCATGAAAGTGACAAAAACATATCTTTTTGTTGAGGCAGTGAGGGGATGAGCTAAGCTACATAGAGAAGTTACTTTAAATCTAGGACTGGAAATAAAGAGAAGGCTTGGTCCTTTCTTAGGGTTTACCTGATTGTCGACACAAACTTGATATGAATGTGTGACCCTGTCACTTCCCTCTGGAACTGTGTCAGCAGTTTGAAGGGGAAGGGCACCATACTTTTGTAGGAAAAGGTGTAGGTTTGACATTTAGGTTTAAGAAGGGAGAAGATGATGGAGTCTGGAGAATTTTTATGTAGGCTTTGAAACTGTTCATTTCTTATTGGATCAACTACACATTTATAGGAGCATTTCTGATGCATTTTATGAGTTAATAGACTCTGTTTTGTGGTAGCCTGAGTTAAGCATCAGGATAATGAGAGGATATATTCAGAAGAGCCATTGGCAATGTCACCGGGTGGACGTGCGTTGTAACAAAATAGCTTCAACTGAAGGCCCGGACCAGCAATCTTGGTTCCATGATAGCAAGCAAAGAATTGCAAGCTACCACGTTAAGCTTAAGCACAAAGCAAAGCTTATTTAAGCATAGGTACCCTCGCAGAGAGGGAGAGAGAGAAAGGGAGAGCGGGCTGTTTCAGTGAAGTGAAGCAGGCCCAAAGCAAAGTTTATCAAAGCAAAGGTACACTCTCAGAGACAGAGAGTGGGCTGTTTCTGCGAATTGAAAGCAGCATTCCTGTACAGGCTTAAGGGCGCTTTTAAGGAGCATTTTGCAGGGAGGTGGGGTGGGGGGAGCAGTGACAGGTGATCATTATTTGATCAGCAGCCCCTGAGCTCTGTAACAAGTTTACTGCTGCGCATGCTCTCACCCTTGAATTGCTAAGAAACGCCCACTGGGGGGGTGGGGGGCAAAACCACCTATAGATTTTATTATATGAGTTTGGGTTTACTGTAGGTTATACACCTCTCTGATCTGGGCATGCGCAGTCCTGAGAAGTCCCCTCGTGTTACTGTGCCCCTCTTTACCAGCATAAGCCACCCACCACATGACCATACTTTAACCCGTTCTGGGCGGGGTCAAGGGAGAGTCCCCAGGAGGCTCTGGGTGTGTGACTTTATTTCTTCTAGTCTTTCTCGCCGCTGTCACCTCCTTGCTGCTCAAGTCTGGGAGGGTCCCCAGATGGTTGGGTGTGTGACTCGATTTCTTGTTTTCCTCACCACTGTCACCTCCTTGCTGCTAGTGTCTGACTAACTACCTAACAAAACTGAGCAGGACCCTGTGGGGCTCCTGGGCACAAAAGCCTTTCTGTGTCCCCCATTTCTTGCTTTTTCTTTCTTTCTTTCTTCCTTCCTTCCTTCCTTCCTTCCTTCCTTCCTTCCTTCCTTCCTTCCTTTCTCTGTACTGGAGTATAATTGCTTTACAATGGTGTGTTAGTTTCTGCTTTATAAAAAAGTGAATCAGATTTACATAAACATAGGTCCCCATATCTCTTCCTTCCTGCGTCTCCCTCCCTCCCACCCTCCCTATCCCACCCCTCTAGGTGGTCACAAAGAACCGAGCTGATCTCCCTGTGCTATGCGGCTATTTCCCACTAGCTATCTATTTTACATTTGGTAATGTATATATGTCCATGCTACACTCTCACTTTCTCCCATCTTACCCTTCCCCTTCCCCGTGTCCTCAAGTGCATTCTCTACATCTGCGTCTTTATTCCTTTCTTGCCCCTAGATCCTTCATGACCATTTTTTTAGATTCCATATATATGTGTTAGCAAACGGTATTTGTTTTTCTCTTTCTGACTTACTTCACTTTGTATGACAGACTCTAGGTCCATCCACCTCACTACAAATGACTCAATTTTGTCTGTTTTCATGGCTGAGTAATATTCCATTGTATATATGTGCCACATCTTCTTTATCCATTCATCTGTTGATAGACACTTAGGTTGCTTCCATGTCCTGGCTATTGTAAATAGAGCTGCAATGAACATTGTGGTAAATGACTCTTTTTGAATTATGGTCTTCTCAGGGTATATGCCTAGTAGTGGGATTGCTGGGTCATATGGTAGTTCTATTTGTAGTTTTTTAAGGAACCTCCATACTGTTCTCCATAGTGGCTGTATCAGTTTACATTCCCATCAACAGTGCAAGAGGGTTCCCTTTTCTCCACACCCTCTCCAGCATTTATTGTTTGTAGATTTTTTGATGATGGCCATTCTGACTGGTGTGAGATGATATCTCATTGTAGTATTGATTTGCATTTCTCTAATGATTAAGGATGTTGAGCATTCTTTCATGTGTTTGTTGGCAATCTGTATATCATCTTTGGAGAGATGTCTGTGTCGATCTTCTGCCCATGTCGGGATTGGGTTGTTTGTTTTTTTGATATTGAGCTGCATGATCTACTTGTAAATTTTGGAGATTAATCCTTTGTCAGTTGCTTCATTTGCAAATATTTTCTCTCATTCTGAGTGTTGTCTTTTCGTCTTGTTTATCGTTCCCTTTGCTGTGCAAAAGCTTTTAAGTTTCATTAGTTTATTCATTAAGTTAAAAAAATTTTTTAACTTTTAAATTAAAAAAAAAAATTTTTGTTTTTATTTCCATTTCTTTAAGAAGTGGGTCAAAAAGGACCTTGCTGTGATTTATGACATAGAGTGTTCTGCCTATGTTTTCTTCTAAGAGTTTTATAGTGTCTGGCCTTACATTTAGGTCTTTAATCCATTTTTGAGTTTATTTTTGTGTATGGTGTTAGGGAGTGTTCTAATTTCATTCTTTTACATGTAGATGTCCAGTTTTCCCAGCACCACTTATTGAAGAGGCTGTCTTTTCTCCACTGTATATTCTTGCCTCCTTTGTCAAAGATAACGTGACCATATGTGCATGGGTTTATGTCTGGGCTTTCTATCCTGTTTTACTGATCTACATTTCTGTTTTTGTGCCAGTACCATACTGTCTTGATTACTGTAACTTTGTAGTATAGTCTGAAGTCAGGGAGCTTTATTCCTCCAGCTCCATTTTTCTTTCTCAAGATTGCTTTGGCTATTTGGGGTCTTTTGTGTTTCCATACAAATTGTGAATTTTTTTGTTCTAGTTTTGTGAAAAATGCCAGTGGTAGTTTGATAGGGATTGCATTGAATTTGTAGATTGTTTTGAGTAGTATAGTCATTTTCACAATGTTGATTCTTCCAATCCAAGAACATGGTATATCTCTCCATCTATTTGTATCATTTTTTTTTGTGGTACGTGGGCCTCTCACTGTTGTGGCCTCTCCCGTTGCAGAGCACAGGCTCCAGACGCTCAGGCTCAGCGGCCATGACTCATGGGCCCCGCTGCTCCACGGCTTGTGGGATCTTCCCGGACTGGGGCACGAACCCGTGTCCCCTGCATCGGCAGGCGGACTCTCAACCACTGCACCACCAGGGAAGCCCTACTTGTATCATTTTTAATTTCTTTCATCAGTGTCTTATAATTTTCTGCATACAGGTCTTTTGTCTCCTTAGGTAGGTTTATTCCTAGATATTTTATTCTTTTTGTTGCAATGGTAAAAGGGAGTGTTTTCTTAATTTCACTTTAAGGTTTTTCATCACTAGTGTATAGGAATGCAAGGGATTTCTGTGCATTAATTTTGTATCCTGCTACTTTACCAAATTCATTGATTAGTTCTAGTAGTTTTCTGGTAGCATCTTTAGGATTCTCTATGTGTAGTATCATGTCATCTGCAAACAGTGACAGTTTTACTTCTTCTTTTCCAATTTGGATTCCTTTTATTTCTTTTTCTTCTCTGGTTGCTGTGGCTAAAAATTCCAAAACTATGTTGAATAGTGGTGAGAGTGGGCAACCTTGTCTTGTTCCTGATCTTAGTGGAAATGGTTTCAGTTTTTCACCATTGAGGATGATGTTGGCTGTGGGTTTGTCATATATGGCCTTTATTATGTTGAGGAAAGTTCCCTCTATGCCTACTTTCTGGAGGGTTTTTATCATAAATTGGTGTGGAATTTTGTGAAAAGCTTTTTCTGCATCTATTGAGATTATCATATGGTTTTTCTACTTCAATTTGTTAATATGGTATATCACATTGATGGATTTGCGTGTATTGAATAATCCTTGCATTCCTGGGATAAACCCCACTTGACCATGGTGTATCATCTGTTTAATGTGCTGTTGGATTCTGTTTCCTTCTATTTTGTTGATGATTTTTGCATCTATATTCATCAGTGATATTGGCCTTTAGCTTTCTTTTTCTGTGACATCTTTGTCTGGTTTTGGTATCAGGGTGATGGTGGCCTCATAGAATGAGTTTGGAAGTGTTCCTCACTCTGCCATATTTTGGAAGAGTTGGAGAAGGATAGGTGTTAGCTCATCTCTAAATGTTTGATAGAATTCGCCTGTGAAGCCATCTGGTCCTGGGCTTTTGTTTGTTGGAAGGTTTTTAAGCACAGTTTCAATTTCAGTGCTTGTGATTGGTCTGTTCGTATTTTCTCTTTCTTCCTGGTTCATTCTCGGAAGGTTGTGCATTTCTAAGAATTTGTCCATTTCTTCCAGGTTGTCCATTTTATTGGCATATAGTTGCTTGTAGTAATCTCTCATGATCCTTTGTGTTTCTGCAGTGTCAGTTGTTACTTCTCCTTTTTCATTTCTAATTCTATTGATTTGAGTCTTCTCTCTTTTTTCTTGATGAGTCTGGCTAATGGTTTATCAATTTTGTTTATCTTCTCAAAGAACCAGCTTTTAGTTTTTTTGATCTTTGCTGTCGTTTCCTTCATTTCTTTTTCATTTATTTCTGATCTGATCTTTATGATTTCTTTCCTTGTGCTAACTTTGGGGTTTTTTGGTTCTTCTTTCTCTAATTGCTTTAGGTGTAAGGTTAGGTTGTTTATTTGAGATGTTTCTTGTTTGTTAATGTAGGATTGTATTGCTATAAACTTCCCTCTTAGAACTGCTTTTGCTGCACCCCATAGGTTTTGGGTCATCTTGTTTTCGTTGTCATTTGTTTCTAGGTATTTTTTGATTTCCTCTTTCATTTCTTCAGTGATCTCTTGGTTATTAAGTAATGTATTGTTTAGCCTCCTTTTGTTTGTATTTTTTACAGATTTTTTCCTCTAATTGATATCTAGTCTCATAGCGTTGTGGTCAGAAAAGATACTTGATATGATTTCAATTTTCTTAAATTTACCAAGGTTTGATTTGTGACCTAAGATATGATCTATCCTGGAGAATGTTCCATGAGCACTTGAGAAGAATGTGTATTCTGTTGTTTTTGGATGGAATGTCCTATAAGTATCAATAAAGTCCATCTTGCTTAATGTATTATTTAAAGCTGGTGTTTCCTTATTTATTTTCATTTTGGATGATCTGTCCATTGGTGAAAGCGGGGTGTTAAAGTACCCTACTTTTATTGTATTACTGTTGATTTCCCCTTTTATGGCTGTTAGTATCTGCCTTATGTATTGAGGTGCTCCTATGTTGGGTGCATAAATATTTACAATTGTTATATCTTTTTCTTGGATTGATCCCTTGATCATTATGTAGTGTCCTTTGTCTTTTGTAATAGTCTTTGTTTTAAAGTCTATTTTGTCTGATATGAGAATTGCTACTCCAGCTTTCTTTTGATTTACATTTGCATGGAATATCTTTTCCATCCCCTCACTTTCAGTCTGTACTTGTCCCTAAGTTTGAAGTGGGTCTCTTGTAGACAGCATATATATGGGTCTTGTTTTTGTATCCATTCACCCAGTCTATGTCTTTTGGTTGGAGCATTTATTCTATTTACATTTAAGATAATTATTGATATGTAGGTTCCTATTACCATTTTCTTAATTGTTTTGGGTTTGTTATTGTAAGTCTTTTACTTCTCTTGTGTTTCCTGCCTAGAGAAGTTCCTTTAGCATTTGTTGTGAAGCTGGTTTGGTGGTGTTGAATTCTCTTAGCTTTTGCTTGTCTGTAAAGGTTTTAATTTCTCCATCAAATCTGAATGAGATCCTTGCTGGGTAGAGTAATCTTGGTTGCAGGTTTTTCTCCTTCAACACTTTCAATATGTCCTGCCTTTCCCTTCTGGCTTGCAGAGTTTCTGCTGAAAGATCAGCTGTTAACCTTATGGGGATTCCCTTGTATGTTATTTGTTGTTTTTCCCTTGCTGCTTTTAATATGCTTTCTTTGTATTTAATTTTTGACAGTTTGATTAATATGTGTTTTGGCGTATTTCTCCTTGGATTTATCCTGTATGGGACTCTCTGTGCTTCCTGCACTTGATTAACTATTTCCTTTCCCATATTAGGGAAGTTTTCAGCTATAATCTCTTCAAATATTTTCTCAGTCCCTTTCTTTTTCTCTTCTTCTTCTGGGACCCCTATAATTCGAATGTTGGTGCATTTAATGTTGTCCCAGAGGTCTCTGAGACTATCCTCAATTCATTTCATTCTTTTTTCTTTATTCTGCTCTGCAGCAGTTATTTCCACTATTTTATCTTCCAGGTCACTTATCCATTATTCTGCCTCAGTTATTCTGCTATTGATCCTTTCTAGAGAATTTTTAATTTCATTTATTGTGGTGTTCATCACTGTTTGTTTGCCCTTTAGTTCTTCTAGGTGCTTGTTAAACGTTTCTTGTATTTTCTCCATTCTATTTCCAAGATTTTGGATCATGTTTACTATCATTATTCTGAATTCCTTTTCAGGTAGACTGCCTATTTCCTCTTCATTTGTTAGGTCTGGTGGGTTTTTATCTTGCTCCCTCATCTGCTGTGTGTTTCTCTGTCTTCTCATTTTGCTTATCTTACTGTGTTTGGGGTCTCCTTTTTGCACGCTGCAGGTTCGTAGTTCCCGTTGTTTTTGGTGTCTGTCCCCAGTGGCTAAGGTTGGTTCAGTGGGTTGTGTAGGCTTCCTGGTGGAGGGGACTAGTGCCTGTGTTCTGGTGGATGAGGCTGGATTTTGTCTTTCTGGTGGGCAGGTCCATGTCTGCTGGTGTGTTTTGGGGTGTCTGTGGCCTTATTATGATTTTAGGCAGTCTCTCTGCTAATGGATAGGGTTGTGTTCCTGTCTTGATAGTTGTTTGGCATAGGCTGTCCAGCACTGTAGCTTGCTTGTCATTGAGTGGAGCTGGGTCTTGGCGTTGAGATGCAGATCTCTGGGAGATTTTCGCTGTTTGATATTATGTGGCGCTGGGAGGTCTCTTGTGGACCAGTGTCCTGAACTTAGCTCTGCCACCTTAGAGGCACAGCTCTGATGCCTGGCTGGAGCACCAAGAGCCTGTCATCCACACGGCTCAGAATAAAAAGGAGAGAAAAAAGAAAGAAAGAAGAATATAAAATAAAATAAAATAAAGTTATTAAAATAAAAAATAATTATTAAAAAAAAATTTTTAAGTAATAAATAAAAAAGAAAGAAAAAAAGAAGAGAGCAACCAAACCAAAAAACAAATCCAATGATAACAAATGCTAAAAAGTATACTAAAAAAAAAACAAAAGCAAACGGACAGACAGAACCCTAGGAGAAATGGTAAAAGCAAAGGTATACAGACAAAATCACACACAGAAGCATACACATCCACACTCACAAAAAAGAGAAAAAGGGAAAAATATATATATATATATCATTGCTCCCAAAGTTCACCTCCTCAATTTGGCATGATTCATTGTCTCTTCAGGTATTCCACAGATGCAGGGTACATCAAGTTGATTGTGCTGATTTAATCCGCTGCTCCTGAGGCTGCCTGGAGAGATTTCCCTTTCTCTTCTTTGTTCGCACAGCTCCCAGGGTTCAGCTTTGGATTTGGACCCTCCTCTGTGTGTAGGTCGCCTGAGGGCGTCTGTTCTTCGCTCAGACAGGACGGGGTTAAAGGAGCAGATGATTTAGGGGCTCTGACTCACTCAGGCCGGGGGGAGGGAGGGGCACGGAGTGCGGGGCGGGCCTGCGGCGGCAGAGGCCAGCATGACGTTGCACCAGCCTGGGCCGCGCTGTGTGTTCTCCCGGGGAAGTTGTCCCTGGATCACAGGACCCTGGCAGTGGTGGGCTGCACAGGCTCCCGAGAGGGAAGGTGTGGAGAGTGACCTGTGCTCGCACAAAGGCTTGTTGGTGGCTGGAGCAGCAGCCTTAGCGTCTCATGCCCGTTTCTGGGGTCCGCACTGATAGCCACGGCTCGCGCCCGTCTCTGGAGCTCCTTTAAGCAGCGCTCTTAATCCCCTCCTCTTGTGCACTGTGAAACAAAGAGGAAAAAAAGCCTCTTGCTTCTTCGGCAGCTCCAGGCTTTTTCCCGGACTCCATCCTGGCTAGCTGTGGTGCACTAGCCCCTTCAGGCTGTGTTCATGCAGCCAACCCCAGTCCTCTCCCTGGGATCCAACCTCTGAAGCCCGAGCCTCAGCTCCCAGTCCCCACCCGCCCCAGCGGGTGAGCAGACAAGCCTCTCGGGCTGGTGAGTGCTGGTTGGCACCAATCCTCTGTGTGGGAATCTCTCTGCTTTGCCCTCCACACCCCTGTTGCTGTGCTCTCCTCCGTGGCTCCGAAGTTTCCCACATCCGCCACCCACAGTCTCCACCTGTGATGGGGCTTCTAGTGTGTGGAAACCTTTCCTCCTTCACAGCTCCCTCCCCCTGGTGCAGGTCCCATCCCTATTCTTTTGTCTCTGTTTTTTCTTTTGCCTACCCAGGTACGTGGGGGGTTTCTTGCCTTTTGGGAGGTCTGAGGTCTTCTGCCAGTGTTCAGTAGGTGTTCTGTAGGAGTTGTTCCACATGAAGATGTATTTCTGGTGTATTTGTGGGGTTGAAGGTGATCTCCGTGTCTAACTCTTCCACCATCTTGAAGCTCCTCCTCTGTTCCCCTTTTCTTGATTGCAGGAAATAGGCTTCATTCAGCCTCCATGCCCTTCCCTGAGTTCCAAGGCCAGGTTCAAACAGTTGCTAGTTAGGGAAGGGAGGGGATGCAGAGACAAGGGAGGAGCAGTCATGAAACAATAGTGCAGCCTTGAGGCAGGGTCCTGGTTCCCCCTCAAGGGATACAGTCGAGAACATCTTTGAGCTGTTTTGCAGATACTGAAACCCCCGCCAGGTGGGAGAAGTTAACTGTGTGCCGCCCACAAGCACAGAGACCCCAGATGGGTTGGAACCAGAAGGTTGAGGATGCCGACTCCCACTTACCTCACCACCAGCCAATCAGAAGAACATAGGAGCTGATCATGCCCTCTTTGAACCATTACTATAAAACTCCTCACTACCCTCTCCAGGTCAGGACACAGTTTTGAGGGCATTAGCCTGCTGTGGTCCCCTTTGCCTGGCAAAGCAACAAAGCCATTCTTTTCTACTTCACCCAGACTCTGCCTCAGAGATTTAATTCGGTGTCAGGGTACAGAGGCCAGATTCAGCTTCGCCATCGTGTTCAATTAAACAGAAGTTTCAAGTATTAAATTTCTTAGTATCAACTAACACAACACCCTAGGCCGAAACACATCACACAGATGAGTATTTGTTCTGAAGGAGAAGACATTCCTTCAGTTTAAGAAAATGCCTGGCCATGTCATAACTTGTTTTCCATTGTTATGTTAATGTTTTTCCTTATTATATGTAATTGGAGAAATGGTAAGGCCCCCCCAGTGTGGAGAAAGAGAACGGCCGTGCCTGTGTCAGTATGTGTTTGTGTGAGCGAGTGTGCGTGAGGGTAAGAGAGGGAGAGAGGCTGGGAGAGAAGGAGGAATGGTATGGTTGGATATTAAAGGGTATAAATGGCCACATTTCTAGACCACAGGATATCTACAATTGGATGAGAAATGCTCCTCGGAGAATTACAGCTGCTTCACAGGAATGACACTTGCTGATAGACGCACCTGGAGCATACCATTTCCTGAAAATCATTTCACAGAAACCTATTCCCCAGGTGGGCTATTAAGAGTAGATTACTAGAACTTAAAAAAAAAAAAAATAGAGGGAAAGATCATATGATATATTTTAGGGTCTTACACAGTCTCTCAGCCTCATAAAGATAAAATATAAAAATTTTTTAAAATTTAAAATGTTTGATCTCTCCAACTCAGGAAATGTAGTGCCATGTATAGGTAGTTTGCCTCATTCACATGGAGTGGGCTGGGCTGGCAATAAGAAATTCATTATTATGAGATACTTTGAGATGTCTTTAATCTGTTAAAGAAAAAAGAAGTACACACACATGTATACTGTTGTTTTGCTGTACTCCTTTTCAGCAGCCAAGTCATCCCCAAGAGGGTTGGCTCACTGGTTTATTTCTATGTATGTGGATGAAATTTATCTATGTATAAGAGAATATAGTCGCTGACCTTTACATGATATAAGGAAACACTGTGAATCTTAGTTCCTAATCACTCACCCTTCAGCTAGTCTTCAGCCCGCAAGGCATTGGTAAAACACCAGCCATAAGGAAAGGAAATTTTAAGAAGTCAGGTAAGGGAATGACAGCAACTAAAGACACCAGGTGCGTATTGGCAAAGTTAAGGGATTTCACACACAGCTGTTCATGGTGGCAGAATTAAATGCTCTTACAGCTTCAGAGCCTTGTCTTTGCTGAATTTCCTTCCGTTTTTTTGCCTCCTGAGATTCAATTCATAGCCTGTCAGCATAACATTTTTTTTCAGTTATCATGAGAAATGGTAAAGCTCCTTTGAGGGAATCAGTATTAAAGAAGATGGTCTTGACTCAGACATAGAGAGAATGAAGGCAAGTAAATCCCACACATCTCCCCGGGGCTCAGGACTGAAGTAGGTGCAGACATGATGTCCACTCTGGAGAGTCACAGTCCTCATAACAGGGACGCGAAGTGAGGGAGTGAAACAGTGGCAAAACAGCCACATTAATCAGACACATATTGTTTGGTTTACTAGCATTATCTTTAACCCACACAATAATCTTTGCAAGTAAATATTCCACCCATTGTGCACATGACTAACCTGAGGCTTCGAGAGGTTACTTTATCTTCTCAGGGTCACCCAGTTTGTGAATAATGGCAGAGTCGGGATTTGGTCAGTGGTTAATTGATTCTAAATTTCCCCCTAACTTCACCGAGCCTCTCAGAGGTCAAGCTTGAGAGAGGGGAGCTGTTTTCATCTCAAGTCATTTGGCAAGAGCTTTCCTCCTAATACCTAGTGTGTGCTGACCTAGTGTAGGAAAGTGTGCTGAGTATTATGGGCTCACCGTGCCTACACATAGTCATGGAAGAGAAAGAAACAGACACAGCCCAAGGAAATTGTAATATGTATACAGTAGACATACACACACGCACAAGAAGAAAAAGTCAGTGGACGAACAGGAAAGAAATTAATTCTGCTTTGGATGATTAAGAACACTCATGAGAAAGGTTTAAATTTACTTATACCTTGAAGGTTAACCACACACGGGAAGAGGAACATTATGGCTGAAACAGGTGAAGATGAACGCTGAGCGAAAGTGTAGGGCAAAGTCTGGGAGTTTCATGACTCAGCTGGATGAAAGAGTACATAAGGATGAAAGGATACTAATTCCAAAATTAGGAAATTTATAGTTGATTCTGCATACAAAGGGGGCATTTGAATTTTTCTTAAAAAATATGGTATGATTGTTTCACAGATTATGAAGATAATCTGGCCCCAGATTGCAGAAGGTAGAATTTAATAAAAGTCTTTAGGCTCTGGGGGGAGTACGTAGAGTGTGATAGAAATAAGAATATCTGGAAAAAATATTTCTGTCTGAAAGCACAGATTTGAAAAGAGTAGCTGAGGGTGCAGCCCAGGAGCTTGACCCTACGTGCTAATAAATAATGACCCCAGGTGACACCAATTCAGTTAGCGTCTCCATTCCTTGCTCTGAAAAGGTGATCAGTGTTACAAGAGGAATGGATTGGATGTACCTGCTCCAGAGAGTGAAGAATAAACATTGCCCCCACTAAGCAAGTGGTGGATAAGCCTTAAGGGCAGTGAACTTCCTGACAAGAGCCTGGAGAACAGTGAAGTGGAGCCTTAGCTCTTAACTGCTAAGGTAAGCTTTGGGCTGACATCCTCTTATAAAAGGTGAGAATCTGGAAAAGACACATCCATACTCTTAAGCGCTCTCTCTCTTGCTTCACAGAGACCTCCTAAACACACTCGGCACAAAGACCACCATTCTCTCTGAAAAGTAGCTTCCTGTGGCTACAGTCAAACACCAGATAAACTGCGTATTTGCCTCTAAATCTTATGACTATGATCATTTAGGTCTGAAACTGTTTAAAGCAGACAAACCCACATGCTGCATCATTATTCTTATTTTTTTCGATAAAGCTCCCAGGGATGCAGGTGGCTATACCAAGAAGCTAATGAGTATTAAGTCTCACTGCTCCTGATTTGCAGGATCCTTGTAAGGCTCTAGAAAGAGCCTGAAAACGTGTAAAGCCTGTGGAATTTGCTGGCCTTTTTTATTCTGAATTGTAATTTGTTGCGACATTTTTTTCTTGTCTAAGTAAACATTCACACTTACACCTAATTTTTTATACTATTTTATAAAGAGGGCCTCCCCAAATATTATAAGCTGCCCCTCCATGGTTTCTTTACCTTGGGCCATATAACTTCATGATGTACTCTCTAAGCTATATTGGTTGAAAATATAAGCCTAGCTAACGAAATGAATTCACTCACTATATACAATTACAGTTTTTCCCCGCTATTGGAAGGCAGAGTGTTCCTATGAAACCTCTCCTAAGCTGAAATGGTGCAAAGTAAAGAAGCAATTACCTTAGGACACGTCTTGCTAATGACACACAAAATAAATCAAGATAAAGCACAGATGCCCACAGACACCTTTCAAAGCTACGGCGGCTGGAAGCTGGGATACTGAGTGTAGTTCCCTGGGAAGGAGCTTGGTGAGGCCACCCTCCCTGCCTGGGGTGCCCGCTGCCTCTGTATAACAGTTTGCCGCAAAACAAATGCTGAACGCTATTTTCAATTTTCACCTTTTTTCATAAAAGCGCAAATCCTCTTCTGATTTCTTTCAGTTAGAGAAAACAGGTACTGATGCTGGTCTTTGGTGAAAGCAAAGTGGTGAAAAGTGAACTTTCGAAAAGAGAAGGAAACCTATATTGATTCCCAGTCACTTGAATATCAGGGATCATATACCCATCATTAAATTGGTTTTGTAATATTTATTTTGCAGCCATTTGTGTCAGCAGTTGACAAAAAAAGCCAGTTGTCTGTTAAGGCCAATCCCTCCTGACAAAATCTGTATAATCTGCATAGAAGAGAAGGTAACATCTTTTTCTTCTCTGTGGTAAGTGACGTACACCCATGTTTTTTTTCCTTTGAGTTTTTTTTTTTTATATCTTTATTGGTGTATAATTGCTTTACAATGGTGTGTTAGTTTCTGCTGTATAACAAAGTGAATCAGCTACATGCATACATATATTCCTATATCCCCATCCTGGCTTGAGCCTCACTCCCGCCCTCCCCATCCCACCCTTCTAGGTGGTCACAAAGCACCAAGCTGATCTCCCTGTGCTATGCAGCTGCTTCCCACTAGCTATCTAGTTTACATCTGGTAGTGTATATATGTCATGCCACTCTCTCACTTCGTCTCAGCTTCCCCTTCCCCACGCCGTGCCCTCAAGCCCGTTCTCTACGTCTGCGTCGACATACATCCATTTTATTCAAGAGCGATTTCTGGTTATTGAGGAACAGATTAAAGAATGGAGGTGCAAAACACATCTCCATTTTTTTAATTGCTAAATATTGAATGGTTATCTGATATAGCTCGTCTAATATTATGATAAAGGTTTTGTATGAACAATAATAATTCGTAACTAGAGTTTATATTGAGCTGCAGCAGTTTACCTGGCAACAATTGATGTCAACAGAGACGAAGAAAGTGGAAAGGTCAATAACAGCTATAGCCTAGTTTCTTCCAGCGGATTTCTACGTAGGGTGATAAATAGTGCCATTACTTGGGGATCAACAGCAATATAACTGTACATCAAGCTTGTTTCCCTCTTGTGCAGAATATCAGCCTTAGAATGAACAATGCAAGGATCAGTAAGAGAATTGGCAAATGTTTTATATGGAATACTTAACGAGCTATGGCAGCCAATTAGGAGGAATAAGGTTGGCTTATTTAAAAATTGATAAATTCTTATTTAAAAACAAAATTGATAAGTTCTACAGTGGATTCTAGCAAAACCAGATGATGTTTGTGGAGTTTTTTAAGGTAAATAAATTGGCGAGGATGTGTGTCCATCAACCATGAAGAGTGGTATTTAGACAGGTGTAAGAGCAGGAAATCAACTCCATATTTTTTTTAAGTTTGTTGAGTTTTCTTCCAATCATGTAAATAAACAAGTACTGTCAGCACCTAGTCAGAAGGTGGCTTTAGCTTTATGAAGTTCGGGGCAGTCGGCCTGCTTTGTGACGCTTGGGAAAGCCATCTCCTCTGTGTCGCTAGGATCTGTACTTTTACATGGCTCCCATCCCAGATCTGTTGTCCAACCAAAGCCTTGGGTTTTACTGCATATTGTGATTACACCTGAGGTTTTATGTTTTTGAGATTTACAATAAAATTTAAGTAGAATAAAAATCCTAGAGGCGTTCTTAGTATTTTGCAGTGTTAATATATATTGGGTTTTTTTTCCTTTTTTTTCTGGTATGCGGGCCTCTCACTGTTGTGGCCTCTCCCGTTGCGGAGCACAGGCTCCGGACGCGCAGGCTCAGCGGCCATGGCTCACGGGCCCAGCCGCTCCACGGCATGTGGGATCTTCCCTGACCGGGGCACGAACCCGCGTCCCCTGCATCGGCAGGCGGACTCTCAACCACTGCGCCACCAGGGAAGCCCAATATATATTGTTTTATTTTATTACCTGCTAGTTCTTAAACTTAACTCTGTCTAGAACAGAAGTCTCCTGTTGACTGATGTGTTCTTTGGACAGGACTGATTTTAGAGCATCAGCAATCTGTTGCTAATGAGTTGAAAGGGAAACCTTGTTTTCAAGGGCCAGAATACCAAATGAGATTTACTGCATTTTTCCTGATTATAAAAGCACTGTGTTCCTCTTAAAAACATGTGGTTTTTTTTTTTACTGTAATTGTCCATATTCCTACTTCACAGTTAACTTGAGATTCTGATTCAATAGGTATGGGATGGGACCAGGACGTCTGTGATTTTAATAAATTCTCCAGGTGATCCTGATCTATACCAATTTTGAGAACCAATTATGAATTACACATGCTGTCTTGTTTTTGTTATATCATTGTTAACAAAGTTGTTACATTGTTAACAAAATATTTTATGAGTGTGTATTTATTTCATTAATACCTCTTTGAAAGTATGATTTTCGATGGTCTCATGGTTTCCCATCATAGAAATGGACCATAGGGAATTCCCTGGCGGTCCAGTGGTTAGAACTCCATGCTTCCACTGAAGGGGGCATGGGTTCAATCCCTGGTTAGGTCACTAAGATCCCGCATGCCAGGTGGCGCAGCCAAAAGAAATGGGCCATAAAGTTTAAAATTTTTTTTAATTTTTAATTTATATATTTATTCTAATTTAACTCTTACAAATTATGTAGAAGGAAACATTTCTATATATAAACATTTCAAACCTTCTGATAAACTTCTTCAGATAGATTTTTAGAAGTAATATTAGTAGACCAAAAGATGTGCATTCTTTAAGTCTTTAAAATTTATTTTATTTATTTTTGGCTGCGATGGGTCTTCATTGAGGTGTGTGGGCTTTCTCTAGTTGCAGCGAGCAGGGGCTGCTCTTCGTTGTGGTGTGCGGGTTTCTCATTGCAGTGGCTTCTCTTGTCGCGGATCACGGTCTCTAGGCATGTGGGCTCAGTTGTTGTGGCTCACGGGCTCTAGAGCGCTGTCTCAGTAGTTGTGGCGCACGGGCTTAGTTGCTCTGCGGCATGTG
The DNA here is from genome assembly GCF_059928025.1 of Delphinapterus leucas. NCBI lineage: Eukaryota > Metazoa > Chordata > Mammalia > Artiodactyla > Monodontidae > Delphinapterus > Delphinapterus leucas. The sequence continues at coordinate 26,901,165 of NC_143149.1, forward strand.
GGATCTTTCCGGACCAGGGCTCAAACCCGTGTCCCCTGTATTGGCAGGCGGATTCTTAACCACTGTGCCACCACGGAAGCCCTAAGCCTTAAAAGAATGTTGCTATTTTCCAGAAAAGTTACAATAATTTATACTGGTAGCTATAATATTGCTCTTGTGACCTTACTCCACCAGTTTTAAATGTTATAATTATTTTTATCACTGCTAATTTGACAGCTGAAAACCGTTATCTCCTTGTATTCTTAATTTGCATGTGTTTGAGTATAGAGAGGTTAAACATTTTTTTTTTCTATGTTTATGGGCTCTTGGTCGTCTTTCTTTAGTGGATTGTCTATTCATATCCTTTTTCAAGGCAGAGTTAAAGGTCCTCGGTTAACCACAGAACAGGGAAAGAGTTTGAAATTCCCCCAGGACATCTGAATCTTCTTCCTCTAACCTCTCAAGTCTTAACTAATGAGCGCTGATGGATTCCAGGCAGCCATACCAACGTTACAACTTAACGGGTGGTCTCTAATCCAGACTATTTGTTCTCAGGGTGAAAGAAGACCTGGGAGGGGGGCGGGGATCTCCTCCCACTGTCAATACTCTTCCTTTGACCTCAAGTTGCCATAGGCAGGAGGGAAGTCAGGGCCGCCTGGCTCTGTGCAGGGCTCCGTTCAGTCTCCTGGGACGCTTCCCGCCCCCGCCACCACCAGAAGAGGAACCCCTTCAGTCCCTCTGACCCTGTCTGCTACCATCACCCACTGCTACCAAGAAACTCAGCACTCGTAGTTTTTCGCTCACGCTCTGGACTCTGGTCCCGCAACATCCCCAAATCTGAACGCATCTTCCACCTTCTCTCAATGCCTGCCACCTTTCCACGGTGCCCTCTGAAACTCAGGATCCCTCATCAGCTACATCTCCTTTATTTTCAGGCCTTTCTCTGAATGCCTCGGTTCCATATTGTTCTTTTTGGCTCAGGGAGGAGAGTGCTGTTTCTCTCCGGCAGCTCTCTCTGCTGGCAGCTGGTCCGTCTCCCACCCATTTTCTCACCCTGGGCTAGGATGTGTACTTGTGTCCTCCTTGCCCTTCAAGATCTTCTCGGACCATAGTCCTCCAGATGCTGTAAAGGCTTTTAGCTTTGAAGCTCATGCGAACTCTGCTGGTCTCCATGCCTCCTAGTTGAGGTCACCTCTACACCCCAGTTTTCTCACTCTCATTCCCTGACTCTTTCAGCTCGTGGCTCATGCTGTCAACCACTAGTCACAGGACGATTTTTGGTGATTTTTAGTAGCCTCAATTCTGACCCTTCAAAATCTTTATTGTCTCAGACCCTGACCTTCCTCTCTTCTAGTGACCTTGCAATTCACCCAACCTCAGCCACTTTCTCAGATAGTTATACCTTATATCTTGACTTTACCAATCACTGCACTCCCTCCATCTCCTCCGTTTCGAGCATCCCGCCTTCTGATTTCCACGTTCTGTCTTTTGAGCTCACTTCATCTAAGCACCCTGACTCTTATAATTCTTTGACCCTACTGGGATCTTCAGTCCACTGAACCTATTAAATTTTCACAGCAACCCATTCCTTTAATGTCATTGGTTCCTTCCTTACCCAGCTTAAATTCCATGTTCCATGCATGTGTCCTTAACTCCCTGCTTGTTTCTACTCACTTGTTTCTACTCCCCGGCAAAATCCCAAACCTGGCTAAGTGCAGCCATCAGGCTAATCCTTTGCTGCATCCGCCCAGCTGATGAGCCTCGGAGGAAACACGTCCATGCTGAGCGGTCTCACTTTGAACTTGTCCATGTGTTCAGCTCAGTAGTTGTATTATATTTCTGGTCCATGAATTCTCCCCTTTCCTGGGACCATTGGTATCTTCTCTTTCTACAAGCACTTAAAACATGCTCCATCTTTGCTCATGACTTTGATTCTTACTTTTCTGAGGAAATAGAAACAATGAGAAAATAACATCTACTTCATTTCACTTACCTTAATCTGTGCCTGCCCACTCTGCCTTCACTCTTGTTACTATACATGGACGATTGCATTAATGGATTCTTCATCCCTCCCTCTAGACATCTTATTTGATAGCTCCTGTCACTAAGAAGTGAAATGTATTTCCTCACCTTTTGACTCTGGGTTTGACATTGTGACTTGCTTTGGCTGATTGAATGAAGAAAAAGTGACAGTGACAGTTCCAAGCTTAGGTTGCAAGTGGCCTTAAATTTTTCCACTGGCGTTTCTATGCCTCAGCCATTACCATGGGCCCAGGCTCCAGAATGGGAAACGTCAATTAGACCTGAGCCCAATCTGTGAAGACAAAGCTGACTCACCAAACTCCAGCATAGAAATATTTTTGAATACTTAACTTATGTACATCTAATACCACTAAATTGTATTCATCACTGAATACATATTTACTTTTTTAATTAATTTTATTTTGAGATCATCATAGATTCACATACAGTTATGAGAAATAGTACAGAGAGTTCCTATGTACTCTTTACCCAGTTCTTCCCAGTTGAAATATTTGGCAAAACTAAATTATGGTATCACAGTTAGGATATTGGCATTGATCCAGTCAATGTACAGAACATTTCCATCACCACAGGGAGCCCTCATACTGCCCTCAATAGTGCATTCTTTTTCATTGCTGAGTAGTCTTCCATGGTCTGGCTGTACCACAGTTTGTTTGACCAGTTGCCTACTGAAGGACATGTGGGTTGTTTCCAGTTTACAGCTGTTATGAACAAAGCTGCTGTAAACATTTGTGTACAGGATTTGGTGTGAACATAACTTTTCATTTCTCTGGGATAAATGCATAGGAGTGCAATTGCTGAGTGGTATGGGAATTCCATATTTAGTTTTTTGAAGAAACTTCCAAACTGCTTTCCTGAGTCGCTGCACCATTTTTTTAAATACTTTTTTTTACTGAAGTATAGTTGATTTACAAAGTTGTGTTAGTTTGAGGTGTACAGCAAAGTGATTCAGTCATAAACACACACACACACACACACACACACGTTTTTTAGATTCTTTTCTGTTATAGACTATTATAAAACATTGAGTATAGTTCCCTGTGCTATACAGTAGGTCCTTGTTGGCTATCTATTTTATACATAGTAGTGCCTTTATGTCAATCCCAAACTCCTATCTCCCTCTCCTCCCCACAACATAACCATAAATTTGTCCTCTATGTCTGAGGGTCTATCTCTGTTCTGTATACAAGTTCATGGGCATGTTTTTTTTTTTTTTTTAGATTCCACATATAAGCAATATTGTACGATACTTGTCTTTCTCTGTCTGCCTTACTTCTGAGTCGCTGCACCATTTTACATTCCCACCAGCAATGTATGAATGATCCAGTTTCTCTGCATCCTTGCCGGCATTTGGTGTTATCATTTCTTAATTTTAGCTTTTCTGATGAGTGATATCTCATCGTGGTTTAATTTGTATTTCCCTAATGACTTATGATACTGAAGTTCATGACTGACTTTGATGAGAGATTTTATATTGAAAGCATATCTGTAACTCTCAAATAATGGCTTTTAGGAAATTTACCACTTCTCTTCATCAATCCCCAGTGGCTTCCAAAGCAGAAATTATTAACTCTACCATGGATTATGTTGGCTGAGTAGTAAAAGATTATCAAAAATCATATGTTTCACCAGCACTGAGATCCTTAAAAGAAGAATATAACTGTTATGAAAAAATCACCTCTTCATTTGTAGGAAACCAGTTAAGGAAGGGATGAACAGATTCAGGTCATATGACATGGGCCATTCAATGGTAGGATCCTTAAGGATGACAGAGATGTCATAGTTTTTTTTCCTTGATAGCCAATGAGATAATAAATTCTAAAGTCAGGAGAGCAGAATATTAACTGTTCTAAAATCTCACCTCTTGGACACAAATAATATCAGATTTATTGAGAAAATGACACCTATAGATCTTTATCTTTCATCTCTCAACCAGTCATCATCTGAGAGAGATAATAAATGCTCTAGGGAGTCTCCTAAAGTTTAGAAAATAGAGCTCTTGGGCTTGCTCTGCATCTTAGGTCTTTGAAACCAGCTATTCCCAGCAGAGTACATTGCTCCATCTCTATCTCTGTTCATCTGACCCAAAGTGGGTTTAATACTGGAAATGGGGAAGATTTTAGGGTTGTGGGCTGGGTTTGGGTCTTCCAGGTAAGTCAGCCAAAAAAAGTTTTATTCTCAGGGATTATGAGCACACCAAAACTCATGTAGGCACTGGAGGGATCAGTGGTGGGAAGCAACATCCCTTGGGTACATCATATGTACTGATGTGAAAAGAGAAGTCTCAGCCTCCAGCTCTCTTGATTTTCTGTGTAAGCTGTGTGACTAACTCAGCCTAACAAGTGAAACACCTCTAAGGGTGCCTTGAGAAACAGTTCAGAGGAAATCACAGGTTCAGATTCTCATTTATGCCACCTCACCTTCAGCCATCCTCCTGGCCAGTCATTATAAAAACAAATTTAAAAATAAGAATAAATCTTAAAGGAGAAAGACTTACTTTTATACTCTTTAAGAATAATGACTGTATGGTAAATGGTCCAATGGAAATTAAAACTGAAATACTGAGAGTATAAAAAGAATCAAGTCAAAGTAAAAATAAAAAAAATTCAAATTCCAATAAAATTATAAGGTTAAAAGTTAAAAATAATAAGATAAAATAGATGAGATGTAAAATAAAAGATAAAGAGCATGAAGCCAATGAGATAAAAGAAACACATGATAGTCAAGAAAATTAAAAAATTAAGATAAAACGCTAAAGTCCAAGAGATAAAAAGTTAAATATGTAAAAGAAAAATGGATTAAGGATGGAGAATAGAATGAGGAACTTAAAATGTAAAGTTGAAAAATGTGAAACTGAAAAAGAAGCATTAGGAGGAAAATGTTTTTAAAGGAAAATGGAAAAGAGGGCTTGAATATTAGAGAAACAGGCAATTTTAAAAGCTTGAGAAAATCCTCCATCAGTTGACTAGGAGCAAGAATTTGCTGTAACTTATTTCTTAGGGGTATTGTGGCTTTCCTCTTCCTCCAGTGAAATTTGTCCTTTGAAGTAGTAGTTCCACTCAGGAACTCTACATAGAGAGAACTTTTCAGTCAAGTAGCTTTCATGGTAGGGCATGGGTCTCATTTGTGTAAATTAGGATCGAGCCCTCGGTTGATACCAGCAGCATCCAGTTTGGCGTTTGAAAAACTCTAGGGAAAAAAAAATGTGATACATAGAATCAATACTCATCACATACATTTGCCTCTTGTGTAAATTTGGAAAGCACCCCCCCCATTTATTATTTCCTTTTGACATTTATACCAACTTCATGAGGTGAGCAGAGATCATCTGCACCTTCAAGAAGAAACAGGTTCCTAGAGATTGGAGGTTCACAGAGCTGACAAGCGTGGAGTAGATAGCATTACACTCTGAGGAAAGAGCACTGTTCTTCTGAAACCAAGAGGTAAAACCTAAAACAGTAGGCAGAACCAAGGGTGGTTAAGGGAAAACCTTTCAGAATTTTGCAAAGAAGCCCATTTGCTTGACCTGTGCTGAAGGACCTCTGTGAATTGCCTTAGTAAGAAGGAAGTCTCTATAAGGACCTCGATGTCATTTCGATATAATCCCTTTCCTGTTTTCTGCCTGTCCTGCCACATGCAGTCTATCCCACAGCCATTTGTGTGACCACCTAGTGACCTTGCCATGGCAGGAAAGAAATGAGAAATTTTGAGGACGGCTGCACTCCCCAGATTTTCATGGCCTTGGCATAAAAATATTTAGTGCAGGTGCTGTCTGAGCAGTGAACTGGTGAGGAAGGGTTGCAGAGAACTGTGAGCCTCCAAAATCACCTTTCTGCCTACAAGGGGCTGCCCCAGCCTCAGGGGCCGTAGTAGTCTGTAAATACCAAGACCAGTAGAAGGGGAATTATTGTTTCCTGTCATCATTAGAGAATTTCCACCTTTGGGTGGGGGGATGGGGAGTCGGGGGGAGTGCTTTTCCAGATCTCAGTATAAAAAAAGAGTGGTGTTTTTGTTTTGGATTTTTGCTTTCTGCTGACCCTTGAAGGAGAGCACTTTATAATCAAGGATTAACATGAATTTGGATGCCTCTTTGAGTTTAAAAGAAGCATCCTTGTGTGTTGATAAAGCAGGATATTTGACGTTGGAACATCTCTGAAAGGAGTGGGCAAGGACAACCCTTTCCTCTCTGCTCTCTTCTTCCTGCAATTCTGAATGTCCTTAATATGCTTCCTTGATTTTCCTTGCTCTTGAGCTGTTGAAAGATAAAAGCAACTAGGCATGAAAGGGAAAATTTAACAAGGGCAACAAAATAAAGAGAACAAGACATAGGTAATAGAGGAAGAGTCATAAGACATTTTTATAGAGAGAGCCAAAGCTTTCTAAGAATAATAAGTAAACCGTGAATGTCATAGAAAAATCTGAAAAATTTCTCCTTTAGCTCCTGTGTTATGGAGTCATGTTTCTTCTCTGCTCTGATTTTCATGCCCTTTTCCCTCTCTTCCTTCATTTTCTAAAATTTTCTTGACTTTTTATTTTTTATTTATTTTTATCTTTTATTGAAGTATAGTTGATTTACAATATTGTGTTAGTTTCAGGTGTACAGCAAAGTGATTTAGTTTAAAATAATATATATATTTTATTATTTTCCATTATAGTTTATTACAAGATATTGAACACAGTTCCCTGTGCTATACAGTAAATCCTCATTTTTTTACCTATTTTATATATAATAGTATGTATCTGTTAATCCTATACTCCCAATTTTCCCTCCACCTCCTTGCCCTTTGGTAACTATAAGTTTGTTTTCTATGTCTGTCAGTCTGTTTCTGTCTTGTAAATAAGTTCATTTGTGCTATTTTTAGATTCCACATATAAGTGATATCATATGATATTTGTCTTTCTCTGACTTAACTTCACTTAGTATGATAATGTCTAGGTCCATCCATTTTCCTGACTTCTGAAAAAGCTGAACCCAAAGGCTTCATTCTAGCATCTTCACCTCCAGGTAGAAACAGCATGATGACTGTCCATGCATTCGTTTGTCTCTTGTTTGACAAATATTATTGAGTTCCTTTTATGTGCCAGGCACTGTACTAGGCACTGAGAGTGCTAATTACAATAAAGGTTTAAACTGAGTATCTGCTATGTGCAAAAATATATACAAGTATTATAGAAAAATAGCCTGGACCTTCTTAAAGAAATGCTGACCCAAACTTGCTTCACTAAGACATTAATTTCCAGGGCAATCAGTTGGCTGCAAAGTTGCTTCAAGTACCATCCCCCTTCCCTGGACTCATGTTTTTCATTTGCAGGAAGGAAAAGTGGCTGATACTTCTTGTTTATCACTTTGTGCCAATTTCTTATTCACCCAAATATCGGCTCTATTGGCAGAAAAGTTATGCCTGGCATCTGTTCTGTATCTAATGTCAAAATATTAATGATGCCTTCATTTAAAGCAGAAGACAATGCATAGAAAGGGGTAACCATGTGAAGCAGCTCAAGATTTACATACAGCTAAGATCGGTAAACAAAAATAATTTCTTAAAATCTTCTTCAGTGTCTTTAATGAAACCCATCCTGCTATTGGACCCCATTATAAAGGCTTGGAATGAAGATTAGAAGTCATTACATTGTGAGATATTTTGACAGCAGAAAATGTGTCGTGGACGTTTGAGCCTGGAATAAGCAGCAAGTGCTAATAAGAAACCCAAAGGAAACGCGTGGAACCACCACGTCTCAGAAAACGTCAGCAAAGAACACCGAGGGATGCAGAGACCCAACAAGGTGACGGATGCCTCCAGAGAGGTAGGGAGGACCACGTGTGCGAGAGAAGACCAAAGGCCATTCTCCCCACGGTTTTCCCTGCACTTGGTCTCCATAATGGGAAGGGATGTGGAGTTGGTAGAGAATTTACATGCTGAGTTGCCTAATGGGAGCCTTAGTTACTATGACCTAACAAGATTATTTTTCTCAAGAGTAAGATGCGATCATGTAAAATATAGAGAAAGTTACAATGTTTTGGACATGAGGGTCATTGTGTTTCAAAGACTCTGGTCTCCATACATTGACCTTCCTGGCCCTAACTGGGATTCTTTTGAGGAAGGAGAGTTACAAATGTAGATTTGGTGCCAGTTGAGCTGTTACCAGAATGCCAGAGAAGAAAACAGACCAATGAGTTATGTCTACTTTAGAATGAACTTAACCTTACCCTTCAAAAGGCACTCTCATCATGTCTTCTTGGTGAGAATCTGGGCTCACACTGTGAACACATGGCAGGAAAGCCAATGTTAGAGGGAATAATTTTTTTCCTTTATAACTCAAATAAAAGACTATTTGATCAAATTCTCTCATATGTCAAATATACTTTTGTCTTCTACTCCTAATCTCAGCACTCCAAAAATAAAAGTCAAAATTAATAAAGAAAATAAGTTTGTTCTAATAAGTATATCACCTTTATACCCTGTATTGAAGCAAAGGCAACTGCTGTATCACCTAAGAATTTAAGGAGGAAAGAAAAAGGTTCAAAATAGTGTTTCTCACCAACTTAGAAAAAAAAAAATGTAATGGCATTGGAAATACATTCTGGCCTAATCAGGAAACTTTCATAGTTCTTTCATGTTCTTCAGTCAAGTGTTCATTACAAGGACAGTATCTGGAGGTTTAATTAGGGGAGGAGCTCCGCATGGGACATTTGTGTCTTAGTTGGACGCAAAATCTCATCTGATTTCCAACATTGTTTGATAATAAATATTTAATAGGAAGACATGCAGAGATGGAAAGTGCTCAACTCAGAGGAAGATGTAGAGCACACCAGGCCAGTGGTTAAACCAAATTACTACATTTTGCAACTGGAAGCAGCAGATTTATAAACGAACCGATAGAAAAATTGAACCACCTCCTAAAAAGCATTGAGTCTGGATGGTGTTAATCCATCTGTCAGCCTCAATTATTTTCACATGTATTTCCATTTCATCATGTGTTTTCGTTTAACTGTATATTTTCATTTAAACATGTATAAACATTTTATTTAAATGTACATAACATTAAGGGAGAAAATTTATAAGTCCAGGTAATAGGGCTCAGAGAAAAGTGATCTTTAGAAGGGCTGTGTCTCACTTCACCATAAGTAAAAACCCCTGAAATGATTGTCTAGTTGGGTCTACACTGTAAATCATACAGGATGAACCCTCCATCAGGGATGAACAAGCTCTTGGTGAGTTTCCTGCTCGTTTTCAAAATCTTTTCAAATGCTGGTATCACCTGTTTCCCTGAATCTCTTCATCATTGCTCATTCAGAAATTTGAAGATAAGGATTCAGGATGTAACAGGGTTTCCAGAGGATTTAGTTATCATTTGATAAGATGACAATGAAATAAATTAATAAATAAAGGAGAGATCTGGAAAGCTGTTTGCAAACTGATTTTCCTGCAATTTGAGTTCTCTTTTAAATACACCTAAGGAACTTTTGCCTAAAAGGCAGCCCTGTGTTGAATCCTATAAAAAGCAAAGATTGCCTTGTATTTGTTTTGTATGCCAGATTTCTACCCATTGAATTCCCTAGAGAACAGAAATCATAAATAAATACCAATTATAAAACTCATTATGAAGTTTTTAAGTGATTCAGGCTATTCCTTTTCCTTCTAGTTTTCTTTCGTCCCTTTGGTCTGTCTCTCCACACCTTTCTGCTTAAAAGGAGACTAAGTCTGATCTCTTGGGGCCATTATTTTCTCTGAAGACAAAAGAAAAAGCTGCATCCATCCTCCTTCCCATTCCATCCCCCACCTCCTTTTTGTCCATACCCCATGAGGGACCTAATTGTCCAACATGGGCCAGATATAAATATACTAAAGGTAGATTCATGGGAGGTGGCCTCTTTCCACTTAAAATTCTGAAGCTACATATGTATCCTGGCAGGGTCTTATGAAATAGAATAGCTTCGATTCATTTAAATTAAAATCCTTCTCTTTTCCTCCTGTTAAAAAAAAAGTCACTCAATTCAAGTGACATTTTGCTAATAGTGATCATATCATTCAGTGAATATTTAAACCTCTGTAAGCTACTGACACTATTCTTTTTAGTTTTAAATACTGATTTACTGAGCAGTAGGTACACACATTAAATATGCATTGAAAGATGCAATACTTTTCAAAGCATCTAAATAATGAAAGGGAAAAGGAACAATAAGAATAACAATAACTAACATTTATTAAAAGAAAACTCTGTGTCAGATACTGTTCTAAGTACTTTACATGTATTAACTCAATTATATTCACAACAGTCCTATGAGTCCTGGTATCCCCATTTAACACAGAAGGAAACTCAGAGAGGTTGAGTTTCTTGCCTAGGGACCCACGAACAGGAAAAAGCCAGCATTTGAACCTTGATAGTCTTCAGAGCCCGTGTTCTTAATGAAATGAGGAAAGGAAAACACGTGTTAAAAGGAAAACAGGAACGCTATCCGGAGGTGGTGTAGTGATCAAGAGAGTAAGAGACGCACAGTTACCCACCTTTTGATGACTGAAGAAGAGACGGCCAGGAATAAATATCATTCGGCACGCAAGAGTCTCCCTCAGGTCCCTTCCAGACCAAGTGGAGCCTGGGGCTGCGGAGCGCAGGTGCTAAGACATGATTCCAAAATACAAGGATAAGAAAAGGAATGGAGAGTAAAACAAGATAGCTTCCTGGGGTAAAAATGAGCTTAGGGAGAGAAGAGTCCATTTTATCCGAGAGTCACATCCATAAAGAGCCTTTCAAAGGGGTAGAAGGGCAGGTGCAAAGCTATAAGATCTGGAAGATTCTAGAGAGGAAAAAGAATACAATGCCTGGGAATCTTTAAAATGTGCCTTTAAGTGAGAGAAACGGCCTCTTCCACAGGGAACACTTACTTTAATGGGGAGGATTAGGGAAAAGTGGCATTAAGTTGAAGAGCCAGTTTCAGCTGTTTTCACAATTGACTGCTACCAAGATTCAGCCTCGACTATTCTCAGAGCAATCTGTCAATAAATAGGTTGTTTCTCAATAAAGCCAGAGTAATCCTAATGACATATAAATGGAAACATGTGACTTTTCCGCTCAAACTCTTCCAATGACTTCCCATCTGCTGCTGGAAACAAAATCCAAACCTTTGCCATAGCCCACAGGCCCTTCCACACTGGTCCCCACTCACTGTGCTCTGGCCTCCTAGCTGTTCTTCAGTTCTGCTAAGTGATCCATCTGTCTCAGGGCCTTTGCACCTTCTGTACCAATCGCCTGGAATTCTAGTACCTGAAACATCAGTAAGTTTCCTTTCATCTCTTCTTTATGTCTCTGTTCAAATGGCTTTCTCTTTTGAGGCCTTCCACACAAGGCACTCTATATATTGTCTCTTTGCACAAGAATGCAAGCTTTATAATGCAGGCATTTTGTGTTCTTCGTTGCTGTATCCCTAGCACATAAAATAGCACTGGATCCACAGCAGACATTCAGTAATAATTGTTGAATGAATAAATGCAATCGACAGTGCTGAGAATTTTGAGTAATGATAATGAGATTGAAAGGTAGAAAAAAGTCCTTGTTTTATTAGAGACAGTAGCATTTAGTCCTCAGCCATGTTTTGTTTTATCCACAGAACAATTTTTCAACAATATAAGCCAATATTTAAATATCAAGAGAGTTCACATAAGAATCCAGAATTGTGGCCCTTGCCAAAAAAATGAAACGATTTGGCATCCACTGGACCTGTATTCCTGTATTTCAACAATTGTCCAAACTTGAATAGCGGCTGCCCTTTCAAGGCTGCCTTCTTCAGCTGGCACACATACCCTACAACTATCTCCCCAGCATTGCAGCCAAGTGTTACTTGCCATTTATGATTTTTATTGTAATGTTGGATGGATTATGGGAGAGAAATATTTCTCTGTATCCATGTCTCTGTCAACACCAGGGAAACAAAAGAGCCACATGATTCAAGAAAAATGGGAGAGAGTTTATCTCTTTGTAGAAGTGAAGACAGTCCTATATGTTAAAATGCCAACATTAGGCCACCTGTGCCATATATTTTACCTGTCTGGTCCCTGTAATCACTTGAATTTGCCACACCTGTGCTCTACACAAACTGAGACAAGGAAAACAGTAAGCTGGGTCTAGCAGGCCTTTTGATTGGGCTTCATGGTCTTAGGATAAGGAATTGTGACTCAGTGTGTGTGTCTACTTGTGTGCTTTAGCGTTCAGTTTTTGTTTGTTTTATTTTTGCCTGCATTTCCTAGAAAAGTTTCTTTGGGAAAATCACAGTAATGCTAATTATTACTCTATTTAATAGATAAGAAAATTGAGACATAGATAGGAAAATTGAGACACAGATAGGAAAACTATCTTGCCAATAACATCAGAGCCAGTAAATGGAAGAGCCGGACTCTGTCTGGCTCTAAAATTCATGCTCTTAACCATCTCACTGCACTGCCTTCACTGTAGTACTACAGAGAGTCTCACAGCCCCCTCACTGTTGACCTTTGTGGGTGGAGGTGCTGTCCTGTGCATTGGAGGATGTATAGCAGAATCCTTGGCCTCTACCCACTGGTTACCAGTAGCACTCGCCCTCCACCCATGTGACACAACCAGAATTTCTCCAGACATAGCTGAATGTTTTCTGAAGGACAAAGTGGCCCTTGGTTGAAAACCACTTCACTAAAGGGAAGCTAAGGTTTGCTTGTCCCTCCTTGGCCACGCTAGTTAGGAGGCTCAGAGAGGCAAAAGCAAAGGTGGCAGCAACATTTTGAACTTGAAAGTTTAGATACAAAAGAAAACTGTAGATACAGCCCCAAATGTGGCATGTAAAGAATGAACCATGAGATGGAGAGAGATGTACGGGCACTAGTGATTGTCAGTCCCTCCTCATCATGAACTTCCTCTTGAGCAACGTTGGTATAATCAAAAGTAAAGGCGCAACTAGAAATTCTCATACTAAGTCAAGTAAGTCAGAAAGAGAAAGACAAATACCGTATGATATCACTTATATGTGGAATCTAAAATATGACACAAATGAACCTATCTATGAAACAGAAACAGACTCATAGACATAGAGAACAGACTTGTGGTTGCCAAGGAGGGGGTGGGGGAAGGATGGATTGGGAGTTTGGGGTTAGCAGATGCAAACTATTACATATAGAATGGATAAACAAGGTCCTACTGTATAGCACAGGGAACTGTATTCAAATTCCTGGGATAAACCATAATGGAAAAGAATATTAAAAAAGAATGTATATATGTGTATAACTGAGTCAGTTTGCTGTACAGCAGAAATTAACACAACATTGTAAATCAACTATACTTCAATTAAAAAGAAAAGTAAAGGCACTCACAGTACTGATCTTGGCTGATTTCAGTGTGAGCAACGGGCAAAGATGAATTGGAAAGTTAAAAGAGCCAAAAAAGAATAGAAATACTAAAATAGCCTAGCATTGCACCAGGCACCTAATTAATTTCTTAAACATAGGTATTAATTGATAAGCTGATTGGTTTGAATTTTAAATCAAATGAAACATGCATTTCAAAATTTCACTTTATGAGATAAATGTGTTTTTCTTCTGTTAAAGTGCAAAATGGTATAAGAGTGGAATTATGATCTTCCCTGCTCAGCTTTGCTTTAGTACTACTGCTACTCTTGCTAAGTGCCTCTACTCACAACTGTCATTGTCTGTGCCCTTCGCTATGGAATGGGTGCACCATGGTTTAGAAGGGTTTGCCTCAGTAATATCTCAAGGCAATAAGTGTTATTTCAGTTTGATTGAGCAATGATGCCTTCTGGATTTAGTTATAAGATTTAGATTCCATAGTATATTTATATTTCATAAAAGTAAATATGTGTTGAAATACCTAAAGGAAATGTCTAGCTATAAAATAAGAAAACAAGTGATAGGAAAAAAAAGTGAAATATGGCTAAAGCTCCTTTTGTGGTGTGTATTGGAGCACGCCTTCCCTTTACTCAGGGAAGAATAACAGCATGTGAGTGGCTTAGCAAAATAATATTTATCCCTGGAGAAGTCTTTGACAGGTAGGCTGTGTGCACAATGCCAGTGGGAGGCATGATGTCCTACATAAGATCCTTGCTTACAAGTCACAGAGCCCACCTCAAACTGGATTTTTTTTTTTTTGGCTGTGCCGCGTTGCACATGGGATCTTAGTTCCCCAGCCAGGGATCAAACCCATGCCCCCTGCCTTGGAAGCACGGAGTCTTAACCACTGGACTGCCAGGGAAGCCCCCGAACTAGCTTATTCATAAAGGAATTCTATTAGAAAGAGTCTCAGGTGCCACACAAAATCCAAGGACATTATTAATAATCAGGACTCAGGAAGATGGGAACCAGAGCAGCCTGGGAATCTTAACAGCAGGAGTTCACGAACCTTCCCTGAATTTGTGCTGTTCCCACTGTCAGTTCCCAGCTCTGAGAATCTTGTTGGCCTTTCTTAGGTCAGGTTCCAGTCCCTGGTGAAAGCAAATGTGTCCAAGCGGTCAGAATCCCATGGTAGGAAGATGCTGTGAGGGGCACATATCTTGCGGGGAGGATGGGCGGTTCTCAATGAATAAAGCCTAAGCAGTCATGCCAGTAGGTGTCTGGGATTATGTTTCTGAGATGGAGAAAAAACAAGTGTAATACAGCAGTAATAGGACTTCAGAAATCATGGGAGTACAGCATAGTAGTAAACAGCATGGTCTGCAAAACAAGTGAGGTTCAAATTCTTGCTCTGCTGCACCCTAACTGTGACCTGGAGCAAGCACGTAACTTCTCTGTGCCTTAGTTTCTCCATCTGTAAAAGGAAGCTGGTAATAATCTGGCTTACAGAGTTATTGTGAAGGTTAAGTAAGTTAATATATCTAAAATATTTAGATAGTGGCTGACTCATAATCAATGCTAGATAAATGTTAGCTCATACTAAGATGTTGACAGCGTAACCCAGATGTGGCTGGTGACCTGGGTAGCCTTGGCTCTTGACTTCGCCCAACTTGAACCCAAACTTTGCATGCCCCCCCTGAAAATTTCCAACTCCAATATATTAGTGTGGTGTGGGGGGAGAGGGAGAGGATGGATAAATGGATAAATAGATAGATAGACAGATAGGTAGGTAAAGCTTTCATGGGCAGGCAAAGAGAAAGGTTTTCACATATATCAAAATTTAATAAAATATCTCTGATCTTTCCTTAAATTCCTCTACTGCTGCAAGTTTCTTCTTTTTCCCCATGCAGACTTTGAAGACCGCTCTAATGGCTCCAACAAGTCAACCTGACTCCAAATTTGCACTCTACTGAGGAGGTAAAAAAAAAGTGCTGCAGTTAAGCAAACTTACACTCCACGCCAAGGGGCCTCTCTGAGGACCCATACACAAATCATGCAGGCCCCGTCCTGTGCTGGATGCAGTGAGAGGGAAAGAGCAGGAAACTGAAGCAGAGGGATTACACTGCTAAGAAATCTAGGTTTTACGCCAAGTTTTTAAAATTTCAAAAGTGGAGATATAGAAATATCATTTGAAGCAGGGCGTAGGTCAGATAGAGAAACAGTATTTTAACTTATCAAAGGCAAAACAAGGGCAACAGGCCTGAACTAAGGAGAGTGCTAGTCAGATGATCTCATTTTAATGGAAATGTAAAGCATGCAGTGGGGAATACTAGTGGAACTGTGTGTGGAGGACCACAGGGGACACCAGGACCACTGACATTGGATGCCCTGCAGGGTGGGCTCAAGGGAGCCAGGAAAGCGTATGGCCTGTAAGGCTTTGGCAAATTACTTGATTCTCTTCCATCATAGTTTTTTTCATCTGTAAGGTTGGGATAAAAATAACACATACCTCATACGGTTGTTTTGTGCATTTAAATAATATCATATATGTGCAGCACTTAGAACAGTGCCTGTACCTCACAAGAGCAAGCTATCACTAAAATGATTGATTGTATTGATTGACTGATCTTGAGGATTGATACTATTATAATGATGCATTGTGATTAAGTTGTCTTTCCATGAGGCAGAAGATGTGCTGGGGAAGGGGAAGTTGAGAGGGGGGATTCTGGTATAAAATTCCAAAATGGTTTAAACAATGGGCACTTTTACCTGATATTTGAAGTTTTGAAATTACATACTTGTATATTGTTTTTTACCTGTGACTGCAACAAACTATCCTAAAGTAATTTTTCACCCTAGAGGATGAGGGGATGAAAAGGAAGTAAAAGACGTAGGTCACGATCCAGTAAACTGTGGTTTGAAAAGAAGAGTCCCCTCACTTACCTGCTCGTGCCCACTGCTCTCACTGTGCTGGGAGCCCTGACCTCAAACTCTGTCACAAAATCACGTGTGGGACCTGGTGCAGGTGAGTCACAGGTTGTAGCCGTACCTGACGCCTCCCACGCATAGTCATCAGGCTTCATCACCATCATGATCTACTACCTAGTTCAGTGCACAGCTCCAGGCATATTTCTTTAAGAAAAGACTAGATACTACAGAAGGCATTTCATCCTCTTAGCCTTGTGAAGGATGTATTATCATCCACATTTACCAACAATGAAGCTGAAGCTCAGAGAGCTACATACTTGTGCTGTGTACTTGTGCTGTGCAGCTGAGCACATACCATACAGCTGAGCAGTAGAAACAGGGTTTCAGCTCTGACCTTTCTTCTGCTGTAATATGCTGCGACAGTTTTTTTTTTCTGGAAGAAAACAAACAAACAGAAAACCCTCCTACTGCCTCTCATGACAGGAAGAAGCCATTAGACGGACATGCCTGTTCCTACAACAACCTCATACCTATTTACCTTTCAAACTTCCTTTCCCACCTGTTTCTTACACTTGTTTTATCTCCATCCAAGTCAGCCTGCTCTTCCTGAGTTCCTGAAATTGCTACCTGTTTTGCCTTTGCTCTTGTTTCCACTGCCTGGAACAACTCCTCACATCCACGTTTCTTCTCCATGCAGGCTTATCTGACCTCCAAAATGGAAGTGACTTTTTTTTCCTCCTTCTTAACCAGTAGAGTATATTCTTTGTGCCTCTATTAAAGCATCTTTAATTTCTTAATTATGAAATGATGATTGATGTGACTGTTTTATCCCTGGAGACTTCTTAAGAGAAGGGAACCACATCTTATACATCTCTGTGGTGCTTCGGATGTATAGTTTCTGCAGCCTCTAACCAATAGTCTTAAACGTGGGGCATCCTTGGTCACCATGAACTGAGAGAATGAGTACAGGAGGTCACTTTGAGAGGTGGTCTGGTAGAAGAGTGAAGTGTTCAGTTATGGTACCACCTGGGTTACAGTACTTTTATAGGACTAGATAATGTCCTTCGGGTATGATGTGTGATTTGAGCCAACATGTAGCTAGGATGCATGAGTCTGGGAACCCAAGGGTGGAAATGAGAATGGATTGTCTCACTATGACGTATGGTGACCCAGTAAAAGTTTTTTGCTTCTCATCCGCCAAACTGGGTTCCTTTTGATTAGAGGTCTTAGTTTCCAAAACTGTTAAGCTTCCAGGTGACACAGTAAGGGTTTCATTGACCTAAAAATTGAGACTGACAGCTGGTCACTTTGGGTGCCTCAAACAAACAAAGGAGCTTTTATGTTGGCTGGGTGACATCCTGATTTTCAAGGGGAAACAGAGCTAGTGTTACTCAATGGGGCATAAAGGAGCATGCCTGGGACCCAAGGGATTCTCTGGGGAACCTCTTGGTATCCCCATATTCCATAGTAAACATTACTGAGAAACTGAATAACAAAATACAAGCAAAACTACTAAAAGCACAGACCCGTGAGGATAAGAACCATACACCTGGGGTACTGGCTGAGTGCAAAGGAAAAATGAAATGAGCAGTGGAGGAAAAAAGTTACACGTTGAAGTTATAGCCTATGGCCAGTTTCAAAAATGAGAACTGGATTACTTATGCATATTTTTCATTGTTTTGTGTATATATAACACTATTTATTTTTTCCTTCTCCAATTCACTTTCTATCTAAGATGCGTTAATACTGGTTAACTGTATAACTCAGTGTTTAAGTTAAAGGATATCAAAAGGATTGTGACTTATTAGAAGAGTGATAAATATCACCCAGGGTAAATAAAGTAGCAACCACAATGCGATGTCTCCATTTTTGTGAGAAGATGAGGATGTGTTTGGTTGTAGTCAGAAGAGCTACATCATGTCAGCCAGATGTTGTTCTGGTCTTTCTTCAGAAGTTAAACATGGGTTACAGGGGTATTATGGATGCAAAGTTGACAAAAGTGTGAACTGTGCTAGACTGTTAGATGGCAGCCTTTCACTAGCCCCTCCATGCAATGTCCATGAGAACAGGTTTCACAAACCTCCAGCTGCAGAGAGCTTCTTGAGGAAGGGCCCCTGCTGTGTGCTCTGAGATTTATCGCCACGTTTTCACTGAGACCACACTTGCCATGAGCTACTTCCAGTCAGTCAGTGACTGAGTGTGGCAGGGATATAAGGTAGACGTCTTTCTGGGAGACCTGGGATTCCTCTAGTGACCTACTTTGGCTTGGAGACTCTCTGACACCTTGGCGAACCTTCATTAGACTGCACAGTGGCCTATGTCATTTCCATTCAACTTTCCTTCCCTCTTTATATACTAATCATAATAGCATCACGGTCTGACATCTCTCCTGGCTTTCCCTAGCTCCCAATTCATTTTTCTCTTACAGGCATTTCCCCTAATAAAAACTGCACATTTAACTCCATCTTGGAGTCAACTGCATGGAGGACCTGTACTAACACACCCCTACTCTAAGACTGCCTCTATAATGCGAAGTGGAAGCCAGGAGCTACATTCCAAGATACTCCTTTCCTGTGTGGCTTTGGGATAGAGTTTACCTATAAAAGTCACTTGCATGACATTCAGAAGGCAGAATGGGGGAGTCATCATTATCCTTTGGGACTCACTGTGAGCAAATGTAGTGGTTTCTCTGATTTCTCTGTGAGCTGTCTCTTTACTACAGTAAGCTGGAAAAATATCTTTCCCAAAGACTAAAAACTTGCAGTGGTTTATCACAGTGCTTTTGAAAAACACCCACTCTCATGTTTCTAGTTTTCAATGACTCTTTTCCCAATCTTCTAACTGCAGCCTTCCAGAATGTCATTGTTCGAGATGTGTAAACTCTAACTCCTATAGTGAACCCTTTTATTCCAGGAATATTTGAAATAGCTCAATTTTCCTAACCATATCCAAACCGATACAAGAAGAAATTGAGGCTTATGTCTTTATATGATGCTTAAAATACATGTCTCCTCACGGGCCCCACCAGTATTTGAACATGAAACATGCTCAATAACTACCAATTAAAAGAATGAAGAGAGTGGTTCATGTTTATCCAGTTTTAAAACTAGGTAAAATACCAAGATACTTGACCTTTTGGGTTTCTCTTGCCCTGTTCCACCATCTCTATAGACTTTTCTAGTTGTACTCCTACCCCCTCTCCTACCCATCTAGTTTTTATCCCACTCTTTCCCGCTCCCCTCACTCACATTGGAACCACAAGCATTCACTGGAACCCTTCCGTTCTGGAGTGGACCACAACCTCCCGTTGGCTCATTTTGGCTTCTCTATTAATGATCTACTATTTCCATAGAAAATACCATGCATTCTCACGCAGAGGCCAGTATGATCTTTCCAAATAACAAATCTGATTACGTCCAGTTCCATGCTTAACATGCTTAAATGTCTTCCCCTTGCTTTTAGAATCCAGTCCAATCCAATCCAATCCAGAATCCTTGCATTGCCTTTCATGGTCCTGTATGAAATTTCTCTTCTCATTTAAAACACTTTCCCCCTTGCTCTCTATGCTTTCACTACTCCAGCCTTTTTTTTGATTTCTCTAATATATATCAAGTTACTTTCCATTTCACATCTTTTTTTTTTTTTACATTATGTCACTCTCCCTGAAATACTTTCCTCCTGATACACACTCACTGGCATGTGCATGCATGACACATACATCTTTCACTTTACTAATCTTACTCATGCGGCAGGTTTCAGTTTAAAGCTCACTTTATTAGAAAAAGACTTCTCTGACACCCTGTGTAGGTCAAGTCTTGTGTTACACATTCTCAGAAGGGCTCCTCTGGTAAAACACTTATCACAATTTTATTTAGTTCATTTTTCTGAGATGTTTTACCTCTTTCCCTTTTTACATTTAAAAGTTCTGTGGGAAGAGACCGCTACTCTTATATTTGCCATCATATTCATGCATGTTAGGCATTTAGTAAATATTTTTGAATAGATACATATTCTTCATGTCAACAGGCAAAGTTCACAATCTGTGTTTTGTCAGTATGCCTATTTTCTGTGTTGGGGATCAAGAGTGAACTAGTGACAGTTCATCATCTTCAAGACAGAATATTGGAATTGGAGAGAATGTTAACACTCTTTATTTTATTTAATTATTATTTAACCCATCCTTATTTCACTAGAAATCACTATAACTTACTGGTTTATCAAGAGCCCAGATCATACAAGATAGAGTGACAAAATCATAAGACAAATAAAGGATGTTAATATCCCTAGATAACTTAACCCAATGTTAATTTGGAAAAAAACACTTTATGTTCATAAAAGCAAATAAAGTTTTAAAACAAAGAGATAAAATTAGTAGTCTAGATTGAATTTATTATAAACTTCCTATAAGAAGAGCACCACCTATAAATAAGTTCTGATGAAACAATATTTGAAGAATTGCCCAGATTTGTCTTAGGCCACTAGCATAGCATCATCAGACAAAAAAATGCGCCCCTCCAAGTTATCCCCCAGATGCATACTTGCCTCTTTAGTATTTTCTGAAACAAGCATACATACCCATTAAGACAAGACCCATTAAGACAAGACTTTCTTGTCTTAAGACAAGATTCTCACTCTTCCTACTGACTTTGAGATGAGCCGTTTTATTGTGTACAAAGAAAAATACCATATCTATTCCATTACTAATTTTGAGAAAGAGGCAGTATCTGGGAAAAAACCAATATTTCTGGCTATACTGAAAACCCAGACAAGCAAAAAGTCACCCTTGGAAACCTCCATGGCTGGTAAATGGATTGTATTTATGTTTCATGCTTCATTTTTTTCCCTCTCAACTGAAACTTTAAGAGTTTCTCCAAACAATCTGACCTATTTGTCTAACAGCACTTCAGTGGTTATATATCATTCTTTTGGACCTTGACCTTAGAGAAATCTTTTCTTTTCCCTTAATCTTTTTTTTTTTTTAACTTTTCACTTCAAAGTAGGCTAATATCACTGGAGAACACTGTTCAAGCTTAACACTAAGATAGACTCTAACAAGCTTGGTGAATCATATTACATGCAGTCCTGGGCATCCACTACTTTTGGATGAATAAAGCCAGAACTCAGATGCCTGGAAAGCTAGGAACTGCTGCATTCACATCCTCCAGGATCGTAACTCCAAAGCATGATCCCTTCACTGGGAAGATTGCAGTGACTCTTAGTGCCACCATCAAGGGCTTCAAAGGTTTAGAAGTAGGTGGTTTCTGCCTCATTTAACTCACCTGTTTGCCAGGTACAAATCCCAGATGCACCATAAAGAGTGACTATAGATTGTTATGAATTTAATCAGGTGGTGATCTGTGGGGCCTATAGTTTCAGAGGTGGGATCTACCAGCTCAAGTCAACCCAGCTCCTGGTACTGGATAATGCAGGTATTGACTCAACAAATGCTTTCTTTTCAGTCCACATCAACAAAGATAATCAAAAGCAGCTTGCCTTCAGAAGGCAGAGACTGCAGTTCAGCTTCATAGCTATGCTCAGAGATAATGAACTCTTCAGTCAATTGTCTGGAGGACCTTGAAAATCTTGATATCCCATAGGAGGCTGTACTGGTTCATTACATTAAGGGTAATTTTCCTAAATTGTCCTAGTTATTTCTAGCCATTGCTGTAAATGCTTAAGTAACACACATTCACATCAGAAGGCAAAAACTAAACCCAAAAAATGCAGGACCTGCCACATTGTCGAAGTTTTCCAATGGCCCACTAAGAGGGGGCAGGTCAGTTGGCCCCTTTTAAGGTGGGAGACAAGTCTCTACCCTTGTACTACCCATCCAATACACAATAAAAAGAGGCATAAAATTTGGGGGGGTCTCTTTGGATTCTGGGAGGTAACATATGCCACATTTGGATGTGTTGTGCTGTCCATTTTGTGAGTGACTTAAAAGTCTACCTAGCTTGAATGGAGTCTGGAGGAAGCTGAGGCTCTGTACCAAGAGCAGGCTGCAGTGCAGTTTGCCCTGCCACTTCTCATGATCCAGGAGACCCAGTGGTGCTGGAAGTTATCTGTGGAACACAGCAGTGACTTACAGAGCTTCTGGCAGAGCTTCCTAGGGTTTTGGAGTAAAACAATGCTTGATCCTGCAGATACATCTTCTTTTGTAAAGCAAATTTTAGGTTACTATTGAGCCCTGGTAGAGACTAAACACCTGACCATGAGGACAATTAGTAACTTTGCAGGCCAAACTGGGCATTATTTGATACACTGAATCATAAAATCGGATGGTGAAGCTGTTTTCAAATGGAAAATCTAAGAAGCTCCCAAAGTTACAAATCTAAGAAGCTCCCAAAGCTCCCACCTGATAAAGTTGCATTATCAGGTGATCAGATTTCCTAAGTATTCTCTGTTGCCACCTCTCCCTCAACCCACACATATGATCAGCTAACAGAGGAGGAAAAAAACATGGTCCTGCCTGGTTTATGAACAGGTATGAATAGTATGCTGGTACCAATAGAAGTGGATAGTTGGTGAATTACAGCCTTACTGAACATTGGCTCTGAAAAAACAATGCTGAAAGGAAATCCTCCCAGTATAAAGAACTTCAAGCATAACGATCTGCTTGTCCACTTTCATTGAAGAAGATTTTATCTGAGGTATAGATAAACATTGATTGATGGACAGTGGCTAATTTAGTGGTCAGGGACTTGGAACAAAACTGAAAGATGGATGATACGGGAGACTTGAGGAGACGTATGTAGTTGGGTTTCTTAGAATGGGAAGAGTATGTAAAGATACTAGTAAATGCCTACCAGAAGGCATCTATTTCAGAGGAGATGGACAAAATGGCCCATTTGCTAAATGTCAGTCAGCCTCTTTCCCTAACGACCCCTTTTTGCTCAAGGCATCTATTTTAAAAGTGGTCGTGACGACAGAGATGGAGACTAATCTTGAGCTCAACAACACAGACCTTGTTTTACTAGCGTTGATCACATTATGGCCATTTAGTGAGTGCCCCAAACTGCTAACAGTAGAATCCGACACAAAGCCTCAGTAGAGCATTATTACCTAGGAAAAGCAGACATCTACCTGGTGGCTGATTGATTACGTTCGATCTTTTCCCATCATGGAATAGGCAGTTATTTATTCCTAATAGGATCCAGGGTTAGAGAGTTGTTTTGCAAGGCGCCGCATATGCCTTACATATGTGGGCAATATATATATATATATATGTCTACCCACTGGCAAAGTGAATTAGTCCTGGAATTGAGGGCTGCGGATGGAAGAGGTCACTCTCACGATAACACCTCACACTGAAAAGATTTCTATTTCCCTTACCCATTAGCTTGTGGACAGTGGCTTTGGAGAGTCTAGTACTCAAGAAAGAAGTGTTCCACTGGGGGATACAGTTATCTTTCTGTTAAATTGAAGCTGAGGCCGGCCCCTGGCCATTTGGGGATTCTCATGCTGCTTAACCAATAGGCAGAAAAGATAATCATTCAACCAAAAGGTATAAAAGGCTGTGATGATTCATCCAGATTACTAAAAAAGAAATTGATAAATCAGGGACTTCACTGAAATGTAGCAAATTAATTTAGATACCTCTTAATCAAGCAGGTCAATCAGTTGACAGTGAGGCACTAATAAAATCAGGATCACCAAGGACTCAGTTGCTGTGCATATTATGCTTTGGTTCATTCCACCCAGTAAAGAACTTCCTCCAAAGGAAGTGTTAACAGAGAGCAAGAGGATTATGAAATGGATGACAGAAAAAGAAAACTTTGATTTTCAATTTAGGCATTATGAACAGCTATGGAGCAGAGATTGTTGCATCTATATAGTATTTTAATTAATTGCTTTTTCAGTAACTCCTCTTTTCCCCATTTTTTACATAATACAGAACGTATTAGTGAGGGCTAATATTTGGGGCTTCATGTGGAAATATGACTGAAATTATACCGCTCTGTGATATAGGATCGCCGATGGGACTCTGTCCCCTCTGTGGGGGACACACATTGTTATCTATATAAAGAAACAAGAATAGATTCTGAGGGGAAAAAAATGAATGGACTACCCCACATACTCTCAATTTCTACCACATTCATCCCCACCAGTTTCACCCTTCATCTTCTCTACCCTGTTTTTTTGCTCAAGAAGGCTAAACTCTATGGACTGCCTGAACCCTTTTGCCTCTGTTTGCATTCAACCAAGGATAGGCAACTATGGGACATCATAAGGCAGAAGATTTATGCCCTTGGACCTTTGCCTGTCAAACCAGGATTGGTAGAAGCTCCATTCCTCAGCTGAGGGTCATATCTCTTTAGCAAGCTTCTCCTACAGTTATATCTTTCTGGTGGCTTCAGTAACCATTCCCTTCCCATAACCCTTTAGGTGGGGTGATAACTACTTTATCATCTCCTGATAGTTTCCAGTAACCTTGTCAACATCTTTGCAAACAGTTCCTTCCTTAAATTATCTTCAATTATACCTTCTAAATGTGCCATTTATTTTCTGCTGTGACTCTGACTTGAACAAATTCCATGCTCCCTCCATTCTGGAATTCTTTGTTTCTTTTCAGTTCTTCTTCTGTCTTACCTCCAGGGTTTACTTAGGCTTTTTCTCTTGCCTGGAAGATTATCCTCCAATCATACTCTTAAATGTACTGTAATTGTGTATCCATCCCCAAACTTTAAGCTCAGTATGTACAATGAATACATCCTTCCTACCCTCCTCTAACCCCCAGCACCTGTCATAGAGCTTGGCATATGATAGGTACTTAATCAGTACCTGGAATAAATGATCCATGCTCTCAACATTTCCATCCAGAAAAATGTTACCTTTGAACTTTTTTTTTCATAAAAGGGTTTTGCATAGCAGAAGATTGACAATTCATTTACATTCTCTGTCCTGCTTTCATTCAGCATATTCCCGCATTTTCTCAATTAAATTCAAATTACCCCATTTGCTCCAGAGGTAAATGCTTCTTTATTTTCATGACCAACAGAAGCTTACAGGATAAATAGAATACATGATGATACATGGAATACAAACCAGAATCTAAAGCTTTTGGGCTCCCAAATTAATAGATAAAAAGCGATACATTGACTCAGGTTTCAACTCCAACATGTAAAGAGCTTGGAAGTTGTCACTCCCCTCTTTACAAGAAAAACTGAACAAACTAAAAATCAGTGAATTTTCTTGGACCCATCAGAGAACTGAGTTTGCAGGACAGATTTCCAGGGTGAAATCTGGAGAGATGGGGAAGGCAAGAGGGTCTCTGCTTACCTAGAGCAGAGGTCACTGGAGTCAAAACCTTGTCGAAACATTTAAAGCCAGAACCTCCTGGGTGCTGCACTCTTAAGGGACCCCACCCCCACCCCAGACTTCTGTGGGTTTTACCTCCAGGAGCCTACTAGCTTCTCAAGGTGAAGATGCAAGAAAGATACTCTTGCCATGCCAGGGGCAGAGTAGTCATTGTGAAACATACCTAAGAATGTTCTCTAACAAAGCCGAAAAAGACTTCAGCAAAGCCTTATCCAAAATGAGGGAAGGGACTGTTGCCACTCCAGGACCTCTAGCTTTCCTGTCTCATCTAAGGGGAACAAAGCTACAAAAATGAAGAAATACTTAAGGAGGTCACAGCCCAGAGACCCAGGTCCTTGAAAGACTGAGATTAAATTATAAAATTGTAAGATGCTTTCTCTTTGCTACTTACCACCACACTCCTTCATGATAAAAACTCTCAGCAAACTAGCAATAGAAGGAAACTTCCTCAAGTTGATAAAGAACATCCACAAAAAACCTACATCTAACCTCATCCTTAATGGTGAGATAAGAAAAAGAAATCAAGGATTCACCGATTGACAAGGAAGAAATAAAACTATCTTTGTTCCCAGATGACAGGATTGTTGATGTAGAAAATTACAAAGAGTCAACAAGAATACTCCTGACACTTAATAAGCAAGCAGAGCGAGGTTGCAGGGTGCAGTGTTGATTAATACTTAAGTCAATTGCTTTACTATATACCACCAATAAACAATTAGATTTTTTTTTTTTTTTTTTTTTTTTTGGGCTGCACTGGGTCTTCGTTGCTGCACACCGGCTTTCTCTTCTTGCGGCGAGCAGGAGCTACTCTTCGCTGCATTGCGCAGGCTTCTCGTTGTGATGGCTTCTCTTGTTGCGGAACACGGGCTCTAGGTGCAT
Source organism: Delphinapterus leucas (assembly GCF_059928025.1). NCBI lineage: Eukaryota > Metazoa > Chordata > Mammalia > Artiodactyla > Monodontidae > Delphinapterus > Delphinapterus leucas. The sequence continues at coordinate 26,927,621 of NC_143149.1, forward strand.
GGGCTTCAGTAGTTGTGGCACGCGGGCTCAGTAGTTGTGGCTCGCGGGCTCTAGAGCGCGGGCTCTAGATCGCAGGCTCAGTAGTTGTGGTGCACGGACTTAGTTGCTCTGCCGCATGTGGGATCTTCCCAGACCAGGGCTCGAACCCGTCTCGCCTGCATTGGCAGGCAGAGTCTTAACCACTGCACCACCAGGAAAGCCTAACGATTAGATTTTAAAATAAAAGAAAAATACTGCACCACCAGGAAAGCCTAACAATTAGATTTTTAAATAAAAGAAAAATACCATTTATAAAGCACCCAAAAAATTAAATTGTTAAGTACAAATCTAACAAAATATGTAGAGGATCTGTATGTAGAAAACTACAAAACTGTGATGGGAAAAAAATCAAAGACTATCTGATAATAAATGGAGAGATATTTTGTGTTCATATTGGAAGACTCAATATTATTCAGATCTTGATTTTTCCCAACTTTATCCAGAGATTTAATGCAATCCCAAACAAAGTCCCTGTATTTTACAAATATTAACATAAACTGATTTTACATTTATGTGGAAAAGCAAATGACCTAGAATAGCCAACACAATATTGAAGAAGAAGACATAGTTGGAGAACTCACACTGTCTTTAAGAATTAACCATAAAACTAGAGTAATCAACAGAGTATAATATTAGTGAAAGAACAGACATACAGAGCAATGGAACAGGATAGAGATCCAGTTGAATATAGTCAAACTAATGTTTGACAAGGGAGCATGGGAGAGTCAATGGAGAAAGGAGAGTTTTTTCAACAAATTATGCTGGAAAAACTGGATGCCCAAATATAAAAGAAAAAAAAATAGTCTAAAGAAATATATTACACCTTTCACAAAAATTAACTCAAAATGGATCATAGGCTTAAATATAAAATGCAATATTATATAATCTCTAAAAGAAAACACAGGAGAAAATTTAAGCGACCTTAGAATTGGCAATGAGTTTTTAGGTACAACACAAAAAGTGAGATTGAAGAAAAAGTAAGTGGGACTTTATTAAAATAAAAAGAAAACTTTTGCTGTGTGAAAGACACTGTTAAGAGAATAAAAAGAGCCACTGATGGCAGAAAATATTTGCAAGACATGTATGTAACAAAGGACTGTTATCCAAAATATACAAAGACCTCATAAAACTCAACAGTAAGAAAACAAACAACCCAATTAAAAAATGGGCAAAAGTCCTGAGCAGAGACATCACCAAAGAAGATATACAGTTGGCAAATAAACATATGAAAAGATGTTCATCATCATTTTCATTAGGGAATTGCAAATTAAAACAGCAAATGAGATACCCCTAACACCTACTAGAATGGATAAAATTTTAAAAAAAAAATTTTTTTAAAGGACAGTACCAAATGTTGGCAAGGATGCGGAGCAACGGTAATTCTCAGTCACTACTCGTGGAAATGCAAGATGGTACAATCACTTTAGACGATAGTTTGATAATTTCTTACAAAGCTAAACATAATCTAAACAGTCCCACAATCAGGCTCCTAGATATTTACCGAACTGATCAGAACTTATGTCCACACTAAAAGCTGTGCTTGAATGTTTATAGCAGCTTTATTTGTAATTACCAAAAACTGGAAGCAACCAAAATGTGCTTCCATATGTGTATAGATAAGCAAACTGTGGTATATATCTATACAATTGAATATTATTCAGCAATAATAAAAAATGAACTATCAAGCCACAAAAAGACATGAATGAATCTTAAGTACATGCTATTAAGTGAAAGAAGCTAGTGTGAAAATCTACATGTATAACTCCAATTATTTGACATTCTGGAAAAGGCAAGCCAAAAAAGGATGCAAAAACAATAAAAAGATCAGTGGTTCCAGAGATTTGGGAACAGGGGAGAGAAAGTTCAATAAGTGAAACATGGGAATTTTTAGGGTGGAGGAACTATCCTGTGTGATACTGTAATGGTGAATACATGGCAATATCCATCTGTCAAAACCCGTAGAACTTTACAGGATTTAATGGATGCAACTTACATAAACAACATTTAGGAGGTCAGGAGAATCCCAGGATGGAATGCAGAAAGTGACAAAACAATCTAACACTATTACAAATGTATAAAACAACTTCATTATAGGGGATGGGGGAAAATTGCTGATTTAACTAACTTTGGAAATGAGTGGAATCTGTTAAGCTAAAGGCAAAAGAAACTCTACATAAGAATTGTGTTCTAGTTGATAAAATTGTCCCACAGGGATATGGACTAATAATTCTGATACTTCTTCTTGTATACTAGAATTGAACAAATAAGTAAATGGGCAATGAATAATGGAAGCCAGGTTTCTCATTGGTTGAGAAGTGATGACAGGTAAGGAAGGGGAGGAGACTGGAATGATTCATGTGAAAATGGATTTGAATTGGAGATATCAGTATGCACTCATGTTTAGCTTAATATAGATACAGATTGTTACATATAGAAATATTTTTAGATATGTGTCTAGACATGGGTTAGCATACACATATATATTCCCTTGCTCTATCAGTTAAGAGGACCTGGAAGCAAGGAGACACCAGCAGCAGCAAGCACTCCTAATGCCTTGACCTTGGTTTCTAATACCACTCTCCATTAAAGGAATGAGGGCAACTTTGAGAAATGACTGAATCTAGAACTAGGCTAGGAAATAAACAAGATGAGCCCAGAGTATCATGAAGTGACCAAATATAAGGAACTGTTAAAAACAAACAAACTAACTAAAAACCAAAAACACAATGAAGGGATATGGGAAAGGGAAGTAGTGGCCAACTGATAGAGCTCCCAATGGCCAAAGCTGGAACAATTTGAGTAACAAAATAATTGAGAAGCATTGGATTATAACCAAAAGTATAAAATAAAGACCCATGGGTGCATACAGATTTAGCTAAATGATAAATTGAACAAATAAGTAAATGAGGCAAAAGAATTCCAAATAATTTATGTAGATACTCTGCCCTCAAGGAAGTGGAGTATAATTCTCCTTAAATTTAGGTTGCATATGGTGACATCGTTTTAAAGAACACCATATGGAAAGTGGGGGTGGGAGTAGGACATTAACTTTACAGTGAAGAAAGCTGACGAACACTACCTCAGCCAGGTGATCAAGGTTCACATCAACAGTGATGTCATGTTGCTTGTGTGTACCCTTGATGTGATGTGATGAAAATGGCACTTTAGTTCTGTGGTCTTCCTCTCAAGAACCTATACCCAAGTCTAATGAGACAAATTCCAGACAAATCTCAGCTGAGGTACATTCTACAAAATACCTGATCAATCCTTCTCCAAGCAATCAAGATTGTCAAAAACAAGGAAGTCTGAGAAACTCTCACAAGACAGGAAGACATGATGACCAAATAGAATGTGGTATACTGGTTGGAATCCTGGAACGAAAGAGGACATTCAGATAAGACTAAAGAAATTTGAATAATGTATGGACTTTGGTTAATTAATACAAATTAAGCAAAGTTAATTAATATCATTAAGCAAATGATTAATCTTATCAACAAATGTTATAGTAAATTCCACTTTTAAGTCTTTATTCATGTAATCTCCCAAGGTGAATGCTATAGCCTCCTCCCTTGCTTATTTGAATTCATTCATTCTTCGAAGTTAAGCTGGAGGCCTACCTTTTCCACCGATCCTGGGACTACTATTCTAAATTCCGGTGATCTCTCCCACTAAGGGCTTAGTGTGAGAGTAGGTGTCATACAATGTAGCCCTTATTTATATGTTATGACTTTCCTCCTTATTCTCTTTGTATCCTTATCTTAGCTTCTTGAATGATCTCAAGGTAAGCAGATATGTCTTTGTAAACTTCCTTTATATGGTAATCAACTTTGAGTATAATTCTAGGCTTAATGTATGTGGCAGTTAAATTTTTTTCATTAATTAAAAAAAAAATCATAAGTGATGTGCCCCGAGATGTGTTTTCAGGCCCAAGAGTATGTCTATCACTAGTACCAGTTTCTGGAGTGTATAACCAATTACAATTGTGACATTTATAGGAATGGCAGAGGCTAACTGATCTTTTTTTCCAAAGGGACTCCAAACTCCCTAATGACTAAAATATAAAATCTCAACTCTTCAATTCCTTCACAAAGTGAATTCTGCCAACAGCTTCAGTCTTATCCCCTGATGTTCTTGCATCCCAAATAGGAGAAATAATTCAGTTTATTTGGGGGAAAAGGGGCGGGGTATGGATTTCCACACTCTTCCCTACTTCTCCATATTTAGAAGTGCTCAAAGCACTTCAGCTGGTCACTCCTAACACCCCAGCTAGTAAGACTTAGGTACTTTTTCCCTGTTCTTCTGTATCATTTCAGAGTATTGAATCACGTTATTTAAATGTAACTGTTGCAATACTATATTGAAGTAATTATGTTTACTTATCCATCTTTGTGACCATACTGTGAGACTCACAGTAATAGGGCTGTATTTTCTTCATCTTTATAGCTACCATAACTCATAGTGTAGTTGGCACTTAATATGTCTTCAAATGAAAACTTATTGAGTAAATGAATGAATGAATATGAATACAGTGTGAAAGAAAAGAAAGTGCTCTAGCAGGTGTGATTCTCAGTAGCCTAAAAATCCACAGAAAGTTAGCATCATTGATATATTTCCTGCAATATTCCAGAAAATGCAAACTCTCGTAAGAAATGCCTTGTAGAAACACCCACTGACCACCTCGGTGAAGGGTCTGAAGCTTTAAAGCACATATTCTGTGTATGCTAAGCTGTAGATATGACCCTTCTTTATTACTTTATATTGTGTATTCCTTATTATTTTATACTTTATATGGATACTTTATATTCTATAACTCACCTATACTGTTTACTATAAACCTGTCCTATCCCTGGCACAAATCATGAACCAACTGTCTTTCAGTTGCAAGCTCCCTTTGAAATTTCTCTATAAGAATTTGAACTGCCCAAGAATGTGGCCCCATCTTCTGTAAGTTTCCAACCAAGCAAATGGAATTTGTAAGCACATTGGTCAAGTGGCTGATCCAAGCCAAGGCAGACACATCAGTAGATCGTCGCTTTAAGATGTGAATTGGTGTCATAGAATGATAAGGCTGGAAGTAGTTTCCCTTCATTCATTTAGCACACACTTAGAAAGCACACCTACTGTGTGCAGGTGTAATGCTGGGCTCTGGGACATTACGGCTCCAGACTTTCATTTTATGCAAGTGAAGAAAGAGGTCTAGATGGGTAAGTCAGTTCTCCTCAGTCACTAAGCTAATTATCACCAGAGTAAAGATGAGAAGTTAGGTCTCCGAGGTGACCCCTTCATTACATTGTCTAGCTGTGAAGAGTCTGGTGAAATTCTCTGAAAGGAAAAGTTTACCCTTTCCAGAGCGTCCTCAGTACTATAATTCCACCATCCATTCCTTTTGGGCCCTTCTCTTTCAAATTCTCCTGTGAGAAGTAAGATACTAGTATTAAAATCTGTAGTACTGTAGAATAAATTAATTTTTAAGTGTGGAAAAAACTGGAGCGGCATGGAAATTCTAGGCACCTAGCAGGGAAATAGATAATAAAAACCAAGAATAAGGAGCAAGAAGGAAGGAAAAATCTAAGTGATGCACCGAGGCAGACAGATGCCAGCTACCTCACAACTTCACCTCAGGCCAATCTGGCCTGTGTCAGAGTGGAGTAATTAGCTCGCTGAAGTCTGAGCCCTTGGTTCCTCTGCCAGAAGTTTTCCCTGCGGTTTATGAACGTCATCCTTCTGCCCATGAGCAGGCAGACCTGCTGAAAAATCACCGTGACACAGAAGTGTCTGCTGGTTAACAGTGACTGCAGGAGTGTCCACTCTGGAGCCTAGAGAACAAAGAGTTTCCAGTGTTGATTGCAGTGCTCTTCCCTGTTTTGGGTCAGAAACATCAGCGGGAAGAAAGGGCACTTAAGAAAGGATTTTTTTTTTTTTTTAATTGTTAAGACCAGAAGAAATTCTAACAAGAGCACAAGCTCTCTCATAAGAGACAGCCCCAGAATGGCTTAGCTTGGCTGCCTGAATTTTTCACCCGTAAATTGATTAGGAACACTGGGTTAGACCCTGGGTGAAAGTAGAAAAGAATCATTCTGGACAGCCCAAAGGGAAGGCTTAATAAGGCCATGCCTGGGCAGGTGGCCAGTTGGGTGAGTGCCTGCTGTTTAGAAAAGAATATCAAAGAGAAGGGACCAGGAAGGCTGATGTGTTGCATCTAAATAAGAAACCATTTTCCTCCAAGTTTCGTATAAATTCCAGCCAGTGAAATCTAGGACCACAAGTGGTGAGAGTAGACCTATTCATTCTGCTTATGGAAGATCCCATGAGCATCACTGCATGCAGCTGCTGCTGCCAATGACCCTCCAATTGAATCATTGGGTTGCAGAAAAGGTACCCTCCGTGTGAGGACTTTGCCAAGTCGATCTTGTGCGTGCCTGGCCTGCCAGTCTCACTCAGAGTCCCCGTTTCATCACCACTAACAGCTCCTCAGAAAGAGTCTAGATACTTTTACAAACTCTGTCTCAAAGAGGACAACAAGAAAGATGGATTTGGGTACATTTTGGTGCCATTTCATTTAGAATTGAGAACTTGTGTCTCTCAAGGGAGAATCACTTGTCAAAAAGGAGAGAAGATGTAGTCTTTGGAGTCTGTGTTTGCTGGGGGATTTCATCAGAAATATAATGCCAGACAACTCTGAATTACAAAGCTGCAAGGTGTTTGGTATTCTGCTGGTGCTAAACCTATACTTCCTTTCTTTTGCCTGTTTCTTTCTTTCTTTTGGCTTTTAATTGTGGAAGGATTCAAACATAAATGTAAAGAAAAGAGTGCATATGGGTACATTCAGGTACCCATCACTGAGATGCAAAATAACAATTATCTGCCAATCTTGTTTCATCTCAGCCTCTTGTAGTTCCACTGTGTTATTTTAAAGCAAATCTCAGACATCATATCATTTTGTCATAAATAGGCCAGTGTGCCTTGCCTTTGTATAACCTGTATTTCTTGAGATGTATTTAACTGGTACAGAATAAGTTGGGGGGCTCTGCTGGAGATTAGATGCTGCATTCTTAGCACACCCTCTTCTCTGTGCCAAGAATGCTTTCCTCCACTGACGATGAAATCTAAGAGTGTCTGATTTGGGAGCTCAGGAGGTACAATTAGAGACAAGAGACCTGGTGATGGCATGGTAACTGTTTTTTGCCTGGCCCCTCGGGCTGAGTTTAATCTCTATGATTTGCAAAAGGACAGAAAGTAGATGGAACAATTTCCACGTAAGGCTGAGAGTCTGAGTGTGGGGTTAGGGCTAGTGTCTGGAGGAGTCGTTTTCGGAAACTTTGAGAACACTGATCAAAATAAATACAGTTTAGGAGCCCATGTGTGAGATGGGGGTTGGCAGAAAGTCACTCTTCTGCCTTCTGCATGGAACTCAGCAACACTCTGACATGGCGAGATTTATAGAGTGATTGGAAATAACTTCATTGGCAGAGTCTTACGCATTTACACGAGGGGCAATTTCAGCTCTGGCAAGAGCAAATTCCCACCATACATTCATTGATTGTTTCTTTTATTTATTCAAAAATGCATTAAGCCTGTACTGTGTGCTAGCTATTGCTCATGTTACTGGGATCAATAACAGAGATCAAGATAAGAAAAATTTGCTCACATTTTAGAGGGAAAAAGAAATGATATGCCCCAAATATACAATGTAATGTCAAGGTAGATAAATATGATAACAAGGAAAGTAAACCAAATGAAAAGGAGACTAACTTCAGGGCTGTCTTTTACACACATGGGCATGGAAGGCCTCTATGAGGAGATAACTTCTGAAAAGAAATCTGAATAAATTATGGGGACAAGACGTGACAGGTGTGGGTGAAGGAAGGCTGGGTTAAAGGAACAACAATTGCAGATTCTCTGAGATTTAAATAAGGTGGACATGTCCAAGAAGACAAGGCCAGTGTGACTATAGTGTGGTGATCAAGGGGACAGGAAAGCAAGAGGCAGTCAGATCAACCTTATAGGGCTCTGGAGAATGAGTTTGTTTGCTTGTGTTCTTTGCAGGGCCTCTGCGTTGCTTAATGACAGAGGCATGAGTTTGGGCTGTGGGCCTGAGGCTAAACATTTAAAGCAAGGGAATAACAAGATCTGTTTAGATTTTATTTGTAAGGACCCTGGCTTCTATGTAGGCAAGGGATTGCAAGCAATACAATGAAAGCAGAGACCTTATAAGAAGCCATTGGAGTAATCTGGCAGTGGATGACGAGGTTAAGCCTAACAAAGAGATAGTGAGATGTGATTGGATTTAAGCTACATTATCACATAAAGCTAATAGGACTTGCTGATGGATCGGATGGATGTGGGTGTGAGGTAAAGAGACTCAAGTATTTGGGGACCAGGCAATGAGATGTATGTTGGTACCTTTACCAAGGTGGAAAAGAGTAGATCTGGAGTGGTGTAGACACCTTTAGTTGCTAATAAACCATATTTGCTCCTTGTTCTCTTTCTTCTGCATCATCAATTTGTCCTTTTTTACTGGTCATTCCTGGAAGTAAAGAAATGTACAGTAACATTTCCCGTATGCTATCTACTGCTTCGACCTCCCTGGATTTGCAGGGTCTGGCCCTGATGGGCTGTGTTTCCTGCTGGGTTTGGCCAATGAGAGAAAATGGGTGGAAGATTGGAGGACAAGAGGAATGAAAACCAAGATGCTTCTCCCAGGCCCTCTGTCTCAGGTGGCATCACTGGTAGAATCAAGGACTGATCCCTTTGGCACTTTGACTCTACTTAGAGTTTAGAAGTTCAAGAGGATCCAGAAAAAGGGACTAAGGTGGAGTGACCAATAGAAAAAGAGGAACCCCATAAACCAAGTGATAAAAGCCTTTCAAAAAGAGAGAGTAATCAACTTTTGTCCAGTGCTGCTGAGAAGTCAAGTAACATGTGGCAGAGTATCTATTACATTTCATAACTGATTCTATGAGAAGAACAGCTTGGTTGGATTGAAGATAAAAGATTGATCAGGAAAGATTAAGGCAAAATATGAGAAGAGGAAATAAAAACAAATATTGATGAATTGTAATGGGAATAAGGAAATGTGATTGCAACTTGAGAGGATGTAGTGTTTGGGGCAGAATGTTCTAAAGATGGGAGGTATAGCCATCAGAGGCCATCCAGTAAAAAGGAATCTCTCTAAGTATTTAAAATAAAGGTAATTTAACCAGAGCTGAGATGAGACACCAACAGGGGCAGATGAAGGAGCCCAGGATTAGCACCTGTAGGCCACCAATTCCTTCTGGCCAAAAGAACAATGTTGTGTGGGGGAAAGATGTTACTAGAGTCCAAAATTTAGGATCACCTGCAGAAGGTGAGGTCACATGTCCATTTGAAGCTGGAGCCAAGGAGGAAGTTCAGCTTCCATCAGAGATGTTGCCCATTCAATATTCTTCTCCCTCATGGCTCAACATTGACTTGGAAAATCTTAACAGTGTGCAGTGATTCTCAACAATGTCTATTCATACGAATCATCTGGGGAGCCTTTAAGACACACCAGTGCCCAGACTATACCTCAAACTGATTAAATCAGAATCTATGCGGTGGTGAGCAAAGCTTTGGTATTTTTTATTTTATTTTATTTATTTTTTAAATTTTATTTTTATTTAATTAATTAATTTAGTTTTGGCTGCGTTTGGTCTTCATTGCTGCGGGTGGGCTTTTCTCTTGTTGCGGCGAGTGGGGGCTGCCCTTCGTTGCAGTGCGCGGGCTTCTCATTGCGGTGGCTGCGCTTGTCGTGGAGCACGGGCTCTAGGTGTGTGGGGTTCAGTAGCTGTGGCACGCAGGCTTCAGTAGTTGTGGCTCATGGGCTCTAGAGCGCAGGCTCAGTAGTTGTGGCACACGGGCTCAGTTGCTCCAGGGCATGTGGGGTCTCCCGGACCAGGGCTCAAACGCGTGTACCCTGCATTGGCAGGCGGATTCTTAACCACTCTGCCACCAGGGAAGTCCCGCTTTGGTATTTTTTAAAAGATCCCCAAGAATTCTAACGTATAACCAGATTTGAGAACCACTGCTCAAAATGCCACGTGGTAAAACAGTACCGAATGCTTCCTTGTGAGAAACTGCCTCCAGTGCTTGCATCCAGATCTGAGGAATCCATCGTAGCAACGAATGGTGAAAGCCCCAAACCTCTCTGTTGAATTAATTTCCTTAATGAAATAGGCTGCCTGAAAGCTCCATCCCTTTAATGCTGTTTTGAAGTTATGAGAGCAAAAGATTAAAAGCCCAGGAGCAACATTCTGTGTTTCCTTTCACCAGAACAGAATAATTAAGCAGTGTGGTTACCCACATGGCACTGAGAGATACATTTTCCAGGATGCTATAGGTCACAGCTGATAGAGGTTTGTGCTAGCCACGTGGAGGGAGGAATTAATACATCTGATCTCTTCAAACCACTAAAATGCCTTTCAAAGTGGGTCCTGTTTGTGCTTCTCTAATTTGGAATATATTATGTACCTCATAATTAGGGCTTCTCTCCTTCTTGGAGCCTGAAACGTTTGTCACTTTTAGAGAATCAAAATCTTGAGTCTGTGGATCAGAAATAAGCTCCTGGCCTTTTACTGAGAATCCTGCATTTTGGGTAAGTAATTTCCCCAAGCAGCTGGGATTTAGTCAGTGTTCTTAGTTATAATTAAATGATAAATCTTCACGTGGAAGGCATCCAACAGCAAGTACTACGTCAGTTCCATCAAAGTGGAATAGATCACAAATACATTTACCTAGGAAAATGATTCCACTTTGGAAAACTATATTCTCTTGTCAGAAGCCAGATGACAAGCCTGTGAATAGTCAGTAACAAAAGGTGCTTTAGTGGCTCGTGATGCATCTTTCACACTCTGCATCCATGCGGTTTTCTGGAAATGACGAGTGCCTCCCTCTCTGCCTGACATTTCCTTATTGGCATCAGCATCCCCAATGTCCAGATAGGCTTAGCGCTCAGCATTAATTTAGGGATGGTACTGCTCCGCTGGGGCGTGAAGCACATCCCAGGCAGCTCTTCCTGTGGCACTCAGATCGTTCTACCTTTCAGGACTGCTACTTTCAGATCTCTTCACTAAACAAACATTTATTAAATACCTACTGTGGACTGGGCTTGTACTAGGCAATGTGGGAAGTACAACCCTGACTATGACACTTTTGAGTCATTTGTGCAGTAAGGCATTGAGAGTTCATTAAGATGGGGGGAAGCGAAGAGCTTGGAGTTGATAATTCAAACTGTGTTTTCCAAATTAAAAATTATATGGCTCTCTTTACATATGTGTGTATACATTTATATTTCTATGTTTATATATAGTACAGTTTAATTCATGTTTATATCCCACATGTCCTAGCACACGGCACTATAACTATGAAGAATTCAGTAAGCTTTTGTTAACAATGCATTGCATGAATGAGATAATTATGATTATTGAAAATGCATGGCATAAAAATTTTAAATGCTAACGCATAAATTTCTTATTGTATGAAGAACATTATTATAAATTATTTAATCCTCACGACAACCGTTGGAGTTAAGTATTATTATTATTTTCACTTTTCAGATAAAAAACAGGAAACACGTAGAGATCAAGGAACTCAGTTTAAGCACACACGGCAGGGAAGCGGCAGAGATAGGGCGCATATTCAGGCTCTCTGGTGTCAGTTTTACACCAATAAAACTACAGTCTAGAGAAGTGTGGTAAGTTAGGGTTTGACGTGTGCTAGGATTATTTGCAGAGGTAAAGCAACTTGGGGTCCTGGAAGGGACTTTGTCTTTGGTCTGATATATCCAGCTCCACATTTGATAGCTCTGTGACCCTGGGCAAGTTCATGGACCTATCTGAGCCTCAATTTCCTGATCAAAATTATAAGTGCATCTATCTTGTTAGTGAACAGAGTCTGGAATCATAGTGTCTAACTGCATAACTGAGCAAGCTACATAACCTCTCTGTGCCTTAATTTCCTTGTTTGTAAAAGGGGCATAGGAATTGCAACTATCTCATATCCTCATATTATTGTTATCAGGGAAACATGTATTTATGTATGAAATGCTTTGAATAACACCTGACACCCAGTAAGTGCTAAATCTGTCAGTTATTATTATATTGCTCTAGATATTACTACTATTATATGGCTCTAAATAGTAAATATTTTTATTGCTACCTAAGGCCAGCCTTTCCACTTTGCAATAAACTCTCTCACCTACTCAAGTGTTCATTCCCAGAATTCCTCCCTCTTTGTCCTATACCATCCTCTCTACTGGATCATTCCAATCAGTATTCAAACATAATTTCTCCCACATAAAAATGTAACTCTTTATCCTCTTTCCTTCCCAGCTGTCAGGCCCTTGTTTCTGCTCTTTGTTATAGCAACATTCCTTTTAAAAGGTGTCTATATTTGTTATTGCCAGTTTTTCTCCTCTCAGTCTTTTTATTTTTAATTCTTTTGTGGTATATACAACATAAAATGTATCAACTTAATCATCTTTATTTGTACACGTCAGTGGCATTAAGTACATACATATTGCTGTGCAGCCATCATCACCATCCATCTCCAGATCTCTTTTCATCTTTCAAAATTGAAACTCTATACCCAGTAAGTAATAACTCCCCTGTTTACCACTCCCCCTGGCCCGCGGCAGCTCCCATTCTACATGCTGTCTTTATGAGGTTGGCTATTCTAATTGTGACTGGCTTATTTCACTTAGAATATTGTCCTCGTTCATCCATGTGCCAGCTTCATATATTTTGGTGGTCTGCTATTAGGTGCATAAATATTTATAATTGTTATATCATCTTGCTGTACTAAACCTTTTAATAATATATAAAGTCTTTCTTTTCCACTTGAAAGTTTGATTATAATGTGTCTTGGTAATGGTCTCTTTAAGTTCATCCTACTTGGAATTCATTGAGCTTCTTCAATGTATATTCATGCATCCAATTTGTGGATGTATATTTAGGTATTTCATCAAACTTGGGAAGTTTATGACTATTCTTCAAATAATCTCTTTACTCCTTTTCTCCCTTCTCCTTCGGGGACTCCCACAATGCATACGTTAGTTTCCTCGATGGTGTCCCACAGGTCCTTAGGCTGTGTTCACTTTTTTTTCTTCTTTTTTTTCTGTTCCTCGGACTCAATAATTTAAATTGTACTATTTTCAAGTTCACTGATTCTTTCTTCTGCCTGCTTAAATCTGTCTTTATATCCTTTTAGTAAATTTTCTATTTCAGTTATAATTTTCAACCCCAGAATTTCTTTTTGGTTTCTTTCTAGGTTTTCTAATTCATCATTGATATTTGCATTTGTTCATATATTGTTTTCATGACTTTCTACACAACTTTCTTCAGTTCTTTGAGCATCTTTAAGAAAATTGCCATCTGGTCTTACTCTGGGACAGTTTCTGTTGGCTTATTTTTTTCTTTTGAATGGGCCATACTTTCCTGATTTTGTTTTTGGTATGGCTTGTGATTTTTTTGTTGAAAATTTGACATTCATATATAATGATATGATAACTCTGAAAATAATATTCTCCCCATTTTCTGGGGTTTGCTGTTTTTTGGTTTTGTTTTGTTTTGTTTTAATTTTAGGCTGTCTACATGCTGAGGATCAGCCTGAGGTGTAAACTTAAGGCCTTCTCAGGTCTCTTCTGAGTCTGTGCCTTCCCCTGAGCATGTATGGTGACTTCCTCATTTCCCCTATATGGTTGCTTTTGAATGTACTAGCTTTTAATATCTGGTTCCCAAAAGGAGAAAAAGAGTAAATGATGAAGAGACAAAAAACGCACACCAGCCCTTTAAATCCACTGGAAGTCACTTTAGCTGGAAAAGGAGGGGCTTGCAACAAGGTTGGGAGAACAAAAGTATCTGCTCACCTCATTGTCTGCACCTCTGTGATCAGAAGAAGCAATCAGAACATGGATCCCCAATACTGGAGGACAGGGTCCTTATTGCCCACCCTGGCTCCCTCAAACTTTGTGTAAGCTTCTCCAGGAACAAGTGCACAGCTGCCTGTCACAGGGCAGCAAGTAATGAGCTAAACACTAAAATTGACCAAAATTAACTGCAGTTTACTGTCTAAGCCTTACCCTGCAAGTTGTAAGCCTTCAGTAGAGTTCCAATATAGTTACATCAGACAGATTCTGCCAATGCAATTGTTGTTTCCATTCTCTTCTTTTTAAAAGTCAGGTTCATTGATGTATAATTCATTAACATAAAAATTTTCCCACTTTTAGGTACACAATCCTGTGAATTTGAGCAAATGCATAGCTGAGTAATGACTATCATATTCAAAACATAAATCATTTCCACCATCCCAAATGTTCCCTTCAGCCCATTTTCAGTCAATTCCCTCACACACTCTTAAAGATCAGAAAATCACTGATCTTTTCTCCTGTCCTTTTTGATTTTTTCAGGTTGTAATATAACTAGAAACAAGCAGTAGGTAACCTTTTGAATCTGACTTTTGTCACTTAATGCAAATGGGATTGTGGAGTACTAATATAGTGTGATATTCTATTGTATGAGTGTACCGCAGATTGTTTACCATACACAAAACGATAAATATTTGGGTTATTTCTAGCTTGAGGTAATTACAAATAAAGCTGCTATAATCTTTCATGTAGAAGATCGTGTGTGAACATAAATTCTCATTTTTTCTTGGGATTAGGAATGGGGTCGATGAGTAATATAGTAAGTATTTGATTAACTTCAGAAGTTTTCTGCAATCCCTTTTCCATTTTGCTTACCTAACAACAGTGTATGAGTCCCAGTTTCTCTATTTCTTCACCAGCACTTGATATTGTCCATTTTTTAAAAAAGCATTCTAAGAGGAAAGGACTAGTGCAATAGGCTGAATGTCTGTGCCCCCCCACCCCCTGCCCCAATTTCCTATATTGAAATTCAAGCTTCCCATGATGGTATCAGAAGATGGGGACTTTGAGAAGTAGTAAGATCATAAAAGTGGAGCTCTCAGGAATGGAATTAATTTCCTTATAAAAGAGACCCCAGAGAGCTTCCTTGTCCTTCCACCATGGGGAGACACAGCAAGGAGATGACCATCCATGAACCAGGAAGTGGACTCTCACCAGATATCTAATCTGCTGGCACCTTGATCTTGGACCTTACAGCCTCTAAAACTGTGAGAATAGGGACTTCCCTGGTGGCACAGTGGTTAGGAATTTGCCTGCCAATGCAGGGGACAAGGGTTTGAGCCCTGGTCCGGGAAGATCCCACACGCCACGGAGCAACTAAGCCTCCGAGCCACAACTACTGAGCCTGCGCTCTAGAGCCCATGAGCCACAACTACCGAGCCTGCGCTCTAGAGCCCGCGAGCCACAACTACTGAGCCCATGTGCCACAACTACTGAAGCCCGTGCGCCTAGAGCCCATGCTCTGCAACAAGAGAAGCCACCGCAAAGAGAAGCCCACGCACCGCAACAAAGAGTAGCTCCCACTTGCTGCAACTAGAGAAAGGCTGCACACAGCAACAAAGACCCAACACCACCAAAAATAAATAATAAATTAATTTTAAAATTAAAAAATAAAACTGTGAGAATAAATGTTTGTTTTTTAGGCCACCCAGTCTACTGATATTTTTGTTACAGCAACCCGAATGAGCTCAGAAAGAAAAGAGGAGAGCTACAGAGAAAGCCTCCATCTTCCTAGAGAATACTTAAGTAATCCTAAACAGAATGTCAGTGAAAACATGGATGATAAAGGTCTTTCTGATGAGGCACCAGTCAAAAATAATGAACATGCTATTGGACACTGGAGGAAAGATGATCCTTATGATAAAGTAGTAAATAATTTTGCTGAATTGTGTTCATGTTCTACTATTTTGTGCGAGCGAGGAAGTTGGATATTAGCTGCAGGAAGCCAGCAGCTATTCTCCAAGACAACAGAAGAATCCCCAGAAGGCAATTCAGAGATCAATAGGCCCATCACAGGTCCAGAGTGCAAGGCCTAGAGCCATTTCAAAGGAGGGACAGCTGGCAATTGTGGACCTGAATATAGGCTGCCCAGTGCCACCTCCCATCATGGGCCACTCTCTACCCACCACAGTGCCACTCTGTATAGGGGTGATGTTGCCACCTTTGTAGGCCTGGAAGGCAGAGCATTGAGCCAAAGAGGATTAATCTTGAGCCTTAACGTTTAAGGTACTATTCTCCCACTTAGGTTCTGGACTTATCTGGGACCTGCCTTTCCTTTCTTCTTTGGTATTTCTCTTTTTGGAAATGGGAATGTCTTTCCTATGCTTGTCTCACCATTGTATTTAAGGAGCACATAACATGTTTGATTTCCAGGTTCAGTGTTGGAAAATTATTTGCCTCAGAATGCATCATTCCTTGGGTCTCATGCTTATCTGATTTCGATATCTAGCTGAGACTTTGAACTAAGACTGGAATGAGTTATGACTTTTAGTGTATTTTGCGTGTGAGAAGGACATGAATTTGGGGGATCAGGGGCAGAATGCTATACACTGAATGTTTGTGTACTTCCAAAATTCATGTTGAAATCCTAACCCCCGATTTGATAGTGTTAGGAGATGGGGCCTTTGGAGGGGTAATTAGATCTTGAAGGTAGAGCCCTCATGAACTGGATTAGTGTCCTTATATAGGAGACCCCCCAAAATTTCCCTCTCCCTTGTGCCATGTGAAGACAAAGCAAGAAGATAGTTGTCATTGAGATAGAAAGTGGGCTTGCACCAGACACCAAATCTGCCAGTGTTTTGATCTTGGACTTTCCAGCCTCCATAACTGTGAGAAATAAACATCTGTTTTTCAGGCCACCCAGTCCGTGGTATTTTTCTCATAGCAACCTGAACTGACCAAGACAAGCGGTCCCACTTTGTAGTTTAAATATGTATTTCCTTGATTAATGATGTTGAACACCTTTTCATGTGTTATTTGCCTTTTGAATATTTTCTTTGGTGAAGTGTATAGTAAAACTTTTAGGCTATTTTTATTGGTTTATTATTAATGAGTTGTGAGAGTTCTTTGTATATTTGGGACAATAGCCCTTTAGCAGATAGGTATTTTACAGATATTTTCTCCCAGACTTGTGTTTTCATTTTCTTAATGTCTTTTGAAAAGCAGAAGTTTTAATTTTGATCAAGTCCAATTTATTAATTTTTTTCTTTTATGATTCATGATATTCCTATTTTATTTGAGATTTTTTTTCTTAAACCAAGATAACAATGTTCTTCTGTGTTTCCTTCTGGAAATTTTAACATGTTAAGTTTTATATTTAGATCTGTGATACATTTAAAATTCATTTTTGTTTATATTGTGAGATTTGGGTGATTCCTTCGCATATGGACGTCCAATTATTCCAGCACCAATGTTGTCATATAACACAACATATTCTTGGGAGTAATATCCCATTGTATTTATAGGTCTTGCCTACACTAGAGGTGTGGGGATTATACAAGGGTGTAGGTGATTGGAGGTCCTCTTAGAATTCTGCCTACCACAGTACCCTTGCCAAAACTCGGTGATTACATAAGTTTGGATCAACTTCTGAATAATTGTGTTTTATTAATCTATATGTCTATATTTTCACCGATACCATGCTGATTGTAGCTTTCTGAAAAGCCTTGATATCAAGTAGTATATGAGTCCTCCATTTTTTTCTTCTTTTTAAAAAAATTATTTCCTGATATTCTGGCTCCTTTGCTTTTCCATATAAGAAAATATTAGAATCAATTTGTCACTTTCTGCAAAAGAAACGTGCTGAGGTTGTGTAAATTTATAGATGAATTTGGGGATAGTTGACATTATGACAATACTGAGCCTTCCAATCCATTAGGATAGTATACCTCTCGGTTTATTTAGATCTCATTTAAGTCCTCTCAGCAATGCTTTGTAGTTTTCAACTACAAACCTTGCACATAATTTACTAGATTCATCTCTTAGCATTTAATGTTTTTTAGTAGTATTGTAATAATAATTTCTTAATTTCCAGTTTTTATTGCTTAATGCATAAAAATGCAAGTGATTTTTATACATTAGTCTACAATCCTGCAACTTTGAAACATTTACTGACTAGTAGGTTTTGGTGCATTTCTGGGGATAGTTTTTTTTTAATTTATAATCTGTATGGCCTTTATTTCTCTTTCTTACCAATACTGTGCTGGATATGACCTCCAATGTAATGTAGAATAGGATTGCTGAGGGCATCCTTGTTGTACCCAGTGTTAAGGGAAAAACATTGAATCTTACACTATTAAGAATTCACCTATAGGGACTTCCCTAGTGGTCCAGTGTTTAAGACTCCACACTTCCACTGCAGGGGGTGCGGGTTCGATCCCTGGTTTGGAAACTAAGATCCCATATGCCTGCCGCACAGTGCGGCCAAAAAAAAAAGAATTTACCTATAGATTTTTCATGAGGAAGTTATCTTTACTTCCTAGTTTTCTGAGACCTGTTATCTTTTTAATTTGTTTGTTAGTTTGTTTATTTATTTATTTATTTGGCTGCACTGGGTCTTAGTTGCGCACGCAGGATCTTCATTGCTGCTTGCAGGATCTTTAGTTGCAGCATGCAGAATCTTTAGTTGCAGTGTGCAGGAGCTTTAGTTGTGGCATGTGGAATCGTTAGTTGCGACATGTGAACTCTTAGTTGTGGTATGTGAGATCCAGTTTCCTGACCAGGGATCGAACCTGGGCCCCCTGCATTGAGGGTGTGGAGTCTTAGCCACTGGACCACCAGGGAAGTCCCAAGATCTGTTACCTTGAATGAATGTTGTTTTGTTAAATGCTTTTTTTCCCTTGCATTCACTGACATGATCATATTAATTTTCTTCTCTAGCCTGTCAATAAAGTGAATTATATCCATTGATTTTCAAATGTTGAATCATCTTTGCCATCCTAGGGTAAACCCCAATTGGTCATAATATATTATCCTTTCTATATATTGCTGGATTCCATGGCTAATATTTTGTTGAGAATTTTTGTGTTTATGTTTTTGAGGGAAATTGAGTTGTAGTTTTCTTTTCTTTTAATGTTTTTGTCTAGTTTTGACATTAGGGAAATGGTGGCCTCATGAAATGAGTTCTGATGTGTTCCATTTTCTTCCATTGTGTGGAAGAAATTATATAAAATTGATATTATTTACTTCCTAAAAGTTTACTGGAATTTATGAATGAAACCATCAGGATCTGGAGTTTAAATTGTTTCAATTATCTAAATAGATGTATGACTATTCTTTTCTATATTACTTCTTAGGTGAGTTGGGCAATTTGTATCTTTCCTGATTTATTCATCTAAATTGTTAAATATATTGGCATAAAATATTTGTAATTTTCCCTTTTTAGCCCTTTAATGTCTGTTGAACCTCTAGTGATGCTTCTCCTTTTATTTCTAATATTGCTAATTAATGTTCCTCCACTCTTTTTTAGAAGATTCTAAATTTTATTGCCCTTTAACATTATTGATCATTGTTTCATTGATTATAATCAATTATATGGTTGCAGTTGCTTTCCTATTTGTTCCATTGATTTCCTTTGTTCCTTTTTCTTCTTTTTCTATTTGCTTTTGATTTAATTGTTTTTATGATTCTATCTTAACTCCACTATTAGCATATTAGTTATACATCTTTCTAAAAATATTGTAGTTGGTTACCCTTACAGTTATAACATACAGCTTTAGTTTATCACAGTTTACCTTCATATAATATTATACCACTTCATATAGAGTGTAAGAGTCTTAAATCAGTGTAATTATAATTCCTCTTTCTCTTGGTTTTTGCTACTGTTGTCATACATTTTGCTTTTACATATGTCGTAAACCCCAAGATATGTCATTACTGTTTCTGTTTTAGTCAGTTGCATTTTCAAGTAATTAAAGATAAGGAAGAAAGTGACTCTTTAAAGTTACCTTTATTTTTGTTATTTATAGGTTTTCTGGATCCATGTTCCTGTCTAATATCATATATCTACTACCTGAAGAACTTCCTTTTATATTTCTTATAGTGCAGATATATCTCCTACTATTTTATTCTAATAGTCTTTTTACTATCACTTTACAAATACTTTATCCCTGGTATAAAATTATATGCTGACATTTTTTCAGTCTTTTTAAATATGTCACTCCACTGTCTTGCTTAAAAAGATTTTGATCTGAAGTCTACTGTAATGTTTATCTTTGTTCATTTGTATCTTTATGAATTTTTCTATAGCTTTGCTTTTCAGAAATTGGAAAATGGGTATATCTAATTACATATGTGTGCATTTTGGTTGTTTTTTAATTTATTTATTTATTTTTATTTTTATTTATTATTTTTTTTTTGCGGTATGTGGGCCTCTCCTGTTGCGGAGCACAGGCTCCGGACACGCAGGCTCAGCGGCCATGGCTCACGGGCCCAGCCGCTCCGCGGCATGTGGGATCTTCCCGGACCAGGGCACAAACCTGCGTCCCCTGCATCGGCAGGCGGACTCTCAACCACTGCGCCACCAGGGAAGCCCAAATTGCTGTCTTATAGTTCCAAAATCTGAAACAACTCTGAGTCTGGTTCTGTTGATTGCTTTTTATCTTGACAGTGCATTGTGTCTTGTTTTGTTTTGCTTTTTTGTGTGTGTGTCATAATTTTTTATTGAATCTTAGGCATTTTATGTAGAGCAGTAGATACAGGGATAAATAATATTTATGCCTGAAAATAGGATTGCTTGTTCCTCTATTAGGCCATTAGAGAAAAGGGTGAGTCAATCTAGTCAGGAATTGATCTGTTTGGGTTTCGTTGTTGCTATGGTTACCCTAAGTGTACCATTAGCTCAAATCCCTCTAATTAAGGACTGTCACTGACTTCTGCTGAGAGTCTGGCCTAGGGTACTGAAGAGTTTTTCTTCGTGTTCCCAATTAGCCCAAATATTTGGCCTTCCTTTCATGACTGGATAACAGGGGGACTCTCTCCACACTCTTCCCCCACCTTAGTGGGCCAGGTGCTTTCTGACTGTCACTCTATGTTTCTTATACATGGGGCAGGGACAAGGAAGATGCTCTGTTGTCCTGTTGTAGGCAGGTCTTCTAATAATGGGCCTCAGATATAGAGCTTTCTTAGGATTTCTGTTTCTCCTCCATGTGACAGCCAAATTTGCCCTATGTCTGTGATGGATCTTATGCAAAAGAGTTTCTTGCTTCTGTCTCAGTAGTAGGAAACCTCCAGTATAGGTTCTTGAACCTAAAACTCATTACTGTTCTTCCTTCAGAAATAGAGGAATTTTTCTCCTATTCATTCCTCAGAAAAATAGGATTCACCGCCCCTTCCCAGGAACCTTAAAGCATTTACTTTGTATGAGAAAAGGGATTCTAACCACTTTAATTATTGCAACTAAATTATCATCATCCGTTGCCTGGCTTACTGTAAGAACTTTTTCGCCAATCCTCTTCATTCCACTTTTGCCCCAGCACATTGTCATCATGGCATTAAGAGTGAATTTTGAAAATCCAGGTCGGATCATGTCACTTTCCTACCCCAAACCCTCCAATGATCCCTATTTAAGTCAGAATGAAACCCAAAAGGATTACAACAAACTACAAGCTCTTTCTCTGCACCTCCCTTTTTTTAACGTCATCTTTTACTGCTTTCCCCCTCACTCCCTGAGATGAATAATAATCTAGCCTACTAAAATAACAAATAAACTTCAGCTGCATTTGCCCCTTCACTGTTCTTCAAAAATGCCAGGCATATTCCCACCTCAGGGCCTTTGCACTGGATTTTCCTTTTCACTGGAACTCTCTTCTCTGAGATATCTATAGAGCTCACTCCTTCACCTTCAAATATTAGCTCAAATGTCATCTTTTCAAAATAATAACCCACCCACTTCCAGTAAGCACTCTTTGTCCTTCTTACTTTGCTTAATTTTCCTTCATAGTACTTTCTCCCAGAGTATATAATTATCACTTCTACCATAGTACATATTTTACTTATTTACTATGCTTATTGTTATCATTCCTCCCATTAAAAAAGAAAACAAGAATTTTTGTCTCTCTTTTTCATTGCTCTATCCCCAGTGCTTCAAAAAGCATCTAGCAAATAGTAAACAGTCATTAAATATTTCTTGAATGAGTTGTCAATTCAGAGTTGATTGTATGAATTAAATTAGTAACATGTAAAACACCTGATATTCAAGAGGATCTCAGTAAATACTTTTCATGAGTACAACAAGCAGTGATGGGCACATATTATAAATATTCTATAATGAATTAGTGTACATTTAAAATTTTTAAACTTTATATTTCCTATTCTAAGTGGAAAAAATGAGAAAGTACATATTTAAAAACTAAATCCCCATAAGTGAGAAGGTCAAGGTAGTAGAGGACAATGTGCATTTTAAAATTTTTGTGAAGTTTTTAAAGTATGAATATAGTATTTCTCTAAAAGACACAAAACTATGTGTAAAAGTAGTTGTCTATAAAAGGGACCCTAGAGCACCAGGGAGGATCAGCATTATATAAGGACTTATTTTCCAGTGAATGTACTTTGTTCCTGTTGATTTTTTAAAAATCATATGCATGTATAGCCTATTAAAAGTAAATAAAATCCATTAATTACACTTACAGATGAATTTGAATTCTCCAGAGACACAGGAAAAAAAGTGTGTGTGTGTGTGTGTGTGTGTGTGTGTGTGTAGAGAGAGAGCGAGAGAATTACTATAAGGAATCGGCTCACATGATTATAGAAGCTGGCAAGTCTAAACCTGCAATGTAGCCCAGCAGGCTGCAACTCCAGAGGAACTGGTGATGCAGGTGAAATCCAAAGGCTATCTGTTGGAGAATTTCTTATTGCTTGGAGAGGCCAGTCTTTTGTTCTATTCAGGTCTTCAACTGATTAGATGAGGCCCACCCACATTTTGAAGGGCAGTCTGCTTATTCAAAGTTAACCAATTAAAATGTTAAATTCATCCTAAAATACTCCTCCATGTTGACGCATAAAATTAACCATCATAATAGGTATTTGCCCAAGACGAATTAAACACACATCCAAAAAATGTCTTGTACAAAAATTCATAGCAGTTTTTATTAATAAATTTATTTAATTTATTTATTTATGTACTTTGGCTGCGTTGGGTCTTCACTGCTGCATGCAGTCTTTCTCTAGTTGCAGCAAGCGGGGGCTACCCTTCATTGCGGTGCATGGGCTTCTCATTGCAGTGGCTTCTCTTGTTTTGCAGCATGGGCTCGAGGCATGCAGGCTTCAGTAGTTGTGGCATGCGGGCCCAGTAGTTGTGGCTCACGGACTCTAGAGTGCAGGCTCAGTAGTTGTGGCTAATGGGCTTAGTTGCTCCACGGCATGTGGGATCTTCCCGGACCAGGGCTCAAACCCGTGTCCCCTGCATTGGCAGGTGGATCCTTAACCACTGGGCCACCAGGGAAGCCCTCATAGCAGTTTTATTCAGAATAGACAAGTCCATCAGTAAGAGAATGGATAAATAGTCATATACTTATAAAATAAAATACTACTCATGTATAAAAAGGAATAATTTCCTGATACACTCCAACATAGATTAATCTCGAAAGCATTAATCTGAATGAAGAAACAGTTACATAAAACAACATACAGTACGTCCCCTCCATACAAACAAGTTCCATTCCGAGAGCGCATTCAGAAGTCCAATTTGTTCGTGAATCCAACAGAGTTAGCCTAGGCACCCAACTAACACAATTGGCTATATACTGCTCCTGCTTTTACGCTTGCTTCCAGACATTCTAGGCTTGAAATAAAGATACTGTACTATTGTACTCTATACAGTAAAGTACACAAAAGCACAGCCACTTGTAGAGGATGCACACCCGTGACAGTGTACGCCAGACACGTGATATGATTGGATGTGCGAATGCACGTTCGTGTGTTTGAAAGTTTGCAACTTGAAGGTTTGTATGTAGGGGACTTACTGTATAAGGTATAATTCAATTTATATAAAGTTCTAGAACAGGCAAAACTAATCTATAGTGGAAAAAATCAGAATGGTGGTGAATCTAGGAGCAGGTATCGATGAGGAAAAAGCATGAAGAAACTTTCCAGGGTATTAGAAATGTTCTGTATCTTAAGAGGGATTTGGTTTTCACAGATATATGCAGATGCCAAACCTATCAAATGGTACACTAAAAATTTTTGCATATACTTAATAAAAGTTTTAACTTACAATAAACAAATGCTGAATACTATTTAATAGTATGTATGCTCAAGTGTTTAGAGGTACTTAATTCAGCATGCATATTATGAAATAGAGTTTAGTATTTGTTTATAGTCTACAACCTACTTTAAAATGCATCAAAAACTTAAGTGGATTTGTGGATAAACAATGAGAAAGAGATAGTTGTGTGAGAAAGAAAGCATAGTAAAGTTAATCATGTAAGCCATGTGGTAGATATATGGGTATTCATTGTACACTTCTATGTTTTTCTATGTTTGAAACTTTTTATAATAAAATGTTGGGAAAAAAGAAAACAAAAATTTTTAGAAGTTATCTCTCAATACATTCTGCATAATTGACCCCTTTTTAGTAAAAATGAAAACACACTTTTCTAATTAATTTACATTTAAATAGAAAATCTCTACAGAGAAAAGCTATAATAAATTTTTCATGTACCTCTTTCAATTCCATTTCTTAATGTAGAGCAGAAGCAAACTATAATAAAAACTAAAGCATTGCTTGTGAGGAAATCCACGTGATTATTCCCTTCAACCAGGCATGAAAGGGAGAATTTTAAAAGAAGGTTCATGAAGCTTTTATCTCCCTGCCTAAAATGTATTGTTACTATTGCTATTGCTGTTAGAACTCTAGACCTAGGAGCCATGGCACATTATACTGAAGCTTTGATTCAAAGCATCCTTTGCATCAGTAGAATTCTCTAGGTGAAGGGCTCAGAGTTCTTCAGGTAGAAGAGGAGTGATACCTATCAACCCTTTAGTCTTATCCCTGATAGGAAAATGAAGGTCTGACTCCTACCAGAAGTTTAATAACAACTTGTACCAACCAGGCAGTGATTTTGCAAACTAAGGTTTTGGGAAAATAAATAGTAAAATTTCTTCTAACTTTGCAATGGCAATTTCAGATATGAAATAAAAACATTGCCTATGTCAGAATGACTTAAACTATGTTAATAACTGTACTAATTATGGTGAACTTGACCATAGACACTCCCTTTTATCATCAAACAAGGACTCGATTATCTCTTCTAAATTGGAAGCCTTCTGGAACCCCTTCCCATTTTTGCTTCTCTGTTATTCCACTTCCATGGTGTCCTCAGTGAAATACACACACACTAATGCACACAGACATAGCCTGGTAATGTTGAAGAAGTATTTTCCAATAATAATACACAGTGCCCTTTCATTCACCTAGTGCCTTACATTTCAATATGCTTTAGTAATTTAAAGCCCACTAAGACTCAGTAAGGTAATGTCTGCAGCACTAGTTCTCAAATACTTGTTCAAATAGAGCTGCATGAAAATCATCTAGGAGGCTTATTTTAAAAGCAGGTTTATGGAACCTGCACTACAACTATTCAAACAGAATTCTGTGTGATGGTGCCCAGAATCTTTTATATAGATACAGGTATAGATATTTTCAGTCAACAAAATTTAAGAATCACAGTGTTCATACCAATTATGCTTATTCTTGGCATAAGAATCTTGATTGCAATTATGAGCTGGGGTCCAGCTAGTTGAGGTAGCTGTTCATAAGAACACATGTGGACCTTTTTTTTTTTTTTAAAACCTGTGGACCTTTTGAACTTGGGAATTGAAAAGAAACAAAAGGATTAATTGAAAATGCCTTCATGTCCACGATGGAATAACTTTAGAGTATATGTGTATGGATATAAGAAAGAGATAGAAGTGAAGACGTTGAAATAGACAATAATTAGAGTGATATTTAACATGGTTCTGCTTGTAAGACCTAATCCCTTGTTTCTAGAAATTACTAATAATCCTAACCAAATGAGTCTAAAATATATCTTTGCTTTGTCATCTTCTTTCTTTTCTTTCTTTGTCATCCTGGGTCACTCTTCTTTATCTCTGATTTTCAGTGCAATGGTGGCTTCATTACAGCAGCTATGACATTTCAAAGTTGGGAGACAATTCTCCATTTGTTTCTCATATTTCTGCCTGTCTTCTAAGCAGAGGCACTGACTGCCTTTGTTCTGAGCTATATTTTCATGGCTGTGTGCATGCAAACAGCCTTGGAAGATAGAGATGGTGTCTTCCTCCAGAGCAACAGGAGTGTTGGCTTAATGGTCAGTATAAAGATTCAGGTTTTCTAAGCCCAAGGGTTGTCTCCTGTAATACAGCCGATCACATGTACAGGCATCACCTGTCCCTCTTCACATCACCTTGGGGAATTGGGGCTTGGGACTTCAGTGTAAGAAAAGACTGATTCTCTGGCTACTGTAAGTAATTATTTGTCCTTTGTGTCTAATCTAGAGGTTGTGTATCTTCTGTCAGCATCCTCTTCCATAATCTTTGGTGGGGTAATTTACTAGCTTGAAGGTAAAGTAAAATCCCAGAGGCTTTACAGTTTTGATAGTTAATTGCATAACGTTTTCGATTTCTCTCTATTTACTAAAAGTTCAGACTAAGCAACAAGTCCTCGAAAACTTTGTGCAGTTCTAATTATCTCTGTTGGTAACATAAGATTTCAGGAGGTTTTTTCATCTTCAAAGCAACACTGAAAACACTTCCACACACAGCATCACTCTTTTTACCAGGTCTACACTGGCGTACATTGTCTCTCTTGAGAATTCTGAAATGCGTTCTTCTGGAGGGAAGGGTTGGCATTTTACCCCACAATGGCCTCTGCATATGCAGCAGCTTCCCAGTTGAATCTGAACTAAAACATACTCTCCCATTGATTTTATGACTGATTTTCTCAATGTCTCCCATCAACTTCACCACAGCTGCCTAGGCAGTTGGAGAGGAAGGAGGATGGTAGTGATTCCTTACCAATTACATCTCTATGGTCATATATAGACTTCAAATTATTTTACTTTATTTCATTTTATGTGAGCGTAGTATTATAGACTTAAACAATTTTAAAGATCAAAAAGGTCTTAGAAGTCATCTCTGTGCAACCTCCCACACAAAGCAGATACACAGGTGTAAACAGACGTTGCTTAGTAACCTACAGGGATGGGAGCTGATGGAATTCACAGTCAATGCCTATCATGATAGGGTTTATTTAATATTTAGAAATGTCTGCTTATACAATCATAAATCAGTTACCTTAATCATCTCTAACCATTAGTCCTAGACCCATCCCCTGGAGCCACCACTGACTTTATCTGTCCTCTCTCAGATATCATAAGCGATCTCCTCCCCAGACTAAACTTAGCAAATTACCACAATTATGTTTTAAATGGCATGGCTTCAAAATCTTTGGATATTCTGGCAAAATCCATACTAAAATGTATTCATATGTGCTTTTCCACACAACAACCTAATGGTAAAACTCAACACTGTATTGGTCTTTTCTGTGCAGATGCATCATATTGTTGATTTATATTATATTGACAGTTAACTGGAAGCATCAGGTCTTTTTCATATGAATTCCTGACAAATCAGGTTCATCACATTTTAAATTCCGGCAATTGATTTTTTCCTTTTATCTAAAGTAATCTATATGCACTGTGCTAAATTAGTTTGGTGGGTTTTAATCCATTGCCATCCTCTTAGGACTCTTTTTGACTTTTTTATGCAATCAAAACCATTGGTAACTTTTCCAAGATTCGTCATTTAAAAACCGTGAAACAAATGCCTTTATCCTTTTTTTAAGTTATTGATTAAAACATCAGATAGAACAAGACCAGTAATAGAACTCTGTGATCTTTAACTTTAGCACCCTCTCATAATTGACATAATTCTAAAGATCTATATTTTTTATGTGTGATTATTTAAAAGGCTTTAAATTTACCTTACTATATTGTCAGCTAGGATTCATATGTTTATATTATTCCCAAAGTTACAATGACTTGAGAAAATTTAATGTGTCTTGCTGAAATTTGAAAAAAAATTTTGATTAAGCTTTTGTTATAAAATGCGTAACTATTTATTGTAGAAAATTTCAAATTCACACAGAAAATTTAGAGAGTTCAGTTGACCCTAGTGTGAGGGTGACTGTCAAAATCAGAATTGGTGCACATAGCTTGCAAAAAAACATATATATAAACAGAGAAGTGAAGATGAAAACACAGAGAACACACATCTTTAGTATTATTAAAAAACAGATAACCCCAAGCTTTGAATCACCTGTACCTAGAGAAATCAACCCTACAGGCCAACATAGCTACTATTAGACTTCTCACTGTCACTTCAAGACATTGTGTGTGCAGAGCAGGGCTAAGTCTGAGGAGAATACATGGAAAATGGGAAAAGAGAAAAGGAGACACAGACAAAGCCAACATAAAATCACCAAAGAAAAATCCAACACTGAACACAGGTCTGAAACCTAATAGTTGAAAGCACTAGGTGCGAGTAAAGGATTCAAAAATATATAGGTGGCGGTCTTGCACAGACATTATTTCTGGGGGAGAAGAAGATAATTAGAAAGGGAGAGACATTCTTTTAACTTGTAGTTGTGGAGGCAGAGAAGCAATTAAGAGAAAACATCGAGCTCTTGAAAAAATAAAAATAAACAACAAGACATAAGAATTATTTCCTCCCACTATCATCACCAACATTAAAGACATACATTAAAAGAAGTAACTTCATTAAACTAACAAAAAATGTACTTTTGAAATAGAAACTTTGTTTATGAAATGGATTGAATAAAATTAGCCTATTTCCATATAAAGCTCCTATAAGATAAAGACAGAAAATGATAAATGGTATATGTGATAAAAATTCCCCTAAAAGAACCAACCATGAAGCGGAAAAAACTATAAGACAACAATCAACTGAATAAAATATCCTAAAACAAGTGTTTGAAGATAACATTTATATAACAAATGCAAAATTTAAGAACAAAAATAGATAGGACAGCAAGAAAGGAAGTAAGAGTTGATTGAAATCAGGAAAGAAATTAAAGAAAAGGTCATAAAGGAAGATTAAGGGAAAAGATAATTAAGTGAGAATGGATGAAAATGTAACAAGGGGAATTGAATAGGGACAGATTAACAAACAAAACAACAAGAAAAAGAAAAAAAAAGAGAGAGAAAGTGATTAAAATGGAATATAGGCAAAGAAGATCTAACATAAAAATAAATAAAACCCCTGAAGACGATTATCAAACAATGTAATGGACCTTGTATATAAAACTATAATCCAGAGAGTTCTACTTTTGGCCACATGAAGTAAACAAGGTCCAGGCTTATATTCCTGTCTCAACAACTAGAAAACTGGAGAAAAATATATATAAACTATTTTTCAACATTGACAATTACACAGTGAAGGACTGCGATCCATGAGAGAAGAAAAGCAAATGCAGTGAGCCTTATGATTAACCTTACGATTAGACGTGTTGGGATGTTTCTAGTAGAGTGCTATGGCCTCAGCTGAGCTGAGGCGGCAGAGGTTTTAACACTTGCCTAATTTCTTGGCTGACCACAAATTTTGGAGACACGCCCAAGATCACCAAAGGAACCTAGCTTAAAAGCAGCAGATGGGAGTTTTAGGAGCAACACTGAGATACCCACTTTTTCATGTCAGGAAGTCATTTTTTCAGTTTGAGTCCAAGCAGGTTAACCAACACTCTTCAGAAAGACACAACGGAATCCATAGTCACTGTAACATATTATCTATAATGTGTGCTTAACAAGAAAAAGCTACAACACATGCGAAAAGATCAAACAAACAAACAAAAAAAAACACTAGGAAAGAAAAAGGGAAAGTGTGACCCCATACACAGGAAAAGGGAGTCAATTCAAGCGTATTCTATGCAGGAGCAGCTGTTCGATGTAGCCGACAAAGACTTCAAATCACCTATTATAAATATGTTCAATGAATTAAAAGAAAAATGTTCAAAGAGAGGAAAAATTATAAAAGTGAGTGAACAAATAAGGAATATAAATAGAGAAACAAAAACTTCAACAAAATGCATATTATGTAACTGAAAGTTACAATAACAAAGTTAAAACCCAGTAGATGGAGAGTAACAGTTGATTGGTGCACTTGATCTTGAGATATGTGAAAGCAATAAAAGAGTGAAGTTTTAACTTAAAAGATATTTACGTCAATGGAAAAGAAAAGGGGGTCCAGAAGTAAACCCATAGATTTATGAGCAATTGATTTTTAAAACTTTTTATTTATTTTTTGCAGCCAAAATAAATTAATTAATTTAAAAAATTTTAAAAGAACAATTGATTTTTGACAAAGGCACACAGGTATTTCCAAGAGGGAAAGAATTAACTTTTCAGCCAATAGTGCTTGGACCACTTGATATCCATCAGTAAAATAGTAGATCTCAAGCTTTACCTCCTATCATACACAACATTAATTCAAAATAATGCATAATAGATGCATAGACCTATTATAAAGATTAAAACTATAAAAATTCTAGAAGACAGCATGGAAGACAATCTTTGTGATCTTGGGCTAGGCAGGATTCAGATTCTTTAGACAAGACCTAGAAAACTAGAAGCATAAAACAAAATAAAAAGTAGATACAGTGAACTTCATCAAATTTTAAAATGCCTTTCAAAAGATAATTCTAGGGAAAACTAATAGGCTGTCACACACGGGGAGAAAATATTCACAATACATACATCTGATAAAGGAGTTGTATGGAGAAAACATTAAAAACGTTTACAATTCAATAACATGAAGACAAACAGCTTCCAAAAACCTGGCAAAAGATTTGAACAGAAACTTTACAAAAGAAGCTATATGAGTATCCAGTAATCACAAAAATAGGTGTTCAATATCATTAGTCATCAGGGAAATGCAAATTAGAGCAACGATTAAATACCACTACATGCCCACTAGAATGGCTAAAATAAAAAACAAACAACAAAAAAGTGAAACTACAAAGTATTGACAAGCAGGTAGAGCACCCAGAACACCTACACACTGTTGGTGGTGATGTGAAATGGTTCAGAAACTTTGCAAAACAGTAGGGTAGTTTCTTATAAAATTAAATATACATGTACACTTATGTGATGTGGCAATTTCACTCCTATTTACACAGCAGAAGCAAAAATGTATGTTCACACAAAGACTTGTACACAAATGTTCATATACGGCTTATTCTTAATAGCTCAAAAGTGAATCAACACAAATGTGTGTCAATGGGTAAACTCATAAACAAATAGTGATATATACATACAGCAGCATACTACTCATCAATAAAAAGGAATAAACTAGTGACACATGCAATAGTATGGGTAAATTCCAAAATGATGCTGAGAAAGAGAAGCAAGACAAAACCGAAGCCAGACATATTATAGTTCATAATGTGTGATTGCATTTGTGTGAATTCTAGAAAAGCCTAATCTGTAGTGATAGGAATCAAATCTGTGCTTGCTTAGAGCCAAGAAATGGATTTTGGAGGTAGTGCAAGTGTATTGGAGGAAAGGCATTGAATAAAAGGGGTCTCACGGGAACTTCCTTGAGTTATGAAGAAGTCCTATATCTTGATTGTCATGGTGGCTACATGGGTTATATAAGCATACATTTAACCAAAGTCATCAAGCTCTACATTTAAAATGGTTGACTCAATGTATGTTAATTACATATTAGTAAAACTGAATCGGAAAAAAAAACTGTAATCAAAGAAAACTCGAAATAAAAGGAGAACTGCATCTACCTAATAAAAAGATCCACTGGGTCCCTCTGGAATAATCGACTTGAAATTCTGACTCTACAACATACACTTCTAAAGCTATTCCAAGTTAAAGATAAAGACAAAAATTCTCAGAACGTAGATACTAAAAGATCAAAGTAAGAAAATAATATTGGCATCAGACCTTTCAAAGTCAGCATACAAAGCAAGGCAAGAATGCAGCAGCAGTTTTAAGAAACTCAAGAAAAGAAAGTATGATCCAAGGGTAGTATATTCAACTAAGCTACTGTTCAACTGTCAAGACCACAGATAATAAGTTTACACCTGAAAAAACTCAGGCTGTTCTCATGAGTCTTTCTGGAGGAAGCTGCCAGGGAATGGTCTTCATCCAACTAAGAGATAATGTGAAATTTTTGGTGAAAGGACTGATGGTGAGCATTCAGTATGTTTAATTATAGATGTAAGACTAAAACAAAGATGAAGAAAAGGTTGAAAGAGTAGTGTGTAAGTATGATCTCACAAAGTACAAAGAATTCAACTTTTAAAATGGAGAAAAAAGGGATTAAAAATGGGAAAGTAAAATAAGTTCATTTATTGTTCAAGTGGGAAAAAAAAGATAATCATTTAAAACTGACAAACCAACTAATAAAAGGGAAAGTAAGAAAAAAGGGGGATTAGGGTGCTTATCAAAGGAAAATATAAAAAGACATTTTCTAGGACAAACAAAACAAAATAAAACCCATTTTTTTTTTAAAAAGCAAAGAAATTTGTGTGGAAAAAAACACACTTATTTTAACTTCCCAGAAATAGTCAATGTTAACTAAAATCCTTTACAATCTCCCCCTCCCGACCCTCTCTCTCTCCTTCTCTTTCTCCCATCCATTCCTTCTCTCTCCAGGTGTATTTTCTGGAAACTTGGACTGTCAGATTGTATTTTCATTTAATATTTCATCATGAGCATTATCCATGCCAACAAACGTTCACCAAAAGCTATGACTTTTAATAGATTCGTATATATTTCATGTAATGGTTGAATTAATATATGTTTCCTTCTGAAATCTCGCTGGCTCATTCTGTATTTATTATCAAGCACACATCCATTTATTCAACCATTCAACATGTTTATAAGCTGTCTATTGTGTGTAATACATCTGTGGGCAGGATGAAAGTATTCTCTGCCCTCCCTAGGAGGGCAGTTAAATAATTATATGTGTGATTAATTTTAATAATGTTGAAGTTCAGAGAGATAAAGGAGTGTAGTTTAAGGGAATTTATCTCAATCTTGAGATAAACTCTAGGCCTAGTTTAGGCATCACTGTGGAAGGAAGTGAAGTTTAAAATGAAACATAGCAATGTGAAGTGGGCCTGGGATCAGGAGATGGGGACCGTTTAGTTATACTTTCTCATCATCTCCATTTTTCTGTCACTTCTAAAGGTAACATCTTTCTTTGACTTTTTTCCTCTCTCTAAATAGACTGTATCCTTACTTTTTAATTCCAGAAGACTTTAAGTTTTTATAAAACATGTTGAACCTATTTTTTTCCCTCTAATTATGGTGCCTTAACTCTTCCTAACTCTTCTTTTTGTTAAGATGAGAAAGTAATTTTTCCTTCCTTCTCTGTTGCCCCGTCTTTATCAAATTTGTTGCTGTTTTGAACTGATTCAGATTTTATGAATTATAATGTATTTTTCATCATATATATTCTTTAACAAATTAGTTTAGACATTTGCTATATTCTATAAACATTTTAATGACTGTTAACTCTATGTGTAAATGATTGTTGAGATATTTTATACCACGACTTGTCCATTTTTGAGTTTCTTATCTTGACTAGTTTCTTTTTGGTGGACTGGAATGTTTCAAATGTTCTTTCTTCCAGAAAAGTGATATCCTTGTTGATATTTACATGTATCTTGTGCTTAACTTTTTTTTTTTTGCTTTGCGGTACACGGGCCTCTCACTGTTGTGGCCTCTCCCGTTGCGGAGCACAGGCTCCGGATGCGCAGGCTCAGTGGTCAGGGCTCACGGGCCCAGCCGCTCCGCGGCATGTGGGATCTTCCCGGACCGGGGCATGAACCCGTGTCCCCTGCATTGGCAGACGGACTCTCAACCACTGCGCCACCAGGGAAGCCCGTGCTTAACATTTTTAAGGGAGATTAGAGTAATTTAATCAACAAAGAATTCAGTATGTTTGGGCAAGATTTATTCTTAAAAAATGAAATGCTGATCATTAAGAATCAGTTTAAGTTCCATTTAAAGTCCAGAATAGGCAAATGTATAGAGACAGAGAATAGATCAGTGGTTGCCTGGGGCTCTGGGGCTGAGGAGATCAGATGTGAGGCTAAGTGATATGGTGTGGAGTTTCCTTTGGGGATAAGAAAAATGTTATAAAATACATTGTGGCAATGGAGGCACAACTTTATAAAGACATCAAGTCATTAAATTGTACAGTTTAAATGGGTTAATTATGTGGTTTGTGAATTATATCTCAATAAAGCTGTAAAAACTGAATGAGCTTATTATTTTCACTGTTCGGTTGTCTGTTTGCTGAAATTCCTCTTCTTTTCCTGAAACCAGAGGCATCACCTGATCACCTCTAGGCTTTTGGCATCTCTTCTCTTTGCCATGGTTTCAAACTCAAAGTATGAACTAGATAAAAATCGCAGCATCATAAGCATTTCACGCAGGCCCAGCTGGATATCATACTATGGAGTTAAAAATCATTTCTAATATTGACTCTTAGTTCTACTTTGCTTTTATTTGTCTCACTGAAGTCTGATGTTATGCCCTACACACTTTCACCCCTTAGCCAAATAAGCTATTATGAATGGATCTTACCAACTAATTCATGTTCTTGTATAAAGCCTTCCTTATGCTATGACCCCTAGGAGACATCACAGTTCTGCAGAAACTTCATCACAATGGCAAAAACCCTCAAGCAAAAGAGCAAAAGTTCTAATGGTGGAATTTAAGGCAATGGAAGAGATTGGAGAAGCATTTGTCAATGTAAAGAGATTTTCAAGTACCCTGAAATCAGGACACGTGTTGGGGGGCTGGTCATGCCTCCCTCTGAGGCTGGCTCTTGAGTGCCCCTGGTTTACACTTCCATCCTCTGCATTATAATTCTGGGGCCATTAAGGCTGGCATTTCTCCAAGAAGTTCCTCTTGCCTAACCTGGGTGGGTTTAATGACACTTTCACATTTAGTTTGCTTTTTTCTCTCCCTCATGGCCATCTCCCCTGCAAACCACTATAGATGAAAGACGTTTAAGGCCACTGTTATGAGGAAAGTAATAAGTTCAAATAATTATTTTTTTCATTTATGTTACTTTATTCAAACCTTTTATGAACTTTGGCAATTTTTCTTCTCTTCATCTAAAATAATGCTGAAGATACTTAAAATTTCAGACAAGACATTTATGAAGCCTTAGAAAAGGCAATAAGAAAAACACAACCAGAGAAAACATGCTTTTAAAAGCTTACCTATATTCTTCTGGGAATTTTTTGTAGTGACTAGAGAAGGAGAACAAAATGCCATACGGGGATATTTTTAAATTAACTCAGCACCACTCAGGAGTATCTGGAGGTCTGTGGAATGAAATCAGCATTGATGACCCTTACCAGTGACCATCAGCTAAAAGAGAAATGTAGCATCCTTGGGAGCCAAAAGAATGAAGATAGATAGACCGTAGGGCTTTAGAAGAGATTTCCAAGACCCCACCATCCACTGCTCCCCCCACCCCCAATTCAATAATAATTGATAAAGCCCTCACTGGCAATAGTCAGATCCTTTTTTGGAGAAAGATGCTACTTCAATCCCAGGTAATCTGCTGCTGTTTCACACACTATCAGTTAAATCTTTAGCTATTTTTTTGGACTATCTTAACGTTCCTCTGCTCAGTATAGCCTCCCTTCTTTCTCTTGTGTACAGTGGAAATGAAAGTTTATCATCCTTTTCTGGGTTTCAGTGTTGTTCATTGTGGATTTTCAAATTAAATACTGTATTTTCCTTTATCTGCTTTGTCATTTTTGTAGGTGGGTCATCAGAAACTTCCCTTAGAATTTTATCTCTAACTCAAGCTGCACAGTTTAAAACTTTCTGTCCTCTCCCAGCAGCAAATACTGTGACAGGGTGATCTCCCAGAACGTCTGTGGTTATACACCCTCACTCACATCAGGCTTACTGTTTAATGGACCCTTTGCATTTCTGGTTCACTAACAGTCTACCATGCCGCCTCAGTCTTTCTCCCTTTCATTTACATATAACTCTTCCTGTTTTGATGATTTTTGGTTTGACCTCATAAGAAGAAACCTTTCTAGGGAACCCTCTCCTACGGTGTTGGTGGGAATGTAAATTGGTGCAGCCTCTATGGAAAACAGTATGGAGGTTCATCAAAAAACTAAAAATAGGGCTCCCCTGGTAGCGCAGTTGTTGAGAGTCCGCCTGCCGATGCAGGGGACACAGGTTCGTGCCCTGGTCCGGGAAGATCCCACATGGCACGGAGCGGCTAGGCCCGTAAGCCATGGCCACCAAGCCTGCGCATCCAGAGCCTGTGCTCCGCAACAGGAGAGGCCACAACAGTGAGAGGCCCATGTACCGCAAAAAATAATAATAATAATTAAAAAAATAAAAATAATAAAAATAGAGTTGCCATATGATTCAGCAATCCCACTCCTGGGCATATATCCTGACAAAATTATAATTCAAAAAGACACATGCACCCCAGTGTTCATTGCAGCACTATTTACAATAGGCAAGACATGGAAGCAACCTAAATGTCCATCAACATATGAATGGAGAAAGATGTGGTACATATACACAATGGAATACCACTCAGCCATAAAAAAGAACGAAATAATGCCATTCGCAGCAACATGGATGGACCTAGAGATTATCATGCTGAGTGACATAAGTCAGAAAGAGAAAGACAGATACCATATGATATCTCATATATGTGGAATCTAAAATATGATGCAAATGAACTTGTCTATGAAACAGAAACAGACTCACAGACATAGAGACCAGACTTGTGGTTGCCAAGGGGGAGAGAGAGTTGGGGAGGGATGAAGTGGGAGTTAGGGGTTAGCAAATGCAAGCTATTATATATAGAATGGATAAACAACAAGGTCCTACTGTATAGCACAGGGAACTATATTCAATATCCTGTGATAAACCATAAGGGAAAAGAATATTAAAAAGAATGTACATATAATATATATGACTGAATATATTATATATATAACTGAATCACTTTGCTGTATAGCAGAAATTAACACAACATTGTAAATCAACTATACTTCAGTTAAAAAAAATAATAATAACAAAGAAAGTCCCTTGGCCATAGGACTTTCCTACCCTAATAAAAAATTATTCACAAGAAATTTTTGAAAAGAAAAAAAAAAAGAACCTTTTCTTCGTTTCCCCTGCCCTTTTGCAGCTTCTCAGAGAGGCACAAGTGTCAGCTGTTGAGGCAGTTTTTAATTATTGACTCATGAGCCTTGGCCTTCCCCAGGGAAAAGGAATCTGCTTTTTCACATTTGTGTTATTGAGGGCAGTGTCTAAGATATGATAAATAAATAACAGCACGTGATGAATGTCTGATCCTCTGTAGGCCACAAGAGAAAACTTCTGTCAAAGCAGCCATGCTTCTTTCTCCTTTTAACAAGGCATCCTCACTGAAGCAGCCACAGCTGCTGCTGTGGAACAATAAGCAAGTGCTTCAAGCACCCATTTTTCCTATGTTTGGAAAAAAAAGGTGGCAGCCTTCATAAATCCTAGATTGTGGGGCTTGTCTGTTTTCATCCTTTCTCTGGTTCATTTTAAAGGAAGAAGAACAGAAGTGAGATTTCCTCTCTGGAGACCTAGATGCCTGTCCTTGATTCATCATTGTGGGACTTTTAGCAACCCACTGTCTTTCTGATCTTCAGTTTCCTTTATCTACAAAATAGGAATATTACTTTACTCTGCTTACACTGCATCAGTGTTATGAGACCCTGATGAAATGATATGCATGGAATATGTAAAAATATGAATGTTTATTGGCATCATTATTAGGAGGTGTTTTTCTCTTTCACTCATTCTTTCATTTGACAGGTGTTTAAGGTCTATGAAAGCTGGGTTTTTGTTTTGCTCACTGCCATATCCCGGTACCTAAGACACCATGTGACACATGGTTAGCACTCATTAAATATTCAAGAAATAAATGGATGAAGGAATGAAGAAATGAGCTAAGCGTCCACCGTGTAGTTTCTGAGCCCAATACTGGCTAATATAAAAGTGAATAAAACAGGCATGACCTCTTTAAAAGTACCCCCTCTCCTTCATGATTAACGATTTTGCCCCCCAATTTAGCCTCTTTTCCATTCATAATCTCATTCCACTTTCCTTTTATTTTCTCTGACTTGCTTTGTTTCCTCCCACGATTTTATCTTGGCTTTTCTGAAAAATGTTGATTTAAAGTTTAGAAAGCTGTTTAATTCAGTGTGAAATTTGATTTTAGTTTTTGATGCAATCTAATTTTTCTAGTTAAATGTATTTAATTTATGTATATATTATCAAAACTTTTTTTTATATTTTTGTTCTCTGTTATAAAAAGTCGTAAAGATTTCTACATAAAAAAAAAAAAACAGGCATGACCTCTGCCCTTATGGGATTTACTCAATGATTTATCCTTAAGTATGATGTTAGTTGTGGGCTTTTTATAGATGCCCTTTGTCAGAATGAGGAAGCTTTCTTCTATTTCCAGTTTGCCAAAGGTTTTTACTGGAATGAATGATGGCTTGTGCCAAAGACTTCTCTGCATCTAATGAGATGGCAATGTGAGTTTTCTTTATTCTGTTAATATGTCAAATTACATTCATTGTTTTGTTTTGTTTTTTATTTCTTGATGTATAGTTGATTTACAATATTGTGCTAGTTTCAGGTGTACAGCAAAGTGATTCAGTTATACATATATATATTTTTTCTTTTTCAAATTCTTTTTCATTATTACAAGGTTATTACAAGATACTCAGTATAGTTTCCTGTGCTTTATAGTAAATCCGTGTTGTTTATCTATTTTATATACGGTAGTGTGCATCTATTAATCCCATACTCCCAATTTATCCCTCCCCCTTTCCCCTTTTCTAACCATAGGCTTGTTTTCTATATCTATGAATCTGTTTTTGTTTTGTAAATAAGTTCATTTGTACTATTTTTTAGATTCCACATGTAAGTGGCATCTTACTATATTTGTCTTTGTCTGACTTACTTCACTTAGTATGACAATCTCTAGGTCCATCCATGTTGCTGCAAATGGCTTTATTTCATTCTTTTTTATGGCTGAATAGTATTCCCAATTTTGCTTTTCTGGAGTAAGCCCCACTTGCTCGTAAAATATTATCATTTTATATGTTGCTGGATTTTATTTGCAAATACATATTTTTAAAGTTTGGCATCTGTGTTCATGAGACATATTTGTGTGTAACATATTTATTGCCAGAATATCTTTGTCAGGCTTTGAAATCAGTATTTTGCTATCCTAATAAAACGACTTGGTATGTGTTTCCTTCCCTCCTTTCTCTAAATATTTGTGTAGGATTAATAGTATTACCTTCTTAAATGTTTGGTAAAATTCATCACTGAAGCAATATGGTCCTGAAATTTTCTTCATGGGAGGATTTTTGATAAATAACTAAAGTATTTTCATGAGTATATGACTCTCAGATTTTATCTTTATCACTTTGCGTAGGTTTTAAATCTCAAGGGAATTTATCCATTTTCTCCAAGTTGTCAAATTTGGTGGCATAAAATTGTTCATAACATTCCCTTAATACCATTTAATATCTGTACATCTATTCTGATATACCATTTTTCATTGCTGATACAGTATTGATAATTTATGTCTCTCCTCTCTTTGAAAAAATGCCTATTCAGGTCTTCTGCCCAGTTTTTAATCAAATTGTTTGTTTTGATATTGAATTATGTGAGTTCTTTATATATTTTGGATATTAACCCCTTATCAGATATATCATTTGCAAATATCTCTCCCAATCAGTGGTTTGCCTTTTAGTTTTGTTGATGGTTTCCTTTGCTGTTCAAAAACTTTTTAGTTTGATGTGGTCCCATTTGTTTATTTTTGCTTTGTTGTTGTTGCTGATGAAACAGATCCTATAGATATAGGATGCTAAGACTGATGTTAAAGAGCATACTATGCTTTTTTCTAGGAGTTTTATTGTTTCAAGTCTTACATTTAAGTCTTTAATCCATGTTGACTTTATTTTTGTACAGTTTTTGAGAAAATGATCTAGTTTTATTCTTTTACATGTAGCTGTCCGGTTTTCCCAACACCACTTGTTGAAGAGACTGTATTTTCTCCATTGTTTATTCTTGCCTCCTTTGTTGTAGATTAATTGACCAGATGTGTGTGGGTTTCTTTCTGGGTTCTCTTTTATGTTTCATTGATCTATGTGTTTGTTTTTGTGCCAGCACTGTACTTTTTGATTATTATAGCTTTGAGGTATAGTTTGAAGTTAGGGAGTGTGCTGCTGGTGCCAGCAGCGGTTTCTGCTTGTGAGCCCCTTTTCCAGTAAGGTGTTATTCTCTGTATTTTCCTGTTTGTCTCACCAGTGTGGGGCCAGTGGTCTGCCCTGTGTTCTCATTTCACTTATGGAGCCTAGAAGAGCTGTTGAGTTTTGTAGTCTGTTCAGCTTTTTACTTGCTGTTAGAAAGGAGTGGCAACTTTCAAGCTCCTTATATGTGGAACCAGAAACCATGACTCATAATTTTCTTAATGCATCATCCCTGCTCACATACACACATGCTGTCATTCTGTTAACCCAAAATCCATTTCAGCTATCATTTCTCTGTTCCCATTTACAAGAAAACGTGTTTAAAGTAACATATGCATTGCCTTCAAATTAGGTTCCTTTCTTTTCCCTTGTGTCCACTCCAATAGAGTTTTTGCCTGTAACACTTGACTGACATTGCTCTTATCCAATTCACATAAGCACTCCATGTTGGTAAACCTACTGGTCAATTATTAGTTATCTTACTTAATGTAACAGTAACGCTTAACATAATTATTTACTCCTTCCCTTTGGAACTATTTCCTTTACTTGAGTCTCAGGGTATCACACTCTCTTCTTTCTTCTCCTTCTCTGGTTGCTGCTTGTTCATTTCCTCGTCTGGTTTTTCCTCATCTCTTTGTCTTCTAGGTAATCTAGGACTCAGTCTTTAGACCTCCACCCTTTTGTATTTACTCTTATTATTTAGTGATCTCATCAAAGAACCTAGCTTTAAATAGCAGCTCTATGCTGATGTCTCTCACATTTATACGTCAAGACTGGTCCTTTCTCATGAATTCCTATGTATTTACAACTCCCCAACTCTGTTATACTCAGCACATCCTTCAGGAAATAGACATTTCAAACTTAACCTAAACCAAACTGAATCTATGATTTTCCGCTCTAAACGTATTCCATCCAGTCTTCTCCATCTCAGTTAATGGCAAGTGCATGCATCTGGTTGCTTAGGGAAATCTGTCGGGAAATTGGTTAAGAAAGCTTCTTACTTCCACTAAATATATATTCAGAATCCTCTGTTATCAAAATCCCTACTATAACCTTCTTGCCCAAGCAGCCATTTTCTCTTCTGTGAATTATTGCCATAGTCTCATTACTTTTTCTATCTTTGCCAAACCTGAATCTACTCACAACATGCAACCAAGTAGGTCAGATCCTATTACTTCTCTGCACCAAACCTTCTAATGGCTTTTCTCCCAACTCAAAGTAAAGGTCAAAAAGTTTTCAAGAGCCTGGAAGGTCCAGCACAATCAGTCTCACCCATTATCTCTCAAATGTCATCTCCTGCTATCTCTGCTCACTTATTCTGTTCTAGCCACACTCACCTGCTTGCTTTTTATTTTTCCACATTTTATACACATTTAGGACTTTTGCATGCAATGTTTTTAT
This sequence comes from Delphinapterus leucas, assembly GCF_059928025.1. NCBI lineage: Eukaryota > Metazoa > Chordata > Mammalia > Artiodactyla > Monodontidae > Delphinapterus > Delphinapterus leucas. The sequence goes on from NC_143149.1 coordinate 26,969,332, forward strand.
TTCCTGAAATGCCTTCCTCAGATAGTTGTGTGCCTTGTTCCCTTTCCTCCATCAGATCTTTACTTAAATATATTATCAGTGAGGTCTCCCATGATCATCTTATAATTGGAATCTTCCAACTTCTCTAACTCCCTTCCCTTCCTTATTTTTCTTTTAAGAGTTTATCACCTCTCACCATGCTACATTTGTCTATTTATCATTCCATCTATCTATCTTTCCATTTTTTGTTTCCCCCTCACTCAGCTCTATTTGTGGATAGATGTTTGCTTGTTCTATTTACACATTTAAAATTAATATATATTATGGCAAAGTATTACTTTCTGTATGCAATGGAAAATGGATCTGAAATGTAAATAATAAAATGGCCATTGTTTGTTGAGGCTTTAGAATATGCCAGCCTCTAGATTAGGAGTTTTACATGTCCTCTCTCTCTCGTTTAATCTTCACAACAATCCATTTGGGTAAAACTGGTCTTCCCCAATTTTTCAGGTGAGGACACTAAAGCAAGAGAGAAGAAATAAATTCCCCAAAGTCAAACAACATGTTGGCAATGTCAGTTAGTATCTGAGCCCAGGCATTCTGATTCTAGAGCCCATACTCTTAGCCACCACACTAACATTTGATCAATAAAACTATAATTGTGCAGATTAAGACCTTCATAACTAATTAATTAATACCAATACACTCTTCTAGGTTTGTGAGATATAAAAAGATGATATAAATAAATTGTCTTTCAATTAACTTTTAAAGATGCCAATGAAATGGTTGTCTTGGGAATTCCCTGGTGGTCCAGTGGTTAGGACTCCACGCTTCCACTGTAGGGGGCACAGGTTCAATCCCTGGTCGGGGACAGCACAACCAAAAAAAAAAAAAAAAAAAAAAGTTGGTTATCTCTTTTTAAACACAAACTTTCTTTAAATATTTTTAATCAGGAAAATAAAAGCTTCTAAAATGTTTTTGAATTAAAAATATAGAACCATCATACTTTTCTTTGGTAGATGCCCCATTATGTAGTATGCAGTTAATAAAGTAACATTTTTTCTGTCTTGGGTAGCTTTGAATTTATAGCTCTTAAAAACTGCTAAAAGGACACAACTAAAAATTTAATGGGCATTTCAGCTAAGTCTTTTTAAATTTTGTATTAGATTTCCCTTTAGCCTTGGGTAAAGCCATAAAAAAAAATTGCCTGCTTAAAAATGTAATCATCACACAGGAACCTTCCTAAAGTCAGCATCAAATAGAATAAAGTATATTTTATTAATGATACAATTCACAAAATTACCAGCCCTGCCACTCTCTGCCCTCCGGGGACACCTCCTCCTCCTATTACATGTACACCAGTCACTGGTGTTTGTTCTGTGTAATTTAACTTTCTGATTGCCTTGAATGCTTAATGAACTAGATTAAGTGAAATGCTGATGAGAATTGTTGAATTCTGTTGGCAAAGCGGACCACTGAAATCCTTGTCTTGAGACAGAGCCCAAGGAATGCAAAGTCCTGATTTGAGGAACTAGAATCAAGAAGGGACAGGAGGGCTTCCCTGGTGGCGCAGTGGTTGAGAGTCCCTGCTGAGGCAGGGGACACGGGTTTGTGCCCCGGTCCGGGAGGATCCCACATGCCGCGGAGCGGCTGGGCCCGTGAGCCATGGCCACTGAGCCTGCGCGTCTGGAGCCTGTGCTCCGTAACGGGAGAGGCCACAACAGTGAGAGGCCCACGTACCGAAAAAAAAAAAGAAAGGACATGAGAACTGTTTGTTTTCACTTCTGAAGTGAAGTTTCATGAATGAATGGAGTCAATTTTCAAAGATCCAGTTAGGCCTGGGAATCTGGGCCCCTCTCATGCAACAATGGCCCTGTCTCACTTAAATGCCTTTTTCTTCCTCAAAATGTAAGTCTAGGATGCATACTAAATTATAATTATAGCCTCTTCCCTCCTGCCTCAATTTGATTGGTTTATTCTTGTCTCAAAACTATGTAAGTTTCTTCCTCAAATTTGTCTCAAAGAAGGAGGAGGTGTATCTCCCTGGGAGAGACTACACAATGATGTAATAACTAAGAAATACCAAGTACTACTTGATATGTTCAGCCTTGAGAATTGAGATGCAAAAGATAAAGCCAGGGCAATTTATAATAACAGTTTTCCAATATCTAACATGGATTTCCCTATTGAACTAGAAGAAATGGTCAAAATGGCATGCTGATTGCTTGATAGTAAATTTCTTCTGGCTAACCAAACTTATGCAGAAAAATAATTAGATTTTTTTAAACTTATTTATTCCCCATTGAAAATATGACTCCACTTAAGAGGACATAAGCCAATGAGAAGGTAAGTTCTTGTTTCTGAGGTGTCTTAGCATGGAAGAAGAAGCAAATTGTTTTCACAAAAAGGAGCTTTTTGTGTGTATGTGTATGTGATGGCTGCTAAGGGATGTACACAGCAGCAAAGCCATACTTATACACTGGAGCTTGTGGGATTATCATTATTTCCATCCTGTTCAGAAGCTACCCTAAAGATCTAACTCTGCACAGAGCCAAACCACATGAGTTTCAGAAGGAGCTTTTAACAAGCATCACATCTGCTGTAAGATACATACTTCACTAGTGCAGAATGCCCTTACCCTGAGATAATTCTACCCCTGATACAGGGTGGGAAATTAGGGAGTGATTCACACTAATTTCAACTGTTCCTTTATTCTAATGTTCCCAATAAGGTGGCTCTTTCTTTCCTTTCATTTATGTTTTCAGTGTCTGGAGTTAAGAGTACTTAATTGGGCTGAATCATGTACTTGGGCTTTAAAAGAATTAAACAGGCTCTTTGTAAATTGCTCCAGCTGGCCCCAAAACCATTTTGAAACACTGCATTAGACAAAGCAACAATTAAATACATGTCAGGAGGCAAAATACAAGTAGAGAAAGACAGATTTTTCTACTCTACTACTTTATGACCTCTGATAGAATTTTTTAACCAATTGTTTAATCTCCAGTACCTAAATATATATGTTCAGTAGAACATTAATTTGTTAATAAATTAATTCAAAGGATGGAAGAAAATATCAAAAAATGCACATAAGAGAGAAGATAATCTTATGACCGTGTTTTGATTTTTTAATAATATTTTATTAATAGATGCAAAGAACTCTGATTATTCCAAAAAATTAGAGAGGATACAATTATCTGTACTTTATAAAGCTGTCTATTTTATAGTTGTGCTCAGTGTTTAAGAGCAATAAGATACAAAGTCATATTCAATCACACTTATGATTCATATTCACTCAAGTTATTATCCTAAGCAATTCTTTATCACTAATACAAAGAAAGGTCCAGTTTCAAAGATGGGTGAAAGATGGCTGCAGGTGATTACTTATGATGGCAAGGTTGAAATGTTTTCTGAAAAGGTGAAGAAAAACTTAATGATAGGATGTCTAACATAGATGGAGGTAAACTTCAAGAAAAACCTTCACCTAGTTGTAGTTTCAGGAATAGTAGAGTAGTTTGTAACAATTGTAAAATGATATGTAACTATATATACATGAGTATATACACTCATACACATGTGCACATTCATATACATACATTTATTGGATCACACTGGGGAATGACCCAAAACAGGTGAACTTGAGAAGATTTAACCCTTGAAAGAAGTCTGAGAAGAGATTTCAGCTGATGCCCTTTGCATCAGGCAGTGTTTGGAGTTTGAATTGTGCCAAAAGGAGCTTAGAAAAGACCTCATAGTTATGTAGAAGCCCACTAGGTTCATATCTTAAGAGTAAACACTACATCCCAGGGCTAAGGATATACCTAAAAAGAATGGCAAAGCATTAGATCCCACACACAAAGTATAACCCATCTGTCAAAAGCAGGTAATCAGCCAGTAATTTCACTGCTACTAGAATAAAAATGACTACTTTTCAGAGGAAGATAACTGAATTCAGAGTCTCTACAGTGTATCATCAACAAAATTAAGTATTGACAAACCCACAGCCAACATCATTCTCAATGGTGAAAAACTGAAACCATTTCCACTAAGATCAGGCACAAGACAAGGTTGCCCACTCTCACCACTATTATTCAACAGTTTTGGAAGTTTTAGCCACAGCAGTCAGAGAAGAAAAGAAATAAAAGGAATCCAAATTGGAAAAAAAGAAGTAAAACTGTCACTGTTTGAAGATGACATGATACTATACATAGAAAATCCTAAAGATGCCACCAGAAAACTACTAGAACTAATCAATGAATTTGGTAAAGTTGCAGGATACAAAATTAATGCACAGAAATCTCTTGCATTCCTATACACTAATGCTGAAAAATCTGAAAGAGAAATTAAAGAAACACTCCCATTTACCATTGCAACAGAAAGAATAAAATACCAGGAATAAACCTACCTAAGGAGACAAAAGACCTGTATGCAGAAAACTATAGGACACTGATGAAAGAAATTAAAGATGATACAAACAGATGGAGAGATATACCATGTTCTTGGGTTGGAAGAATCAACATTGTGAAAATGATTCTACCACCCAAAGCAATCTACAGTTTCAATGCAATTCCTATGAAACTACCAGTGGCATTTTTCACAGAACTAGAACAAAAAATTTCACAATTTGAATGGAAACACAAAAGACCCCAAATAGCCAAAGCAATCTTGAGAAAGAAAAACGGAGCTGGAGGAATCAGGCTCCCTGACTTCAGACTATACTACAAAGCAACAGTAATCAAGACAGTATGGTATTGGCACAAAAACAGAAATATAGATCAACGGAACAGGATAGAAAGTCCAGAGATAAACCCATGCACCTATGATCACCTTATCTTTGATAAAGGAAGCAAGAATATACAAAGGAGAAAAGACAGCCTCTTCAATAAGTGGTGCTGGGAAAACTGGACAGCTACATGTAAAGGAATGAAATTAGAACACTTCCTAACACAAAATAAACTCAAAATGGATTAAAAACCTAAATGTAAGGGCAGACACTATAAAACTCTTAGAGGAAAACATAGGCAGAACACTCTATGACATAAGTCACAGCAAGATCCTTTTTGACCCACCTCTTAGAGAAATGGAAATAAAAATAAAAATAAGCAAATGGGACCTAATGAAACTTAAAAGCTTTTGCATAGCAAAGGAAACCATAAGCTAGATGAAAAGACAACCCTCAGAATGGGAGAAAGTATTTGCAAGTGTATCAACTGACAATGGATTAATTTTCAAAATATACAAGTGACTCATGCAGCTCAATATCAAAAACACAAACAACCCAAACCAAAAATGGGTGGAATACCTAAATAGACATTTCCCCAAAGAAGATATACAGATTGCCAACAAACACATGAAAGGATGTTCAACATCACTAATCATTAGAGAAATTCAAATCAAAACCACAATGAGGTATCACCTTACACTGGTCAGAATGGCCATCATCAAAAAATCTAGAAACAATAAATGCTGGAGAGAGTGTGGAGAAAAGGGAACCCTCCTGCACTGTTGGTGGGAATGTAAATTAATACAGCCACTATGGAGAACAGTTTGGAGTTCCTTAAAAAGCTAAAAATAGAGCTACCATACGACTCAGCAATCCCACTACTGGGCATATACCCTGAGAAAACCATAATTCAAAAAGAGTCATGTACCACAATGTTCATTGCAGCTCTGTTTACAATAGCCAGGACATGGAAGCAACCTAAGTGTCCATCGACAGATGAATGGATAAAGAAGATGTGGCACATATATACAATGGAGTATTACTCAGCCATAAAACGAAACAAAATTGAGTTATTTGTAGTGAGGTGAATGGACCTAGAGTCTGTCATACAGAGTGAAGTAAGTCAGAAAGAGAAAAACAAATACTGTATGCTAACACATATGTATGGAATCCGAAAAACAAAAAAAAGTTTCTGAAAAACTTAGGGGCAGGAGAGGAATAATGACACAGACACAGAGAGTGGACTTGAGGACACGGGGAGAGGGAAGGGTAAGCTGGGACGAAGTGAGAGAGTAGTATGGACATATATACACTACCAAATGTAAAATAGATAGCTAGTGGGAAGCAGCCGCATAGCACAGGGAGATCAGCTGGGTGCTTTGTGACCACCTAGAGGGGTGGGATAGGGAGGGTGGGAGGGAGATGCAAGAGGGAGGGGATATGGAGATATATGTATATGTATAGCTGATTCACTTGTTATACAGCAGAAACTAACCCAACATTGTAAAGCAACTATACTCCAATAAAGATGTTAAAAACAAAAAGTGACTCTGAGGTGACATAGTTATTGGGTTTAGCACACAAGTGTTTTAAAGAAGCTGTTAAAATTGTATTAAAATGGTGTTAATAAAAAAAAAATGGTGTTAATAATGAGAGAGGCTATACATGTTTGGGACCAAGGGATAGACGGGAAGTCTCTCTACCTTCCTCTCAGTTTTGCTGTGAACCTAAACTGCTCTAAAATAAGTCTGTAAAAAATAAAATAAAATAGAAAGAATTACTAATGATGTTGGGTGAAGGTGACTTACTATAGTTATGTCCTTGAGGAGATGGAATAAATTCTAATCCTGAGAGTGCCCAGGATAGTAAATGAGGTAGCTGGACATTGTGGAAGCTTTATTCTGATTATTTCTATTTTCTAAGATAATTAGGAAATAAATTATGCACTGAGAGAATTTAAGAGAGAGGAGAAGCTATGAAACATTTTATAGGAGGGTGTTACTTTTCTAATACTCTAGTAATTATAATGAGCTATGTTGTGTATAGGAACTGTCTACCAAGCTAGCTGATTATCTGGTTATCTCAAAATATCTTCTCTGTTGCTAAGGTGACTCAAAGACTCAGTTTTGCCACTGTACCGTTTATGGAGAACAAAAAGTATTTGTATCTCTGGCACCTATTTCAGTGTCTGGCACACAGTGGACATTTAAGCAATATTTACTAAATCAATAAATATTTTAGAACCTTACTGTATTTGTGTATATTGCTGATTTTTTACATATATGTGTGTTGAATGTGTATCATGTTAGTCCTTGAACCCTTTCCAGCCCCAGTTATCTACCTATATCCAGAATACTCTTCCTTCTAAAATTAAAAAAGAAATATACTGTCTTTTAGGGAGTATTTAACAGCTCACACCCTGTAAATATTCAGATTTGGAAATAGTCTTTTCACTGATCTGTATCTTAGGGCAGATATTTCAACTGTTTCTAGTGTACTGTCAGCACGAATAATTCTGACATGGAAGACAACACTGTTTGAAATCAGAGAAATTGTCACTAGAAATTACAGTCCTGGGCTCCCCTGGTGGCTCAGTGGTTAAGAATCTGCCTGCCAATGCAGGGGACACGGGTTCGAGCCCTGGTCTGGGAAGATGCCACATGCCGCAGAACAACTAAGCTCATGTGCCACAACTACTGAGCCTGCGCTCTAGAGCCCACGAGCCACAACTACTGAGCCCATGTGCCGCAACTACTGAAGACCACACGCCTAGAGCCCGTGCTCCACAACAAGAGAAGCCACCACGATGAGAAGCCCGTGCACCACAATGAAGAATAGCCCCCCTTCGCCGCAACTAGAGAAAGCCCACGCGCAGCACCGAAGACCCAATGCAGCCAAAGATTTTAAAAATAAATAAATAAATTTATAAAAAAGAAAAAGAATCAGGATTCCTATTTAAAAGCAAAAAAAAGAAAGAAATTACAGTCCTATTTGGAATGTTGTTTTAGCAGTTACATGTCTTCTGTCTGTACACTGGGATCACATGTTAAATGAAATATTATTGTCCAGATCAAAGTTAATATATAGTGGGCATACGATAAATTGTAGCTAGGGAGCCCAGTACATATATATTATATTCCTAATTTTAAGTCAAGTTGATGTTGAAATTTCTCTAGTTGAAGACCACAAGTTACCTTGGGCTATATTTTGATCATGGAAGAATCAGTTGAGTGGAATCCCATTATAATATAAATGTGAGACTCATAGGTAGGTACCCACAGACCCAGGGGAAAAGACTGTGATCAAAAGGTTTATGTAGGCTGAAGAAGGCCAGTCACATTCATTGGATGAGTTTTGAACGAGGAGACAAACTGAAAAACAACACTGGGTGAGTGGACCCACCACTGAAAAACCAGTGAGGCTTCTGTAAGTGTTTGGAACAGAAAGAACAGCAGCATATCAGTGAAGGAGATAGCTGTAAACTGCTTGGCCCAGTACTTTATCGATTGGCAAGAGTATGAGAAGCAGCAGTAGAAGCAGCCCTCTAGGGGACTCATTATGCATTTGTTATGATGCATAATGAGCAGACTAGGCCTCCATCATTTCACAGACAATTCTGCCCAACTGTCAAGTAGGCATTGAAGTCACTTTTAATTTGAAACTTTAAAATATATGTAACCTCTAAATGACAAGGTCGTACTGTATAGCACAGAGAACTGTATTCGGTATCCTATGATAAACCATAATGGAAAAGAATATATTTTTTTAAATGTATAGATATGTATGTGTATATATATATATATATATATATGCATAACTGAATCACTTTGGTGAACACAACACAACATTGTAAATCAACTATACTTCAGTAAAAAATAAATTTAAAATAACCTCATTTGATATTAACCAGCAAATTAGATCATAACAATTAGATTACTGTTACTAATAATAGTAAAACCAACAGTAGGTGACAGTTTCATAGAGGAACTCCAAGGGGAAAACAGAATGGGCCACTATTTCCATCTTATATGATTACCTTGAGTGCCAAGTGTTTCTCTGAAGCTTTTTTTATCTCAGGCATCCAGCTAAGACCAAGTTTAATCTTCTAACTTCCAAATTCTGAACCCAAGTTCCTACTAATTTTCAGTTAACCCTTCTTCCCTGCTTTTCCAGAATACTCCATGAGCAACAAAAAAAAAGCAGCTGGGGATTTTTGCTCCCTTTTGGAAAAAATGCCAGCATTTCTTTCCTTCCTAGAAAAGCCATAAGCTCCTAGTAGGTAAGTACTATCTGATGCTTGATTTATGGTTTTCTGTAACATCCAACGCAATGAGTAGATTTATAATTGATGGACTGGTTAGTTGTAAAAACACATTTTATAGTGGGCAGAGAACCCAGGAATGAAGAAAGCTCTCTGTCATGGCTGGAATTTCCAATATCCCTGTGGTGCTAATCATGAGTTCCCTGTTGCTTTACTTATCTGACATCTATTTCTCATCCGCCATCACCAACTGCTACCACTGGTGTTTTACTGTTTTTTACGTTGACTTTCTTTGCTGTCTCCCAACCCCCCCCCCGAAAAAAAAATCACCCTGAAGACAATTTTGTGTTGCTTTTTGGTGTAAAATGCCAAGTCTGTAAAAATGTAGTTTATACAAAAACCAAAAGGGAAAACTAAAGGCAGTTGGCCTAAAAACTTCACTTGACATGTCCTAACGTCACCTCTTTTGAACCTTTCTTCTTGCTTTTGTTATTCTGTTCTATGACAGCAGCTATATTTAGTACCTTGTGCTATCTCCATTCTTAAAAGCGAAGAAAATGTTAATTGTGTCAAAGGCTAAGCATCATTTAATTACCCTTTTTAAAGAATGTTAAAGGCATTGAAAATATTTAACCACCAGGTGAATTTCAGAAAAGTAGCAAGATTAGGCAGTACAGCGTTCCAATTCAATGAGCAGCAGACTGGGTTTAAAGAATGTAAGTGAATGGAAGAGAAAATGTGATTAAAATGTCAGTCCTGCCAATGGTCGATTACTTTTCCCAAAATATACTAATAGAGTTCCTCAAGCAGTTTATTGTGTCTCTTATCTCCACCATCACCTTTCTTTTTGGGGCAAGTAAGGCCTCCAATACAGTTTCCCAAATAGTTTCTCACTATTGAAACAGAGGTAAGTCTTCAAAAATTACGTAATTACGATTTGACAATGAAACACTTGAATGTTCCGTCCCGGTTTATCTTTCTAATAGGAATTTTAGCCCTAAGAGTTTTCAGCCACCTAATTCTCTGCCTTACATTCTTAATGGACTGAAAAAAATGGTGTGGGTGATTGGGTAAATGGGGTAGAAATGACTCAAAAGTGTTAGATCGAAAGTAGGGTAGGGTAAAACTTGATATGCAGATTAAGTTCAAGGTTTGAAGAGCAGGTGCTCCCCATCGTACCTCTTACTCTGAAGGAGCTCCTCTGACGTCAGGCCCCCCAGCATAACCCACTACCACCATCTGTGCTTTTCTAATTCACCGTCTCTAAGTTAGTACTGTGAAGTACTTGATTTCATTATGTATTCACTTCAACCACACGTGTGTGTGTGTGTGTGTGTGTGTGTGTGTGTGTGTGTTAGGGAAAGAGGATTAAAAAAATGAAATAGCATATTGTCCTTTTCCTAAAAGGCTCAGTCTTCCTAAGACACAAACTAAAGCCTGCACCAAATGCACTGGAACATAGAAGAAATAATACCCAACTCTACATGGGAAAACCAGCAAAAGCATCACAGACACAAAAAGTTTGAGTTTGGTACAATAAATGATAAGTAAGACACCCCACTAGAGAGACCAGCAAGAACAAATGCACAATGGCATCAGAGTCAATGGTACAGCCAAGAAAACACACTGAGTTGGGATGGTGGTAGTGCAGGGTACATGGGGGAAGGGCAGGGATTGCAACAATTGAAACTATTAAAAAATTAAGGTTGGGCACAGACCATGATAAAAGATTGTTATCACTGATAGAAAGCTCCTGAAGAAGGATTTGGTAAAGAAAATTATGTAATCGCTTATTCTGATGGGCAAGTGTCGGTAAGATTAGAGTCAAGGAAACTAATTAGAAGGTCATCTCAAGGGTTCAAAATAGAGAAGACAAAAACCTTTTGTGAAGTCAACAGCACTGGTTATGAAGAAGAGTAAACAGTTTGAGACATTTGAAATTGAAATTCACATAATTGAGTTGTACAGAAAGATGAAAATGTATAGTAGAGGGACTTCCTGGTTCTTGACTTGGGCTTCTGCATCATTTACAGTGCCGTCAATAAAATAGAGAATATAGGAGGAAGAGCAAGCTTGAGTGAAAAAGATACTGTTCAGATTTGAACATGTTGATTTTGAGGTATTTGTGGGATTCCTCAGGCATTGAACCTATCAGGCACTTAAGTATATGTTTGTAATTCAGGAAAGAGTTCTGGTCTGGAAACTTGGATGCAAGGATCATCAGCAGAGAGGTGTTAATGGAAGCTGTGTCTTGGTATGAGAAAGTGTTCAGGATCCTTACCAACCCACCTCAACATACAATTCCAGAATCCCCTATCATTGTTTTTCTAATCAATTCCTTTCCTACAGAGAGCATATTCTTGTCATTATCTTGACACAAACTGTATGCATTTTTACTCCCATGCCCTTGTTCATACTATTGGTAGTTCCTAAAAAGTCCTCTTCCTCCTTCTTGACTTTCAATAAGCTATTTTTCCTTTAAAATAAACCCAAGTCTCTCTTAGTCTAGGAATCGTTTCATGGCTAATTTAGTTACACTAAATATTATCACTACTTGTTTGGAATTCCTAAAGGATATACTATCTGTCTCAACTATTAGTTACTTATATCCTAGTTAGTATTAATTTATAATTTTATAACAATTTGTACAAATGTATAATTTAATGCACATATTCATAATATAGTACAAGTATTTTTTATGTCTTTTGTAAGTTATTATTTTTGGAGACTATAGATTATACCCTATGAAGGTATATGTAATGTACTATATCACATATGTCATAGGTATACCACAATTTTACTATCAGTCTTGTGATATACATATTACAATAATTATACTACTAATGCTGCTTACACAACCTCTTTAAAAAATGGTTGTAAGGGTCAAATGAAACAATTTGTAAAAAGTACTTTGTAATTGTGAAGAATTTTATAAATTTAAGAAAAATTATTATATTATTTAAATGATAAATATATGAGATTTATATACATTGTCACATCCTATATGCACAATGAATGATCATTAGAAATAAAAAGTTTTGGATCAACTGATGTAATATTACAGACCAGACCTTGTGAAACATGGCTTCAGAGACTTAGACTGTTGACCTTTAGAAGTAGGATCCTCATTTTGGGATGAGGGAAACTTTTGTATTCTGAACTAACAAATCAGAACAAAAGAAAAGAATTCCAGATTCTCAGTTGTTCTGGAGAATGTCGTGTTAGTTATTTCCTCCTTGTACTCTTTTAGAATTATGTTAAAAAAAATAGTGTTCACTTATACACATTCTTTAGAAAGTAGAAATGACCATAGTAAACAACTTTTTTTTTTTTTTTTTTTTTTACAACTTTTTAAAATAAGAAGAAACTTGGAAATCCTCTCTACCTGTCTTGTAGACTTATAAAATTTTAGTAATAAAGACAGTGTAGGGCTTCCCTGGTGGTGCAGTGGTTAAGAATCCGCCTGCCAATGCAGGGGACATGGGTTCAAGCCCTGGTCTGGGAAGATCCCACATGCCACGGAGCAACTAAGCCCATGTGTCACAACTACTGAGCCTGCGCTGTAGAGCCCGTGAGCCACAACTACTGAAGCCCACGCACCACAACTACTGAAGCCTGCGTGCATAGAGCCCGTGCTCTGCAACAAGAGAAGCCACTGCAATGAGAAGCCTGTGCACTGCAACAAAGAGTAGCCCCCGCTCGCTGCAACTAGAGAAAGCCCACGCACAGCAACAAAGACCCAAAAATAATAAGTAAAATAAATAAATTTTTAAAAAATTGTCAAGGTGAGGGAACACAGGAGACTTTGGTAAGGAATGCAGGAACAGTAAACCATTGGAGAAAGCCAATTTTCAATGAAAGTTAAGAGATAGAAAGAGCACTAATGGAAAAGTTTCAATCATAGGGAAATTTCATTGCTTAAAGTACCACAAGGTTTCCCTATAGCACAACTAAAAGGAGCTAGGAGGAGAGATGGAAAATGTGGAGAGCTCCGAAGGCAGGAAGTCTAACCCGAAAAAAAAGTGGGAGTGGACAGGAAGGAAAGGATTTGCTCCTACAATAGTAAGTATTGATAATTGGCATGAAGGAAGTGTTGTATAAGAACTAGATATCTTAGCTCTATTCAGCTCTTCTTTGCTAAATTCATTTCACATCACTACTCATAGATAATACTTTAATATTGAAAACTAAATCATTGAGGGTTGGTAGAGAAAAAAGGTTATAAAGGAAAATGAGGAAGAAATTTAGATTTCAACCAATTTTTACAGTAAGGAAAATGAATTTAATGAAGTTAAATAACCTGTCTAAACTTCCTCAGCTTGGGAATAGAGCTCATGTCTTTTAACTGTACTGCTCCTAATTAACTATCAATCAAAAGACTCATATTTTTGCCCCATCTGTGCTATTAGCTAGCTTTCTTTGATTTATTTTTAATCACTACATGCTTTTTTTCTTTTATTATTATTTTACATATAAGTCACACAGAAAGGCAGTGTTTGCCTCTCTCTGTGTCTCCTGGTGGTAGTGTAAATTCAACCTGGGAGCTTATGCTAGCAATACTGCGTGGAGTTTCATTTCTTTTCTCAAGTAGAATGGTGAGGTTAACCTTTGATTTTGAATTCAGGATTCTCACATTTCCACTAAATTTTTGATCAACACATTATTTTATTAAAATTGCAAACAGCTGTGGGGTTTTCTTTCTGGCCTGCTATTTTTCTTTTATTTCTCATATTCTTCCCCTGAGGAATAGCATGTAACACATTAATAGACTTTGCCACTGACAAATGTTTAAACTTAATAAAGTCAGTTCCTCTTTCTGGTCTGTAAGTCATTTACATGTGAAGTGAGGAAATTGTACTACACTATTCCTCAAGTCATAAAAGAAGATGTAAGAATTTGCTGTGAAACCCTTCATCTATCCTATTTACTGTTCCTTTTCCCCACCAAAGCTCAAAGTGTTAGATTTTCCCCAACTTCCAGGGATTCAGAATTCTGTTTAGTTCTGAAATGTATAGCAGACAGTGTCTACCCTAAGGTCATGCTGCAGTAACAAATAGCCCCAAAATTGCAATTTGTATCCAAAGGGGCACAACGTTTGAGTTATGCAGGATAAATAAGTTCTGCAGATCTAAAGTACGACAATGTGACTATACAGTTAACAATACTGTATTGTATACCTGAAATTTAGTAAGAGAGTAGATCTAAAGTGTTCTTACCACAAAAGAAAAGAAAAAAAGTTGACAAAAGGTCACTAAATGAGGTAATGGATATGTTAGTTTGTGGCAATTATTTGACAACATACATGTATATCAAAACATCAGGTTGTATACCATTTTTACTTGTCAATTAAAGGTGAAGGTAAAGGTTACCCATTCATACAACGTCCAGTGTGAGTCTGAGTGAATTCCAAGTTAATTTTCTTCCGCATGAAAACTCAGCATTCCAGGCTGTTCTAATCTCATGACACCTCCACAGCAGCACATGCTATCAAGATCTCTGGGTGAACTAGAGAGTCAAGCATTGAAAACAAAATGCTTTACAAGAAAGTGACATGTAGTGCTTTTACTCACATTTTATAGGACAAGCAATCCTATGGCCCTGCAGAAATTCAAGGGGTAGGGAAATGCAACTCTCCTGTCTCCTGATGAAAGAACGGGCTAATGGGGGATAGTTGAAATACCCACATGAAATAGAAAAGTAGCATTTAAATTCCATTTTTCCCTAGTTTAAGTGCTCATAATAGCCAGTAATAATTCAATATTCTAGGTGTTTTTGTATTAACATGCTTTTAAAATGTTTATAGTAATGTACAGGTGCTCTTGTCTTAGTTTAAACACTAGCTTAAGGAAATTGGTTGCTTTCAAAATGGTTATAAACAAACATTATTTGAGATTTATGAACTTTAAACCATTAGTGCCCATGAATTTAATTCTCTGTGTGCATTTTCAAATTCTGGGTGTTTTATTATTTTCTGAGTTGGTTTTTTTTTTAAATAAATTTATTTATTTTATTTATTTATTTTTGGCTACGTTGGGTCTTCATTGCTGAGCATGGGCTTTCTCTAGTTGCGGCGAGCAGGAACTACCCTTTGCTGCAGTGTGCGGGCTTCTCATTGCAGTGGCTTGTCTTGTTGCAGAGCACGGGCTCTACGTGCACGGGCTTCAATAGTTGTGGCACGTGGGCTCAGTAGCTGTGGCTCGTGGGCTCTAGAGTGCAGGCTCAGTAGTTGTGGCGCACAGGCTTAGTTGCTTTACGGCATGTAGGATCTTCCTGGACCAGGGCTCAAACCCGTGTACCCTGCATTGGCAGGTGGATTCTTAACCACTGCGCCACCAGGGAAGCCCCTGAGTTGGGTTTTTCTGTTTGCTTTATTTGTTTTGTTTTGTTTTAGTCTGTAAAACTAGGTAGGATCTAAAAGTCACTTATCCAGTCTGGAAATCTTTTGTATTAAAATTATAATTATTGGGTGGGCCAAAAGGTTCATTCGGTTTTTTCCGTAACATGGCTCTAGTAGCACTTAGTTGTCTTTAACTTCATTCGAAACAATTTTGTTAGATTGTATGTGACAGCTGTCATATCAGCGTGCATTAAAAAAAAGACATCAAAATTGGTGAATTTTTATGTAGCCATTTTAATATTGAAGATGGAAGGAAAAAAATCAACATTTTCGGCATATTATGCTTTATTATTTCAAGAAAGGTAAAAACGCAACTGAAACACAAAAAAAGATTTGTGCAGTATATGGAGAAGGTGCTGTGACTGATTGGACGTGTCAAAACTGGTTTGTGCAGTTTCATGCTGGAGATTTCTTGCTGGATGATGCTCCTAGTCTGGTAGACCAGTTGAAGTTGATAGCGATCAAATTTAAGCAATAACTGAGAACAGTCAGTGTTATACCACGTGGGAGATAGCCGACATACTCAAAATATCCAAATCAAGCATTGAAAATCATTTGCACCAGCTTGGTTATGTAAATCACTTTGCTGTTTGGGTTCCACGTAAGTTAAGCGAGAAAACTTTCTTGACTATATTTCTGTATGCGATTCTCTACTGAAATGTAATGAAAACGTTCCGTTTTTAAAACAAATTGTCACGGGTGATGAAAAGTGGATACTGTACAAAAATGTGGAACAGAAGAGATCATCGGGCAAGTGAAATGAACCACCACCAACCACACCAAAGTCCAGTCTTCATCTAAAGAAGATGATGTTGTGTATATGGTTGGATTGGAAGGGAGTCCTCTATTATGAACTCCTTCTGGAAAACCAAACGATTAATTCCAACAAGTACTGCTCCGAGTTAGACCGACTGAAAGTGGCACTTGACGAAAAGCGTCCAGAATTAGTCAACAGAAAATGCATAATCTTCCATCAGGATAATGCAAGACCACATGTTTCTTTGATGACCAGGCAAAAACTATTACAGCTTGCCTGGGAATTTCTGATTCATCTGCCATATTCACCAGATATTGCACCTTCGGATTTCCATTTATTTCAGTCTTTACAAAATTCTCTTAATGGAAAAAATTTCAGTTCTATGGAAGACTGTAAAAGGTACCTGGAACAGTTCTTTGCTCAAAAAGATAAAAAGTTTTGGGAAAATGGAATTATGAAGTTGCCTGAAAGATGGCAGAAGGTAGTGGAACAAAAGGGTGAATACGTTGTTTAATAAACTTCTTGGTGAAAATGAAAAATGTGTCTTTTATTTTTATTTAAAAAACTGAAGGCATTTTTGGCCTACCCAGTACAATAATTTAAGGATAAAATTCTTAGCCTGTTTTACCAGTCCTATATTAAAAGAAAATGTTCCTAGCAGTACTGTTCAAAAAGGGAATTAGGGGGCTTCCCTGGTGGCGCAGTGGTTGAGAGTCCGCCTGCCGATGCAGGGGACATGGGTTCGTGCCCCGGTCCGGGAGGATCCCGCATGCCGCAGAGCGGCTGGGCCCGTGAGCCGTGGCCGCTGAGCCTGCGCATCCAGAGCCTATATTCCGCAACGGGAGAGGCCACAACGGTGAGAGGCCCGCGTACTGCGAAAACAAACAGAAAGTAATTAAAAAGGAATTAGGAAGGAATTGCAAGATAAATATCACATGTGAAAAGTTTGGAGTTCTCACCACCTATGTGACAAAATTGCCCCAAATTTACTCAATTAGGCTGAAATGAAATAGGATGTCTTGATCTATGCTTTGGGATTTTCCTGAAGATGTATCTTACCACTGGCCTCTTTATTTTCCTTGATTTGCACTTTTTCTATGGAGAGTGAAGCCCTAACCAGGAGCCTGCCAAGACACAATGGGTATTTTCCCAGAATGCTTCATGGCGAAGTTAGTAGACTAAACAATCAATTTATATGCCTTTCCCAGGCCCTTTCTCATATACTATGTTCCCACAATGATTGCTAAGTGGACAAGTGGGACTCATGATTCAGGTCCTTTACCCACAGTTGATTGGACTAGGCACAAGGAATCATGTGACCCCCCAAGAAAGTAAGAGGTAGAGTCTATGCCTTGGAGCTCCTGAGGGCTTTCCAAGTCTGGCTCAGGAATACCCTGAAAACCAACTATACTGCCATCTCTGGGTTCCTTAAGATATTGCTTTAACTTTGAAAACAAAATGTAGCTTTTCAGGTGTTTGTTTTGCTTAAAGTAGTTTCCATACCTTTGTGTCCCTTTAAAACCAAATTATCCCTGATGAAGACACTAGGCATATGCCAGATAATAGCAGGTAGCAATTTTGAGCACTTACTGTGTTTCAGACACTATTCTAAGCACTTTATATCTATCAATTCTTCAATCCTCACCACTGCCTAAGAGAGTTGCTAATATTATCCCAATTTACAAATAAAGAAACCAAGGCACAGGAAGGTTAAATCACCTGCCCAAATCACAGAGCTAATAAGTGGCACAGCCAGGATTCAAACCATTATTGAGTCCAAGTTTGTACTGCTCACCACACGACAGGCCAATAAATCGAGAGATGAGGTGTTGGGGCAGGGAATAGTGACTTTATTTGGAAAGCCAGCAGACCAAGATGATGGACTAGTGTCCCAAAGAACCATCTCACCTGAGTTAGAATTCAGGCTTCTTTTATCCTAAAAGGGAAGGGGTGTGGCTGGTTGTTGCGAACTTCTTGGTGCTGGAATCCTTTGTTTTTCCAGCTGTCCATGTGGCTCTGGTCACAATGTTCCATAAACCTCCAACAAGATAAATGTTATTCTCTGTTCTGCAACTTTTTAATCTCTGTATGAATGGAAAAGTGTTACACATTTAAAGGTCAGGGTCTTGAGAATGGGCTCTCCTGTATATTTCAGGCTACAGGCAACATTCTTTTACACAAAGTGCAGAGCCAGCATGACTCAGCACAGGCAAGAGAGCACAAGGGTTAGGGCTAAATGAATAGATCCAATATGGAGTCAGGCTTGTTCTTCTCTGTTACAAAACCTATGAAGTCTGATTCTAGAGCACGTGCTTTAGCCTTTGGAGGTAATAGCTCTTGGTGTCTCTCTGCTTAGGTTTATATTCACTAATGCCGAAAGCAGAATATGGTAGGTCTGAGAAGTTCCAAAGTAGAAAGCCTCCAGAATAAGACATCTGGGAAAGCATTGGGGTGATGGGAGAGTATTGAATGCCTGAGAAGTTTGCTGACATTCTTGCTTGGAGCAATGGTGTGGAGTGGAGTATGAAAGCTGGGCCCGGTGGAGGTAAGAGCGTTGCTTTTGCTTTTGCTCTTGCCTTTTAGCCTCTCAAGAGTTTATAAATTAAGCCACCAGCTTATAAACATGAATCATTTGCTGAGTGACTAGGTTCTGCAAGGTTTTACTTTCCCCAGAACATAACTGATTCAAATGTTTTGAACTATATCCTTTCTATTGCTAAAAAACTTTGAGTACTGACTGGCGAAGATTAAACAAATAAATAATAGAGAGGTTTTTTTTATAATTTTATAATCAGGTAACTCCAACAGTTGAATTAGTCTCCAGCACTTCATTACCAGACTCGGTACAGACTAAACATTGTGCTACCTAACAGATTTCTGCACAGATACTGCCACAAGTCATGCTTCTGATTTCCTCCCCCTTGACAAGAGACATCGGATATTTTGTGAAGTGCGGCTGATTTTTATCCCCTGCATTAAACAGAGCACCTTTTTTTTTTTTTTACCTCAATCATACTCCGTTCCTTCACGGGAAACACTCAGCATGACTCATGGTACCTGCCGGTGCTTATTACCTTGGGCTGTGGAAGAGGTACAATAAAAATGATCAGATTTAAAGGGCCAGAAGTAATGAGAATGCGGAAAGAAAATCACCTGGAATAAATTGTTATATGAGGACATGGTAAATGCCCCGTAGCAAAGTGCTGAGCCTTGACAGTGCTTTCAGGCCCCCACTTCATGTGGAGGTAAAACAACATTTCCTGTATTCTAGGCAGTGGGAAACAAGTCAGTGACCCAGCAGGGAGAAATGCTTGTGATTGCTCCAATCCTTACATCTAGAAGTAATCTCGTCGGAATCATTGCAGGACATAGAGAATACCTTACCAGTAACAGGTGAACACAAAGTTTAGTACCCAGGTTGGGATAAAGGAGATAATGTTGATGAATGTGTCTATAAAATGTTCACAAATGGAGGCCACTGAGAAATATGATTCACTTTGCCTTTTACCAGTAAAGTCAACATGCTTTTTAAAAATTTGAAGACTGAAATTATGGACAAGCTTCTTGTGCAACAATGTGTCACCCTTTCCGTACCTTAGAGGTACGGACTCCATGAGTCTGTACACTTTGGACTCTCATTTGAGAATTTACAAAGTACTGCAGCCCTTGTTGTGAGCCTTTAACTACTGCAGTAATGGCCCCTTTTCATCAACTTAGGGGTTTTTTGTGTGTGTGTTTGTGTGTTTTGGGGTTTTTTGGCAATTTTAGAGGATTATCCATCAATTTCATGGGGAAAAAGGAGATATTTCATATCAATCGGTTTTATAATCTACAATTTTCTTATCTGTTAGGCTCTTCTGTCATTGGTCTGGCTAGGGATTCCCAAACATTAATGAATATGAAAATTACTTGGCGAGATAAAGCATTTATACAGATTCCTGGGATTGTCCCCAGTAGCTCTGGGTGAGGTCTTGAAAACTAATTTTTTTAACAATGACTCAGCTGATTCCTATGTAGGTGCTCCAAGGACCAGCCTTTGGGAAGCATGCTCCCAGAATGACCAAGTTTGCCGGGCACGTTGCTTAGGAATAACCCTAGCCTGTACTCTGCCAAATACCAATGTGGGCTTAGGTTCAGAGAAGAGCTGGAGAGCAAAAGAGGATGGAACATGAGAGACTACCACAGGCCCATGATGCCTCCGGCTCCGTGCCTGGGCTGGCTGCCCTGCCGTGGGAAGTCTCATTTTTAATGAGTAGAGAGGGACTTAAAAGCAAGTTCCCAGGAAGGTGAAGTTTCCTAACATCTTAGATCTATCCATTCTAGTGGTCAGAATCTCACACATCTCCAGTGAGATCACCAAGATTATTCAAGGTGATAAGATGATCCATCTCCTGCTGGTGATCTAGACTCAAAACAGTACCCTTCTCCTCTCTATTTTTTTATGGCCTGAAAATCCCAGGGAAGAATGTCTCTCATTGATGCTGTTCTTAAGGTTACAAGGCATACCAACACATTTTGATATAGTTTTGTTGTCATTGCTATCAAGTCCCCCAAAGTTCCACTTTTGATCAGTAGAAGACCTAAGTCCCAAGAGGAAACCAGTGATCGTTCAGTCAGTGGCCAAACAGCTGTATATCACATGGCTAACTTTGCTCCATATGCCACGTACCCTATTTGTGATCAGAATTGCACCTTAGTGCATATGAAAAAAATAGACCTACTGCAAAAATCAAATCCAAAATTTGTATTTTGTAAACATTTTGTAGGGGAACTGTTACATTATGTACAGTATTTCACTTAAAAAAATTTAAAAACCTATTTTGCCAAACAATTTAATTAACCCCCCAGTATACACAGTCCACTAAACAAAGCCCTCTAATACTAGTATCTAAGGGAACCAAGTATGAAAGCCCAGTGGAATGAGGACCTTGTAATTCGTTAAATTCAACCCCCAACTGCCTGTGTGAATTAACAGGAAGATGTTTCCCTTCTTAATAACCACCAGCTCCTATATGTTCCTTTCCTCTGAAATCTAAAATAAAAATGGGAAATATTTTTGGCTCCTGAACTGATTAACTGCTTGACCAACATTTACAGAAGGTATCCGTTAGGACCTATGAGAGCAATTTCTTAAAATAATTACTTACAATTTGTCTTCTACTTGCCTAAAGTGATCCTTTCCCTTAAGTGCAGTGAGGTAACTGAATGTCAGGGCTATTTCTTTCATGGCCAACGACGAGCCTTGCTCTAAGGGCAGTGGCCTCGTCCATTTTAGATGACATTCCCTGGTATGTCATGTCTGACACTTAACCCTTTTACAACTTGGTGAAAATTCAGGCCACTGCTGTTTTAATGCCTGTGGGAGAATCAAATGTGCTCAAGAATGTAATCACTCCTTGTTAAGAGAAATCTTAGCCTTCAAGTAGCCTGTTTTTAATGTTTTTGGAAGCTCACAGCTGAGAGTAGATAAATCTGTCAGTATATCTCTCACATTAAAGTTTAATTGTATTACTTTTGCAGAATAGTGGGCTAGTTCATGCAGTTGACTTGCTTTTACACCAAATATGGGAATATGAGAAGCAGAAGTCAAAGACACAAAAACAGAATCTTGGAAGAGTAAAGTATAATAGGGATTTAGAGACGATAGTGTGGAATCTCCTCATTTTACAGATGAGGAAAATGAGGCTCAGAGAAAAGTGTCCCTGCTCTCCAAATACATCACACTTTCCAGCGACTATTTGTCCTACCTCTACCTGGAACTTTCAGCTCTCGTTCTTCCATTTGATCAGCTTCTACATACTCTAAATTCTCAACTCAAGGCTGCAAGTCCATATCACTTTTTTCTTGTGATGTATGTCTACTGTAGTCTAATAATATTTTATTAAATAATTGGCTGCATGTTTATCTCTTTGGGGCAGTGTCTTAATTATCTTTTTATTCTCAGTTCCAACTACAATGGGTTATACAGAGAAGCTACTGAAAAGAAGTCATCTGAGTGACTTGCTTGAGGTCACACAAGTAGCCATTAAGAAGCACCACTGATTCATTGTGTATGTGTTAACTCTATTCTGCTAAGTACTATTTCTATTATACTTTGTTATATTGACTCAAAGATTGTAGAAGAATTGGCTATGTCTGTTACGTTTCTCATTTTATCAGGATACATCTGGAAAAGGTATAAAGTGTTGAAAAAACTTAGGTGCTTTTTTTTTTAATGACACTGGATCTCATCTTTATAGAAATGAGAAACAAACAGAACAAGATCTTGGAACTTAAACAGCATAGGATTAAAATTCTGGTTCTCCCACTATTTGTGGAATTATTCAGGTAATATGAACTGTCTGCCTGAGCTGCTATTCAACTCATCTGGATCTCCCTTTCTAAAAGGGATATTGTAAAAGGTAAATGAGATTTATGGGATTATGTTTGTAAAGCATTGAAAAACGGTAGGCATTCTATAGAGGTTACTTCTCTCCTGTCTTCCCTCGTAATTTGACACTTTATTATTTCCAGGGTTTTTTTTAATATACATTATCTCATTTGAGTCTTATTATAGCTCTGTGAGGTGGGCAAAATGGCGTACGATTACGCTCTAATTATAGACAAAGAAACTGACATATTTGAGATATGTTTCTGAGAAAATAAAATCAGGCATTTTTTGCATCAATCAACACAGTGTGTATCCAGCATCACAAATCAATGCTAAATCTTTCCACGTGCTAGAGCAGGGGTGCCCAACCCCCTGGGCCACGGACCAGTACCGGTACCCGGCCTGTTAGGAACCGGGCTGCACAGCAGGCAGTGAGCAGCCAGAGAGCAGAGCTTCATTTGCCGCTCCCCATCGCTCGCATTACTGCCTGAACCATTCCCCGCACCCCGCTGCCGGTCCGTATAAAACTTGTCTTCCACGAAACTGGTCCCTGGTGCCAAAAAGATTGGCGACTGCTGTGCTAGAGTATAAGATAAACACAAGCTCTCCCGTTCACGGATACCTGTGCTTCCCTAGCAAATTCCAAGGGAATCCATGATGAGCCATGATGGGGTCTCAGAAATAACCACAATCCAATCTGTCAAGAACTAATTTAAGTCAGGTATACTATTGATATAATAGGATTATGAAGAAATGCAACTGCAAAATGTAAATGAAACAGAGGCGATTATTGTCATTAATTTGTAAACGAAATATACAGAGTTATCTTTCTTCATACCACTGAGATACTTAAGGTTACCTACAGTCAATGTTTTCCCTGGGTAGGTCAATGTCTTTATTATATCCCCAGTCTTACTGATGGTTTCAAAATCATGTGGATGGCTGGTGGCTCGGTCCATGAAGCTCTAGTCATCCCTTGTATAATATAGAAGACGGAAGTCAGATTGCTGAAGTACAGTGTTGCCTGTGATTCCTTTAAGCAAGGGTGGAAGGGTAGGGTGTGAATTTACATTCCCCTTTAAATAAGACATGCAGCTAGTAAGTGACCACAGGCCTTTAATTGAGCTGTTATGTAAGAGCGGATGTGAATAAATATATGTTTGCCTAAAGCTGGGACAGGACAGTGGCTGCAGTTTCATAGCCCAGTTGTCATGCATATATATGGCACTCACACAGAATAGAGTGGACCCATGCTGAGTGGATGAGGTGGACGCCATTGTCCACACCCTCACTGGCTGTGTGCGGCTCATCTTATTTCCAAGCATTCTCTATTTCAGCCAGATATGGTCAATAAACACATGAAGGTGATTCTAGAGTTGAACACATGGTGGCCCTCTGTTGGCCAAGCAGGATATTATATAAGGCTCCTGAATGTCCATTCCCTCTGTACACCTGCTCTTTGACTTTCCCCGGGCACTGCCAATAGGAAGAGTGCCCTAGTAAAATCTTTATTCTCTTTTAAGGTATAACATGGCTTTTCTTGTAACCCCTGGTTAAACTCTCTCCTCTTCAACTTCGCCTTTCTTTGGATTACATCCTACAGTTCTTCTTTCCAAGTCCTGGAATAAAATATAATTGGCATTGAAAATATATTTATTTAGACATGGAGTTGGAAAGATGTGGTAACCTTTGAAATGGTCCTGGAAATCCTGAAGTCTTCTGAATGTGCTCAGTTTCATATAAACCAGCTATTTACCATTTTTCTTTCATTGCCACTCTTCCGTGTATTGCCTGCACCCAGATACTTTTGGACATTTGGAGTAAAAACGGAAGAGTAGGTGACCAGGAGCTTCTGGCCTTGGGGAGATAGACATCTGATATTTGGAAAGAAATCATGAAAACAAATCAATTTAGAGGCATGACTTTGTCATATAATTTCTTTAAATAAACTTCTTTTTTTTTTCTTTGCGGTACACGGGCCTCTCACTGCTGTGGCCTCTCCCGTCGCGGAGCACAGGCTCTGGACGCGTAGGCTCAGTGGCCATGGCCCATGGGCCCAGCCGCTCCGCGGCACGTGGGATCCTCCCGGACCGGGGCACGAACCCGCATCCCCTGCATCGGCAGGCAGACCCTCAACCACTGCGCCACCAAGGAAGCCCAACTTCTTATTTTTTAATAGTTGTAGGTCTACAGAAAAATTGCTAAAATAATATAGTGAGTTCCCTTATACTCCACACCCAGTTTCCCCTATTATTAACATCTTACATCAGTATGGCATATTTGTCACACAAACCAATGTTGATACATTATTATTAAATAAATATTAATATAAATTATATTAAATCAATGTA